>NW_026652279.1:39034599-39081824 GCF_009828535.3 Hylobates moloch
GATAGATAGATAGATAGATAGATAGATAGATAGATAGATAGATAGATAGATAGACAGAGACAGATGACTGATAGAGAGAGAGATAGGAGAAATGTTGGCTAATCTGCTAGGAATAGATGATACTCTAAGGGGAATGAAAACAAAGGGATCAAAATTATACTCTTAGAAATAGAAAAGTTGTAAAATAGATATAGAATTCCATCTCAGAACATTGTAAGAAATGGTACAGAATTACAGATATGGGTCAGAGGGTTAGAAGAAGGCCCAGAAATTGACAAGGATGGTTAAGTTTATTGAGGCTAACCTTTTGGAAAGCCTAGAATGCCAGCATAAGAAATTCAAACTTAGATTCCTGAGCAACAGAATGACAGATCCGATGCTGACTATTCTCGCACTGGAACAAGGCAGCTCCATTCACTTCAAGCCTAAGAATGCATGCCTCCCCTGACCAGCTCTCTGAAGGAGACCAAGCAGGAATTCCTAAAGAGCTCAAAGAAGACCTGTGTAACAAAACTGCACATTCTGCACATGTACCCCAGAACTTGAAGTATAATTAAAAAAAAAATACCACCTAACTAATGATAAATCCAGAGCACCATCCTTATATATGAAAAATCACACTATCATTACCTAGTTTTAGGGAAAGAAGAAAATCAAAGGAGCAAGTAGGCTGGAAAGAGGAAAGTGGAGAGTGGAGTTTCTGACCCACTAGTGGGTCTGGTTCTGGTGACTGAGAAGTTTCTACGCAGAAATGCCCTGAGGCCAAGTGACACAGCTGACTGTTGAGCTGAAGCCTGGAAATGTTCCTCTGGGAATCAGCTAGAGTGAGGTGGAAGTTGTTGTACTAATATTCTCCAAGGAGAGGGGAAAGAGGAGGAAGCTAAGGACTGCATAATGGAGAATACGTAGGGAATGGAAAAAGGGGAAGTAACTGAGGAAAGAGAACGAGGGATGGCCTTTCCATTCTCTCCCTTCTCTTCCCCTCCTTACTTTCCCTTCCCTTCTTTCTGTCTCTCTAACACTCTCTTCAGTTTCCTGCATTTTGTTCCTCTTTTACTCAAACTATCCACAGGCTTTGTCATTCCCTTGGGAGTTGCCTTATAGGGAGGAAGCTGTCCACTCCTAGCTTAATGGTTGCTGCCCTGGGTCAGACTCAGCACTGACCACACTCACACTCAGCTCCAAGTGAAAGGGAAAGTAGATGGCTTGGGATTTAGCCTTGACAGCCAGAGGCTACGAACCTGTCCCAATGGCTGGGAGGCAAATGGATGAGTAATTTTGTTTTTCACACTCCTGCAAAACAGAGGAAACTGAACTCTTGACATCATTTCCACCAATTACATGAATGATATTCTTGCACCTCAAAAATCCACCTCCGGTTATTATATAATCATTTTTGCGCTGCTGAGCTGGGAAACACAGACAAAAAGATGCAAAATTAGTAGATGTTGAACCCATCATTTGTTTAGAAAGCAAAATGTACAACTTGGCAAGTAAGCATTTTGTGAATAAAAAACTCCTGAAATACTATCTTTGATGGAATGCTATGGCTTAACTTTACTTTTAACTGTGAGATTACTTTTCACTTCTAAGTCTCTGTGATTGGAATTCTTTAGTAAAATGTATCATTTTAAAATTAGAGTGTTGTCTCCCCAACCCTAAGACTTTTCTCAGCCTCTCCACAGCCTCCCATACAATTACAACTTAGGACCAAAAAATAGAATGTGCCTTACCTTGCTGAGAACATTCCCTTTCTACATTTTGTCCAGCACATTCTAAAATTGCTTTGGAGACCCCTACATGAGAAAATCAAGATGATAACAAACATGAGTAAAAAACCACTATGGTATATTTGGATCAGAAAGATTATCTAAATGCATTCTCCATCATCTGAGGAATCCTCTAATTGGGTATTGCTGATGACAAAGAAGAAAACTTCTTAAAATAAACATTATTAATTATGGAAAACCCTGTCAACATAATTTAAAAGTTATTAATTAATAAGCCAAAGTTATAAAAAACAGTTTGGCTATAGAAACCCTCCTTCATAGCATCTACCGTTAACTGTTGCACTCACCAAAATTGTACAAGTACCTGCTTTGAGATTAAATGAGTTTGATGTTGAATTTACAATCACATCTGCCTCTTCTTTCGTGATATCTCCAGAAGCCACCTGGAAGATGATGGAGCCAATCTTCATTTCATACACACCTGAATCAGGGCTAGAAACAGTCCCATAAAAACCTGAAAAGAAAAGAAGTAAAGTCAATAACTAAGTCAGCCACAGCAAGAATGACTTGGGTATCCTGCTGACATGTGACCCTCTTGTATGTCTTCCCTCTCTCTCTCTTTCTGTGACCTCTGGTCTTTAACCTGGCCCTGCCCCTCAGCCTCAGTGATGATCTGCTTAGGAAAAAAGAATTAGAAAATAGAATCCATATCAAACATGAACTCTGGTGCCGGCCAAGGTGAAGTTAGCCTACTATAGCCTATCTCTCTCATTGATTACAACTAAAAACAGGACAAATACAAAAAGCCACTACCCAAGAGCTCTGAAAAGTTACAATAACGGCAGACAGATTGAAGAAAGGTGCCAAAACTTGCAGAAGCAATCTGCTAAGGGGGGCGGTTTTCCATTTTGTTCTGTTTTAAAATTTTTCCTCTTTTCTCTCCCAGCTTTGACCCAAGGGTGGCCCTAGTCTCACAACCTAATATTTAAAATGTCCAGTCTATATTCCAAAATTGCTTGTCGTATAAAGAACCAGGAAAATTTGATCAACCCTTAAGGATAAAGAAAATCAATAGCTGTCAATCCAGCCAGGCACGATGGCTCAGATCTGCAATCCCAGCACTTTGGGAGGCCGAGGTGGGTGGATCACTTGAGTCCAGGAGTTCGAGATCAGCCTGAACAACATGGTGAAACCCCATCTCTACAAATAATACAAATATTAGCTGGGATGGTGGTACACAACTGTAGTCCCAGCTACTTGGGAGGCTGAGGTAGGAGGATCACCTGAGCCCCCAGAGGTTGAGGCTGTAGTGAGTTGAGATTGTGCCACTGCACTCCAGCCTGAGTGACAGAGTGAGACCCTGTCTCAAAAAAAAAAAAAAAAATGTCAATCCCAGCCAGGTATGGTGGCTCATGCCTGTAATTCCAGCACTTTGGGAGGCCGAGGCAGGTGGATCACTTGAGGTCAGAAGTTCAAGACCAGCCTGGCCAACATGGTAAAACCCTGCCTCTGCTAAAAGAAAAATACAAAACTTAGCTGGGCGTGGTGGCACAGGCCTGTAATCTCAGCTACTTGGGAGACTGAGGCAAGGGAATCACTTGAACCTGGGAGGCGGAGGTTGCAGTGAGCCAAGATTGCACCACTGCACTCCAGCCTGGGCAACAGAGCAAGACTCCATAAAAAAAAAGAAAAAAAAAGATGTGAATCCCAAAGTGACCCAGATGGTGGAATTATAGAAGACTTTAAAGCATCTACTATAACTATGATCCATGAGGTCAAAGTAAACACATTTGAATGGATGGAAATGATGTGGAATGAATGGAAAAATAGGATGTCTCTGCAGAGAAATAGAAACTATTTTAAAAAGACATCAAACAAACAAAAAAAGATAAAAATGAAACAAAAAGCTGGTTCTTTGAAAAGATAAAGAAAATTCATAGACCATTAGTAAGATTAACCAAGAAAAGAAGAGAGAAGATCCAAATAAGCTCAATTAGAAATGAAACTGGAGACATTACAACCAATACCTCAGAAATACAAAAGATCATTCAAGTCTGCTATGAATACCTTTACGTGCACAAACTAGAAACTCTAGAGGAAATGGATAAATTCCTGGAAACATACAACCCTCCTAGGTTAAATCAGAAAGAAACAGAAACCCTGAACAGACCAGTAACAAGCAGCAAGACTGAATTAGTAATTTTAAAAAATTGCCAACAACAAAAAAGTCCCAGACCAGATGGATTCACAGCTGAATTCTACCAGACATTCAAAGAATTGGTATCAATCCTACTGAAACTATTCCAAAAGATAGAGAAAGAAGGAATCCTCCCTAAATCAGTCTAAAAGCTAGTATTAAACTAACAATAAATCCAAGAAAGGATACAACAAAAAAGAAAACTACAGACCAATATCCCTGATGAACACAGATGCAAAAATCTTTGACAAAATATGAGCTAATGAAATCCGACAGCACATCAAAAAGATAATACATTATGAACAAGTGTATTTCATCCCAGGGATGCAGGGATGGTTTAACATATAAAAGTCAATAAATATAATATATCACATAAACTGAATTAAAAACAAAAATCATATAATCATCTCAATAGATGCAGAAAAAGCATCGATAAAATCCAGCACTGCTTTATTATAAAAACCCTCAACAAAATAGGTATAGAGGGGACATATCTTGAAGTAGTAAAAGCCATATATGACAAACCCACAGCCAACATCATATTGAATCGGGGAAAGTTGACAGCATTACCCCTGGGAACTGGAACAAGACAAGGATGCCCACTTTTACCACTTCTATTCAACATAGTACTGGAAGTCCTTGCCAGAGCAATCAGACAAGACAAAGAAATAAAGGGCATCCAAACTGGAAAAGAGGAAGTCAAACTGTTGCTGTTTGTGGATAATACGATTGTATACTAGAAAATCCTAACGACTCATCCAAAGAGCTCCTAGATCTGATAAACAATTTCAGTAAAGTTTCAGGTTAAAAAATCAATGTACACAAATTAGTAGCCCTGCTATACACCAACAACCACCAAGCTGAGAATCAAATCAAAGCTCAATCCCTTATACAATAGCTGCAAAAATAATAAATAAATGAATAAATAAATAAATAAATAAAATACCTAGGAATATACTTAACCAAGGAGGTGAAAGATCTCTACAAGGAAAACTACAAAACACTGGTCAAAGAAATGACACAAACGAATGGAAACACATTCCACGCTCATGGATGGGAATAATCAATATTGTGAAAATGACCATTCTGCCCAAAGCAATCTAGAGATTCAATGCAATTCTCATCCAAATACCAGCATTATTCTTCACAGAACTAGAAAAAAAATCCTAAAATTCATATGGAACCAAAAAAGAGCCCATATAGCCAAGCAAGACTAAGCAAAAATAACAAATCTGGAGGCATCACATTACCCAACTTCAAATTATACTACAAGGCTATAGTTACCAAAACAGCAAGGTACTGGTATAAAAATAGGCATATAGACCAATGAAACAGAATAGAGGGCCAAGAAATAAAGTCAAATACTTAAAACCCAGTTGATCTTCAACAAAGCATACAAAAACATAAATTGGGGAAAGGATACCTATTCAATAAACAGTGCTGGGAAAACTGGCAAGCCACATATAGAAGATGAAACTGGATCCCTATCTCTCACCTCATATAAAAATCAACTCAAAATGGATCAAAGACTTACATCTAAGACCTGAAACCATAAAAATCCTAAAAGATAACATTGGAAAAACTCTTCTGGACATTGATTTAGGCAAAGAATTCATGACTAAGGCCCCAAAAACAAATGCAACAAAACCAAAAATTAAAAATAGGACCTAATTAAACTGAAAAGCTTCTGCACAGCAAAGTAATCAGGAGAGTAAACAGACAATCCACAGAATGGGAGAAAATATTCGAAGACTATGCATCCAACAAAGGACCAGTATCCAGAATCTACAAGAAACTCAAACAAATCAGCAAGAAAAAACAAACAAACAAAACAAACAATCCCATCAAAAAGTCAGCAAAGGATATGAGCAGACATTTCTCAAAAGAAGGTATACAAACAGCCAACAAACATAAGAAAAGATGCTCAACATCATTAATCATCAGGAAAATTCAAATTAAAACCACAACGAGATGTCTCCTTACTCCTGCAAGAATGGCCATAACTTAAAAGTCAAAAAACAATAGATGTTGGCATGGATGTGGTAAAAAGGGATCACTTTTACATTGCTAGTCGGAATGCAAATTATTACAACCACTACAGAAAACAGTGTGGAGATTCCTGAAAGAACTAAAAGTAAAACTACCATTCAATCCAGCAATCCCACTATTGGGTATCTACCCAAAGCAAAATAAGTCATTATATGAAAAAACATACACACACACATTTACAGCAGCGCAATTTAAGATATAGAACCAACCTAAGTGTCCATCAACCAACAAGTGGATAAAGAAAATGTGCTATATATACACTATGGAATACTCTTCAGCCATAAAAAGGAATGAAATAATGTCTTTTGAAGAAACTTGGATGGAGCTGGAGGCTATTATTCTAAGTGAAGTAGCTTAGGAATGCAAAACCAAATATCCTATGTTCTCACTTATAAGTGAAAGCTAAGCTATGAGGATGCAAAAACATAAGAGTGATATAATGGACTTTGGGGACTCCAGGGGGAAGGTTGAGAGGGGGATGAGGGATAAAAGACTACATAATGGGTACAGTATATGCTGCTCAGGTGACAGATGCACTAAAATCTCAGAAATCACTACTAAAGAATTTATCCATGTAACCAAAAACCACCTGTACCCCCAAAACTATTGAAATAATCATAATAATAATAAATTGCAAAGGAAAATAAAGTTCAAACTTTAAAGAATTTAAAAATTTAAAAAAGAACCAAATAGACATTTTAGAACTTACACACACGTATCTAAAATAAAACATTCACTGGATGGGCTCAATAGCATAGTGGACAGAGAAAAGACTCAGTGAACTTGAAGGTAGGTCAAGACAAATTATCCAATCTGAAGAACAAGAGAGAAAAAAGATGAGCGGGGTTGAGGGGGGTAGGCATGGGGAGAACAGCTCTGCAGAAACCTTGGAACACTGTCAAAAGGCTTAGCACCACAGTATTGGAAAACAGAAGGAGATATGAAATAAATCAGTGCACAAAAAGAGCATTTAAAGAGATGACTTAAAATTTTCCAAATTTGGTGACATACATTTTTATATTCAAGAAGCCTCGGTGAAACTCAAACAGGATAAACTCAAATATGGCATCAACAAATTTGACAAAATGAAAGATTTGGTGAGTATTGTCTCTCTAATTTGTCTATTTTGGAAAATACATGTCACATTCTCCTCAGGAAATGGTAGTCTTGTCATTACTTAAAACCCATTATACAGATTATATAACTTGGCCTGCCTTCCCTTTTGCTTCAGATTATATAAACATGACCAGTGTCGTACATGCTCAGGTATATGAAACATAACTTAGTATCATTTGTCACTCATTGATTTTTTTTCATAAAAATTATCACTACTGTCTTTTACCTGTCAATGAACAGTTACTTAGCAATTAGAAATCACTTCTCAATTTAGAAGCTTTACTGAACCTTGTGTATCTTTAGCCTTCGGAATTTTGTCACTGACGAGATTTCCATTAGCCCTTTTGGCAAATTCATCTGAAAATGCCTGAAATATAAACATAGTGTTGATCATTACACTCCTCAGTAGATGAATAAATTGGAATCATCAGGGTGTTTGGTCCTGCATGCATATATACATGTTTGGGAGATAACCATTCTCAAACAGTATTATTTAATTTCATTGTAGATCTTGAAAGTTATGAAAACAACACATGATTCTGTTTCTATAAATGTGTCTAATGAAAATATCAACGATGTGGACAAAGATATAAATACAAGGATATTCACTACAGTGCTATTCATAACAGAGAAAAAACAGTTAAAAATTCAACAGGGAAAAAGTTAAATAAATGTTGCTGTATCCATGTGTTAGAGTATTTATTAGCCATTAAAAATCGTATTTTCAAAGAATTTTTTAAACAAGGTCTCACTGTGTTGCCCAGGCTGGAGCGTCACCTAGGCTGGAGTGTCGTCCAGGCTGGAGTGCTAGAGGCATGATCACAGTTCACTGCAGCCTCCACCTCCTGGGCTTAAGCAATTCTCCCACCTCAGCCTCCCAAGTAGCTGGGACTATAGGCATATGGCACCACACCCAGCTACGTTGTTTTTTTTTGTTTTTTTGTAGAAACAGTATCTCCCTATGTTGCTCAAGCTGGTCTTGAACTTCTGGCCTCAAGTGATCCTCCTGCCTTGGCCTCCCAAAGTGCAGGGATTAAAGGTGTGAGCTACTGTGCCCGGCCTCAAAGAAAATTTAATGAAATAGAAAACAAAAGGAAGGATATTAAATAAAATAATTTATAATCACAATCCTTTATTTGTTTATTTGAGATGGAGTCTCATTCTGTCACCCAGGCTGGAGTGTAGTGGTGCAATCTTGGTTCATTGCAACCTCCGCCTCCCAGGTTCAAGTGATTCTCTTGCCTCAGCCTACTTGGGAGGTAATTTTTGTATTTTTAGTAGAGACGGGGTTTCACCATGTTAGCCAGGTTGTTCTCCTGACCTCAGGTGATCTGCCTGTCTTGGCCTCCCAAGGTTCTGGGATTACAGGCATGAGCCACCGCTCCCAGCCAATCCCACTTTTAAAAGTACATACGTAAAAAAAGCAAGCTGGAATAAAATCCAACTAAAAAATTTATGCATTTTGCATTGTTCAAAGTTTCTTTTTTTTTTTTTTTTTTTGAGACGGAGTCTTGCTCTGTCACCCAGGCTGGAGTGCAGTGGCGCGATCTCGGCTCACTGCAACCTCCGCCTCCCGGGTTCACGCCATTCTCCTGCCTCAGCCTCTCCAAGTAGCTGGGACTACAGGCGCCCGCCACCACGCCCGGCTAATTTTTTGTATTTTTAGTAGAGACGGGGTTTCACCGTGGTCTCGATCTCCTGACCTCGTGATCCGCCCGCCTCGGCCTCCCAAAGTGCTGGGATTACAAGCGTGAGCCACCGCGCCCGGCCTCAAAGTTTCTACAATGAACATGAATTACCATAATAGTCAGTCAAAGCAAATAACTTGCCAATTGTAAAAACTACAATGTTAAGAGAATGACCATCACAAGGTCCCAAACACTTCCGTTTTTAATTTCCTATTTGTACCAAAAGAGGAAGGGCTGGGGAGTCATGATTTTGGGAGCAAGTAGCTGGCGTATGTATTCTTGTGTTAATAAACCTGTGAATTTCATTTTTTTTTTTTTTTGCCTGTCGGTGACCCTCCAAAATCATCATTTTAGTCCTCCTTGTAAACAAGCAACAGAGAATTTTCTTGGAAAAAAAAAACAAGTAACATCTTGGCTAAAGACAGATGCAATAATGGGAGAAGGACCCAGACAGAGGGTAGAGCAAAGATCTCAGACTCACAGGCCTCCAGGAGCCAGGTAGGTAAGGCACATTTGTAAAGGTGGTCTGATTTGACTATGGAGAACTAGAGAACACCTGCCACTCAGCCATGGAAAACTTCCTGTTCCAAGCAGGAAGCCATGTTTAATGCACCAGAAGTTTTGAAGTTTTAGGTTGTAGTGAATATCTAGAGTTTTATGTAAAATTTTTGATTTTTAAATGTTAGCCACTGATTGAAATTTTTTTAAATAATCTAAATAAAGCACATCTAGAGGCCATGTTCAAATCACAGGACTGGTGCTTTGCAACCTCTGTGACAGTCTCCGTCTATAAACATCTCAATAAGCTTTGCTGATTTTTTTGTGCAAATGTAACCGAAGTTTAACTGTCTTTAACAGTCTAAAGAGAAAAAGTGTAACAGACACATACAGAGAATTTCAAATGGTACTAAAGGTATCTGTATAGACTAATTCTTTTTACAGAGTATTTGCAAAATACTCAGTCTTCAGGAAAGAAAATGAATGCTGAGGTTGCATGAAAAAGAGTGATATTTGAAGGTTCAGGTCTGTGTCACAGGACTCATGCTGTATTCAATCACCCGTTCATTCAAAAACAGCACTTCATGCCTCTCATTTAGTTCACTTTGTGTATATAAATCTTAGCTCCAAAGTAATTGTGATTTATAGGAGGGAAAGTATGTGCTATTCCTATTCGTCCTGTTCCACGATCCACATCACCTTGCACAATGCAAGTCACAGGGAGATTATTTTAAAAGCTTCTGTTGCATAGAAGAGTAACTAATTATACAGGACAAGTAAATGGACCACATATTTTACTCAGGTGGTTTGGCTGCCTGATCAGAATTTAGGTTAGATTTACTTGCTTCCAAAGAACTTATAGATAGTATCTAGCGTCACAGAAAAATTAAGTGTTACCTAAAAATTCAGAGGGTCCAATGATCCACAGATATCTCCTGGGTTGCTGATTTTAATCTGTTTGATCAATTTTTGCAGTATCATGGGAGCTTTTCAAACACTGAATGTCATCTACTTTATTTGATTAAGTAAAGACTTGGAGTGCAGGGATAATGGCTTAAATGCCTGTTGTGCTGCCATAATGCTGACTCCAATGGCTCTCCCACAGCTGATGTGAGCTGAATCATGAACTCATGACTGATGACGGTTCTAGTGTTTCTGGTCCCAACTCTCCTAGTTACATGGGAATGTGCTAATCCATTCTAACCACACCTTCTGACGTCTTCCTATTGATAAGGCCACACTGTGCCTTTATACTATGTACTAAAATTTCTATGTCCATATGGAGGGAAATCCTATAGTCAACTCCATTGCAATATGTGGGCCTTATTTGGATTCTGATTCAAACAAAAAGCTGTAAAAACAAAACGTTTATGAGATAGTCGGAAATTTGAGAATTGATTTGATAATTGGTTAAATAAAGGAATTATTGTCCATTTATTTTAGGTGTGATACAGTATTGTGGTTATGTTACTTTTTAAAAAAGAATTGTTATTGTTTAAAATAAATGTTGAATTGTTTATGGATAAAATGATATGTCTGGGATTTGCTTCAAAATAATATACAAGGAAGGGAAATAAATGGAGATAGAGACGAAACATATTGGCTATAGGTTGATAACTGTTGAAGTTCAGTGATAGGTACAAGGGATTTCATTATACTATCATGTCTACTTTTGGATATGTTCAAAATTTGCCTGAATAGGAAGTTAAATTTTTTCTACATCTGTAACTTTTCTTAAAATTTGTCATGCTACAACTACAACCACAAGTATAAACTACTTCCTTGCTTTCCTGTATGGGGAAATGAATGAAAAAAGCATCCTGTTAGACCAAAAAGACATTTGAAAAAACATTAAGTCTCAGTTGCCAAAATAATCAGAAATGAGTTGCACTGTACCTGAATATTTTCATGATCACTCGGGTGCAGCAGAAAGTGAACCTCTTGTAAAGTTTTCAGCTGATTCTTGCTACTAAATTTGAACACCTCTGAAATGATTAATTCAGCGAATATGGTTTTAGGAAATCCCAAGTTTCCTGTTCCTATTGCTGGAAATGCAATTGATTTTAAGGACAAGCTCTCAGTGATCTCCATACATTCTCTGATTATGTCTTCCATGATCTGAAATGCACAAAGCACATCCTTATACATCTTGTCTAGAAATGGGAGTTAGAACAAAAAGGACAAGAATTTAGCAACTTTGTGACCTTGAATACTCGTTTTTGCTTTCAACAATGATGAAGGGCAATCAGAAGGGGAAAGAAAAATACAAGAGAAGACGAGGAAAAGGAAAAGAGAATGCAAGAGACTTAAACACATTCACAATGAAGGAAAGAAGCAAAGCAACTACTGTTCTTTTCCTTCATTCTCTTCCATTCTTCACACCCTCCTCTGGCTTTCTTCACTAAGCAAGCGATAATATTATCTTCAGTAACCCTTCCTTGAGCTCCAATAATTATTGAGCACAATAATCCATTTATAGTATTAACTAGTCCTCAGGAGAAGTCAGCTACAGCTGAAAGAAATGGCCACATGATGGAATCTGCCAAAAGAGTGATTATTATGGAAGAGAAACAGACAAGGCCAAATCTATGTCCAATCAATATGCTACTAAAAGGAGAACCCAAAGGGCTATCCGACTTCGTGGAGAATTCAAAACCAGGCCCAACCTTGAGTGAAGATGTGCTACCATTTCTCCACTCCGGAGCTACCACGTGAAGCACATAGCGACAGTCCAGATTCCAGCTGCTGGTTTGGAGCACTGTGCCCACGCTGACAGCCACCCCTTGTCCAACTGTGTCCAATTCCTCCTGGAGCTCTGGTCCAGCTTTTTCCAAGAGGGCCTTAGAAAGAGGCCCTCTACTAAGCACAAGATCCGAGGGAACGGAGTTGACAACAACATCAGTCTTAAAGACAAAACCAAAAATTTGTTTCAAATTTTAACAAAAAGCATTCATCAGTGATTACTATATTTGAGGCACTGGGCTTGGCACAATGGGAGACAACTAAGATGACTAAGGTTTCAGTGACTGAAATATCAACACAAGACAAAGTGTTACTAAATACTTATTTAAGTGACACTTAGGAAAAAAAGAGAGCAGTCAAAAAGTAATCTATGAATGGTATGGCATCACTGAAGGAGTCCAGAGAAAGCTGTTTCAGTAACTAGTGAAGACACCATGGGCAATGTGGGGTTTGAGAAATGGGAAGAATTTCAGCAGGCAGAGCAAGACAGAGAGCAGCATGAATATAGGCATGGTGGGTTGTGAGCTGTGAACAGATTAATTTGATCTGAGAGAGCTTCTGCAGCAAAATGGTACACTCTAGGCTAGAAATGTTACACTGGGGGTAAACTAGGGGGCCCACCTTGAGTGCCAAGACATCTGGACTCCCCGACAGAAAGGGAGCAGCCCTGGAAGCTTTTTCATCAGTGAATGTGAGCAGATTAATCGGGCTAGATTAGAGAGGTCAAGAGAACAGAGGAGAGGGAATGTAACCAAGTGATTTTCAAAGCTGCCCTGCCTGGGTCACTAAGGAGTAATGCAAAGCAGTTATTGCAGCCATGGAAGCTAAGCATCTATGGGAGTGAAAGGAAAGCAAAGAATGACTTTTTTTTTTTAAGAGAGAGGATCTTGCTCTGTCCACCCAGGCTGAAGGGCAGTGGCATAATCATAGTTCACTGCAGCCTCAAACTCCTAGGGTTCAAGTGATCCTCCCACCTCAGCATTCCGAGTAGTTAGGACTACAGGTATGAGCCACCATGCCTAGCTGGGAAAGAATGTCTTGATATTTGGTGTCAAAAGGGACAAGGAACGAAATTCGTTCCCATAACTGATGCTTGGTCCAAAGAGTTTTTATTTAATTTTTAAAAATGAGACACAACATTATTTTTAACATTTTGAAATAGTGCAATGGTTAAGAGCCTGAACAAATTCCAATCCGGCTCTACCATTTGCTAGTTGGGGGACGTGGGCAAATTACCTAACTCCTTTAAGTCTCACTCCCTCATCTGTAAAGTGAAAATAATAATAATCCTAGAATCTGCCACATGGCAGTGAATGAGAACATGCATATCAAAACAGCACAGTGCTAGCTGGACATGATGGTTCACGCCTCTAATCCCAGCACTTTGGGAGGCCGAGGCAGGCGGATCACCTGAGGTCAGGAGTTAGAGATCAGCCTGGCCAACAAGGAGACACCCCATCCCTACTAAAAATACAAAAATTAGCTGGGCGTTGTGGCGGGCACCTGTAGTCCCAGCTACTCAGGAGGCTAAGGCAGGAGAGTCACTTGAACCCGGGAGGCAGAGGTTGCAGTGAGTTGAGATTGCACCACTGCACTCCAGCCCAGGTGACACAGCAAGATTCCATCTCAAAAAAAAAAAAAAAAAAAAAAAAAGCACAACGCTTGGCACATAGTAACAACCAACCAATGTTAGCTATGGTTCTTGTAATTATTACTTAAGCTTATTATAAGTAAAAATTGGTTTTAAATCTTCCAGTCCAGCACTTTAAACTAAAACAAAAAAATATTTTAAACAAAGTAACAACTCAAACAAAAAAGAAGGATGGCACACAGAATAGAATAAAATATTTGCAAATCATATATCTGATAAGGGACTTATATCCAAACTATAGAAAAAATTCTTAATAATAAAAAGACAACCCAAATGAAAAGTAGAAAATATAAGCCAGGTACTTTGGCTTACACCTGTAATCCCAGCACTTTAGGAGATCAAGGAGGGAGAATTACTTGAAACCAGAATTTCAATGTTACAGCAAGACATGATCGTGCCGTTGCACTCCAGCCTGGGTGACTGAGCAAAACCCTGTCTCTAAAAATAATTAACTAACAAATTAAAAGTGGGCAAAGGATCCACATGGACATTTCTCTTAAGAAGATACACACATTGTCAAAAAGCACATGAAAAGATGTTCAACATCATTAGTCATTATGGAAATTCAAATCAAAACCACAGTAAGATGCAACTTCACACTCACCAGGATGGCTATAATCAAAAAGAAGATAATAACAAGTGTTGACAAGGAGGTGGAAAAATTGGAACTGTCAATGCTGCTGACAGGAATGTAAAATGGTGCAGCTGCTTTGGGAAATGATCTAGCAGTTCCTCAGATGGTCAAACACAGAGTTACCACATGACCCAGCTATTCCACTCCTAGATATGTACCCAAGAGAACTGAAAACATATGTTCATACAAAAACTGGTATACAAATGTTCACAGCAGCATTACTCATGGAAGTCAAAGAGTGAAAACAATCCAAATGTTCATCAACTGAAGAATGGATAAATAAAATGTGGTCTATCCATACAATGGAGTATTATTCAGCCATAAAAATGAAGTAAGTTCTGATACATGGTACAACATGGATGAGCCTTGAAAACATTCTGCCAGGTGAAAGAAGTCAGTCAGACAACCACAAATTGTATGATTCCATTTATATAAAATTTCCAGAAATTCTAAGTGAATCTATAGATACAGAAAGTAGATTAGTGGTTGCCTAGGGCTGGGGAGGTGGGGTGGGTAGATGGAATGGGGAATGACTGCCAATTGGCACAGGTTTCTTTCTGGAATGATGAGAATGTTCTAAAATTAGATTGTGGTAATGATTGCATACCTCAGTGAATATACTAAAAACCACTGAATTGCACATTGTAAATGGGTATGGTATGTGAATTATAACTCAACAAAGCTGTTTAAACAAAAAGGAAGGTGATTGAGTGTGACTGTTAAGCAATTTTCAGCTTTTCTCAAGATAGTTGTGATGTAGAAATATGCTAAAACAGCAAATATATTCAGGTTAATATAGTTTCAATTGTGTCACCTTTTGTCACATTATATTGGACACTGGATGGATGCTTAGATATACTTTTTTTTAAAACAATTCAAAGCAAAACATTTGGCAAGTTTATTAAATCTTTTACATTTCACTTAATATCATGTAAAGCATATATCCAACTGTATTTTGTTTAAAGATGATGAAGATAAGTAATACCCAGTGCTGATAATTTAGGACTTTGGTCTTGGTCTTTGACCAAAACATTCAGGCTTGATGAAACTTTCATTGTATTGTAATGTTTGTTTTCTTTTGTGTATATTGTGCTAATTGATCTTCCTTTTAAAAAGTGGGGCAAAAAAGAGCCCAGCAACATTCTTGGGTGGCAGGAAGGGCCTTCACCCAGCTCTGGGTCCCAGGGTCCCTCTGGCAGCCCCAAGCACATCCACTCCAGGCCAGCAGAGGAAGGTTGAGGCAAATATCCACTGGAAGACACAACTATGGCCATGCCAGTTAAGACAGTAAGGAAAAATGTTCCTGTTGGTTTTTAAATAAGTGCTGCCCTGCATCTGCCCCCAGTGCTCCCACCATCTCCACCCCAACTCCCCTGCCAGGACTCCCCCAAATCTTCCAATTAAAGAAGTAGTGCCTGGTATAGTAGGAGGCTTCAGACCTACTGAATAACAGCAGATGGCTGCTGTTCTGATTAGTTAGACCCTGTGTTGCTAAATATGGTGGCTTACACCTGTAATCCCAGCACTTTGGGAGGTTGTGGCGGGTGGATCACTTGGGGTCAGGAGTTCAAGACCAGCCTAGCCAACATGGTGAAACTCCATCTCTACCCAAAAAAATACAAAAATTAGCCAGACATGGTGGCATGCGCCTGTAGTCCCAGCTACTCAGGAGGCTGAGGTGGGAGAATCACTTGAACCCAGGGGGTGGAGGTTGCAGTGAGCCGAGATGGTGCCACTGCACTCCAGCCTGGGTGACAGAGCGAGACCCTGCCTCAAAAAAATAAAAATAAAAATAAACATATTAGCTTCTCCCGCACCCCTGCCATGCCCCTGCAGCCTACAAGAATTGTCCCCACATATTGCCTGGCACCTGTAACTTCCTCAGGTCCACTTTTCACTTCCTCACTGGTGTTGGGCGCTGATGGCCCCTCAGACTCTGGCCCCAAGCTCACTCTTGCTCAGCATCATTGACAAGATTCCTGTCCTCTGCATACTCTATGCTCTGATTGTTCTGTATCTGCTGTCAGTAAATTAGGAAATTAGTCTTAGATTTACCAAAACACGGCAGGTGTAAGGTATTGAGAACTGTCTAAATGTGTGATATTATGGATTTTTACATCTACTGGAAATCTAGCAATCTGAACTCTATACAATTTTAGTTCTCACAAATAATTGGCCGATGTCTATTAGTAAATGATTTGGTAAGAAGCCCAATTATCTAAGGAAAATTGTTTCAAGGCAGGGCTGGAAGGCATGGGATTCTCTCCCTTGATTCTCCCCTTGGTCCTTATCTTTCTTCAGCCCTCCATGAGAGAGCCACTGACTAAGTAAAGTCACAGTGCCCTGGTGGTGTTCTGTAAAGGCGACACTCACCTTAGCATCCTGCACACCTTCCTTCACCAACAGCATCTGCAGGCCTCCTGGGGACACCAGACTTCCTTTTTCCCATGATGTTTTCCCAGGCCCCGCTGCTGCTGGTGGTAAACTGGGCGGGGCAGCTGTATCTGGCAGGGTGGCTTTAAATACAGTTTTCACAGCTTCTGCAAAGGCCTCAACTGTCTTCTCAGATACATCCACAAGGTAGATTTCTTTCAAGCAGTGTCCATCCTTCTTGAATTGGAAGTTTTCCTTGATGGCAGAAACAATGGTCTCCGCGCATCGGCCTAAGGGAAAGCCAAAGACTCCAGAACTAATAGCTGGGATGGCTATGGATCGGTACTTGTATTTTTCAGCTAGAGAGAGACTTAGTTGCACAGCTCTCCTTAATAGGTACACACACCGGGGGGCCTCACTTCCGCTCCAGCGGGGCCCCACTGCATGGATCACGTGGTGGTAGGGCAGCTTTCCTGCCTTGGAGATGGTGGCATTGCCCGGTAGGAGTCTGCCCTCTCTCTTCACTATCTGGTCACAGTCGGCCTGGAGCTCAGGGCCAGCTGCTTTTGAGAGCGCAGCGGCCAGACCACCATAATGCTTAAGGTCCTCATTAGATGCATTCACCACCACATCGACAGGAAGCCGTGCCAAGTCACCCTGCTGTACAATCAGCACAACTCCAGGGGCCAAGACTGTCCGAGAGAAGCACTTCTGCCCAGCGGGGCTGCCTCCCTCCTTCATTTCTTCATTCTCCTGTAGTTCAATGTAACAACCAAACAACCGTTTGATCTCACTTTGATAAAACCGTGCTTTATCCTGGAAGAACTGCTTGGCTCCTGGCTTATCAATATGGACACTTTTAACACAGACTGAATCCCAAACTTGCTTGACAATGTCCACTGCCTTCAGTACTTCAGTCTTTGAGCCAGTTAGTAAAATGCCTTTTTGTTTGTTCTCAGGATTGAAACTTACCTGCACATTTACCTTCTTTATCTTTGGCCAGAATAGCTTCTTTTCTGTCTTTAAATAGTCAATAACTAAGGAAGGCTTTACTTCAACCAGTCTCTCTATTTTCATGTTTTGTTCAATGAAGTTGAAAAGCAATTTATAGGTTTCATTTACTTCTTTTACACAGCCTGTAATGATGACTTCAGCTGTGGTTTCTGAAGTTAACTCATTGATGATTACAGTGTTTGGGGAGGAATTTTGTTTCCTAAGCAAATTGTGAGTGAGCCCTTTCCATTTCTTGATGTGAAGAACTTCTTTGTTCTCAACTTCAATGCGCTTATAATTTAAGGCACTGAGCATTTGCTTTTCTGCTTCTAACAGGGCTTCAGAAGAACAGCTGGTTAAAAGAACAGTTGTACCCTCTAGCTCATAAAGTGCGAGAATTTTCTGTGCTATGAAAAGACACTTAGAGAATTCTTTCCAGTTTACCTGTTGCAAAAACTGAAAAATCTCAGGAGAAACCTGAATGTTTTTCTGAGCCATGGTGTACACCTTTTCCTGGATTTCACACTTTACTTTATACACATCTGCACTAGGTCCTTTCAAGCACAAGTGTTGAGTGACTCCATCATAACAAATCTCTATCTCTGGGCACTCCATGCGTAAATAGTCCAGTAGACTGCTGTGACACAAAAGAAAATACTTGCCTGGAGAAATGACCATTTTTTCCTTCAAACTTTGCTCTTCCCTTTTAATTTTTTGAGTAATGCTTTCTATTAACTTCTTGACTTGTACCTCAATGCTTTGGACATCCTCTGATTTCCCTGCTAAGATTACCATCTCCTTAAGTGTATCAAACTCAATCAAAATCCTGTCATCTTTCACATCATTTTTTATGGTGTCCCACATTGTTGGATCCACTTTAATTGGGGTGACTTTATATTTAGACCTGATGCTAGAGAGTGTTGTGGAAGTATCTGCCTGCCAGGTCTTGATTCTCAGTCTTCCTTCATTGACTAAGGTGGCTGCTGGTCTGATGGTAACTTTACCACTGAGTTGGGACCACGTGAGCTCACAGTGACAACGCCTCATTTCATCGTTTATCTCCTCAATCAGGTGATTCTTTTTCTGTAAGAACTTCCATAAGGGAAGATCTAGTGACTCTTCAAATGGTGCTGGAAGCTTGATCAGAGGCTTCTCCTTTCCATACAAGGCTGTGCCCAATGAGGCATAGTATGGGAACACAGAAAGCGGCATTTTATTGAAGTCGAGTTTTGTGGCCATGATGGTGTCTAACACTTAAAAGGAAAGAAGTAAAATAATGTAAGCCCAGGATGATATATGGCAAATAAAAACAAAACAAAATTTTCCTATTTTAGAGAAAAAAAATCTAATGTTTTTCTAACACTTAAAGGAAAGAAAGAAAACAAAGTAAGACCAAGATGATATGTTGCAAAGAAAAACAAAACAAAATCTTCCCATTTTAGAGAAAAAAAAAATCTAATGTTGGTAGAATTTTGATGTTACAGCATATTAAAAAGCAGCATACTCTCAAAGTGCTCAAATATAAACTGGTATGTGTCAGCAGTGCACAGGTATCCCTTATTGAATGGAATAATTACTTTCTAGCCAAGATCCATCTATGTTGAAATCCTGTTAATTAAATTCTGTTTACTGTTTTCCTGATATTACTGATATATCACCATCATGTTAAGAAATACATGAGTTTGGTCACAATCGTGAGAATAATGTTTGCCCTAGTATAAAAAATATTTTGGTGCTCAAAGTGAAGCTCACCTTAGTATTATGCTATTTGGTCTTCTTGTACAGTCCTATAATTTTAGGCTTCAAATTTGACTTAGATTAACATTAATACCTCAAAAAGGAGGAGCATAAAAATAAATTATTATAGCTTAGCATGTGTCACACACTATTCTGAGTGCTTTACATATATTTAATTCATTTCACCCTCACAACAACCATTTGAGGTAGAGACATTATTATTATCATCCTACTTACAAATGATAAAACTTAGGCTAGGAAAGGTTAGATAACTTGGACAGGGTTACAGAGACTGCAGATAACTCAGCTAAGATTCAGTGGTTGTCCAACCCCAAAGCCCATCCTCTTGCCCCTCTACCAAACCCAAGTTATCGTCACTGTCCTCTGAGAGCCCAGCCCCACAGACTGATTCAGTAAGAACCACACCTCCTCTTGGCCCTGCTGCAATCTCCCTTTTCCACTTCACCAGGTGTGTTTGCATGTGTGTGCATGCGCTTGCTCTTCTCTTCCAAGCCCCTCCTCATTTTGTGTAAGTTATTAGGCAGAGCATCTGCAGAAAGGGAATCAGAATGTGCTCCAATAACAACTCAGGTTAAAAGAGCAACCTTTGTGGAAAGATATGAAAAATAACTTCACCTTGTGTGTGATTGGGTCCTAGAGCTGGTATCAAGCATGAGGGAAAGACAGTGGCCTTCAGAGGCCCAAACACATAGCTTCAACTTCCCAACATGGCCCTGTGGCAGCCCTGAGCGTGGGCAGTATTTATGATTACCAACATACTGAGCACCATCAGGCACCAAGCTCTTTGCTGGTATTATTTCATTTCAACCTCACAGCATTCCTCTAAGTAAGCAGGAATGTGAGCCCCATTTTACAGATAAGAACACAGAGGCTTAGGTGGGTTAAAGTAACTCGGCCAAGATTACAAAGCTAGTAAGCACCAAAGCCAGGAATCAAACTCAGGTCTGTCTGACTCAAGAACCATCGCAGATGTCACCTTAATATGCCTTAAAGTCTCCATCCTGCTTTTCTTGCCTGTAAGGACAAAGTTTATCTAACTGTGCAGATTATTAATGGGATTGTGAGATACTGTAGCAGAAAAAACAGCAAAAGATCTTACAGACATAGGTGTTCAATGAAAATTCTCTTCCTTAAGAAATAAATCAGATTTTGTGAAGTTGAACCAAATAATTTTAGAGTAAAATGCCTAATTTTTTCCTCTCAAGAAATCTACATAAAACACAATATTGTGCAATAAATTCTCTTTTAAACCAAGCTCTATCTACCATCTGCCTCATTATTGGCAACCCATTGTGAATGGTAAAATATCCTATAAGAAAAATTAACGTTATAGGTGAACAGGAGATTTGGAAAAAGGAGAGAAGTTAGGGTATATGTTATGGGACCACAATACCCAAGTTCAAATCCTGACTATGTCACTCACTAGCTGTGTAATCTTGGGCAAGTTATTGGACCTTTCTGTGCTTCAGTTTCGTCACGTGTAAAACAGGGATTATAACAATCAAGATGCCTATAAGACTGTCTGAATGCACTTGGTAATACCCTGCGAAGCTACGCAAATGTAAGTTAAAATTAAAAGAAGGAGAAGCTAAGCTGGGTGCAGTGACTCATGCCTATAATCCCAGCACTTTAGGAGGCAAAGGAGGGAGTATTGCTTGAGCCCAGGTGTTCAAGACCAGCCTGGGAAACATGGCAAAACCCCATCTCTACTAAAAATACAATATATTAGCTGGGTATGGTGGCATGCACTCTGGAGGCTGAGGTGGAAGGATCACCTGAGCCCGGGGAGGTTGACGCTGCAGTGAGCCATGATCATGCCACTGCACTCCAGCCTGAGCGACAGTGAGACCCTGTCTCAAAATAAATAAATAATAAAATGAAAATAAAAAAATAAAAAGAAGGAGAAGCTAGAGAACCAAAAAGAAAGTCAGTAAATCACAGATGGTGGAGGACAGAGAATGAGTGAGTTTGGAGGAGGAGGTGTGGTCAAAAAAGTTAGATGGCACAAAGAGATCAGGGAGAAAGGGAACCTTTGAGAATGCCTCATAGAGTTTACACGAATAGCTCTGGCAGAAAATAAACCTTAATTAAATAGTACTTAACATTAGTTGTGTATGTGCAGAATAGCCCTTCTGAGGACAAACCCAACAGCCCCATGCCCTCAAGATGTTTGAAAGCCCTGAAACTATCAACTCTCACCACAAAATGGGAGGTTAATTTCTAGGGTAGAGGATTTTATGTACCCCTCTCTCTCTCTGGGCCAAAGACCAGGCAGAGGGAGATTTGAATATGTGACAGAAGCTCCTCTTTGTCCCTTTGCCCAAGGAATAGTAGGTCTTTCATTCCATTTTAATTCAAACCATACTTTCATCCAGTTTTCCCAACACATGAAAACTGAGTTGGGAAAATGGAGGTTCCTTCAAGTACCCCGTTGAAACAATTTCTCTCAAGTGGGTGGCATACCACATTATCCTATGTCATGCCCCACCCTGATTAATCCCAGGCACAATTTTCCTTCTTTTCCTAAGAAGCCTGGCCCCCTAATTCTTTCTGCTCAGCCTTGACCTCCGAGCACAAGTGGAACCTCCAAGCTGACCTTGCATATGCCTCAGAGAACTGGCAGTCTATGTCACAAAACACTCAGAAGTGTTTCTCTAAGGTTCAGTTAGACATGGGTTTCACAGGGTCACTCCAAACAATAGTCCAGCAGGCATGCACTGGTCGTGTGAAACCACTCCTGTCCGTTTTTGAATGATGATACAATAGGTGAAAGAAGTAGTGGTACTTTATAGGAACTCTATGAGTTGCTGAGTATTTCTTTACCTAACCTTGTTGTAATTAATTTGAGAGCTTCTATCAAGCGTGTGGCTAAAACACAGATCATCTCCTTTTTAATATATTATTTCAAAGATCCCAAGAATATATTTTTCAGCCCATCATAGGTAGAGACTCATGAAAGAACCTCCTTATATCTTTCAAAAACTTGATGTTGCTTCCCTAAAGTCTGAATCACTGGCCTTATTAAGCATCATATCCCAGATGAACAGGATTATTTATTCAATTCCCAAAGGAATACATAAATAAACAAAACACATCAGAACTAAACTTATAACTGTTAAGCTCTGCTAAAAATGGCCTAGATTATGCCAAGTATGACAGGTTAATAAATATTACCTTTTCTGTCAAAAAATTCAATCAGAGCTGAACTCTCTTCAGGAAAATATTCAACATTGGCAACTCTTCCCCCTCCATTATAGGGATTTTCAAAGAAAAGTTTTAAACTGTAGTCATCAGCACCAGGTGGCAGGTTTTCAACCCTGATTGTGTTTGTCACTTCCAGAAGTCTTGGAGAGAGCTGAAGTTGTTTAATTGAATGGTGGTTGATACAATCATCAACAAATCTTATAGTATCTACAAACCAAAAAAAAAAAGAAAGAAAATCAGTAAATTTTTATTGTATCTTTATGTTGTATAGAAGAAAATGTCTGGCTACTAATTGAGAAAAAAGGAAGGGCCAAGCACTCCATTTCTAGACACAAGATTTTAATACCTACATGAGAATTTACATACCCAAAACTCCCAGTCGCTGAGTGACACACACACGAAGGTCTTACTTGGATTGTTGCCACTGAGCTGTGTCCCCACTTCCTGCCCCAGCCCTCACCAACCCTCCTGAGGGCTTTCCCTACAAATCTCATTTCACCCCTTTCTCAAGCCCTTCAATGGCTCCCCATTACCTGCAGGTATGAGTGTTGACACTCCTCAGCCACGTGTACAATGCCTTTGGCGATGTGACTCGAAACTAATTTCCAAGCATCACCTTTGGTTATTCCCTGCCATTCATTTTATTTTCCATGTTGCCACAAAAACTAGTCATTATTTTTGTAAACCCCCTTCTCCTTGAAAGGGTCTTTGTGTATACAATTTCCTGCATTTGGAGTGCTCTTCTCCAGTTTTTATCTTGATCCTATTCATCTTTCAGGGCTCAACTCAATTGTCTCTTTAATAATAAGTATTGGCCGGGTGTGGTGGCTCATGCCTGTAATCTAAGCACTCTGGGAAGCCAAGGCAGGCAGATCGCCTGAGATCAGGAGTTCGAGAAAAGCCTGGCCAACATAGTGAAACTCCGTCTCTACTAAAAATACGAAAATTAGCCAGGCATGGTTGTGCGCGCCTGTAGTCCCAGCTACTCAGGAAGTTGAGGCAGGAGAATCACTTGAACCTGGGAGGCAGAGGTTGTAGTGAGCTGAGATCACGCCACTGCATTGCATTCCAGCCTGGGCAACAGAGCAAGACTCTATCTTAAAATAATAAGTATTGATGGTGGGCCCACGATGTGCCAGGCACTGTGCTAGGATCTGAGGATACAGAAATAAATATAACAAATCTTTACCAGTGCATCATCCATGCGGGAGCAAGTCTTGAGAGCAAATAAATTGCCTATTGTGGGATCAAATGAGGTGGGAAGACTAATACTGGGAATCAGACAATGATTCCCAGAGTAAGTGGCTCTGATCTGGGTTTTGAACAATGAAGACGGGTTTACCAGATGGATAGGGAAAGAGCTATGTCAAGCAGATGGAATATATTCTGGACATTATGAAGTGGTACTACTGGAATATAAACTTCACAGAAGCAAGACCAAGCCACCTTGTTTGGGTCCCTTTCCTCCCATTTCCCACAGCTTTTTGTTCACAGCTTAGAGACAGCTTCTTCTCTTGGACCTTCTTTATTTGTTTACATATGGACTTCCTCCCTGCCCCCAGGCTATGAGTTTCTCAAGGGCAGGAACCTGATTATTCATCTCTGTGCCCACAGCACCTAGACCAGTGCCTGGCACATAGTAAGCATTCAAGATTCTGATCGATGAACAAAAGCAAGTCCATTTAGTTTTTCCTTTGTAAGAAACAGTAATAAATTTGAAATAAGAATAGCTCCCTATGAGTCATTACTATGTCTCAGGTACTACATTAAGTTGTTAAGTACTTTTCTTTTTTTCTTTTTTTTTTTTTTTTCAGACACGTGGTCTCACTCTGTCACCCAGGCTGGAGTGCAGTGGCATGATCTTGGCTCACTGCAATCTCTGCCTCCCAAGCTCAAGTGATCCTCCCACCTCAGCCTCCTGAGTAGCTGGGAGGACGAGTGTGCGCCACCATGCCTGGCTAATTTTTGTATTTTTTTGTAGAGATGGAGTTTCACCATGTTGCCCAGGCTGCTCTCAAACTCCTGGACTCAGGCAATCCATCCGCCCTGGCCTCCCAAAGTGCTGGAATTACAGGCATGAGCCACTACACCTGGTCTTATGTTAAGTACTTTTCAAACATTATCTCATTCAATCTTTACAAAAACTATATTAGTTAGGTATTATTGTGCCATTTTATAGATGAGGAAAGTGAGGCATAGGGAGGATAATAACTTGGCCAACATCATATAAATAGTTACATGGCAGAGCTGGAATTATGACTCCATGACCTGTACTCTTAACCACTCGACTGCCATGGCCATGGAATAGTGAAGGCTTGGAATTGGAAAATGTACTTGTTTTGGGTGGTGACAGCTCTCTTCCCAATCTCAGCGATTGTCTACAGATTCCTGACAATTACCTTAAAGAGCACTCACTTTCTGCATCACATGCACTTACTCATACCTACATATGTGAATGACCATGAAAGTGCTAAGGAAATATCTGGTAAAGTGGTAAGAGGACAAGTGTAGAGATAGGCTGCCTGGGTTCAAACCCAATTTGTCCATGCATTCGCACCTTTGTGTTTTGTCTCCCCAACTGTAACATGGGGATCAATAATAATAATCTCATAAGGTTTTGGAAAGGACAAATAAATTAATACATGTAAAGAGGCTGGCATAGCACCTGGCTTATAGTAAGCATTCTATGAGAGTGTGTTATCATTACCTTCTATGAAGTCCAGTTTGGTAATACAAATATTTACTTCACCCAGTGAGATAACACATGTGAAAAAGCCGACTCCTTTACTTGGAATCACTTGGACTTTAGATGTCTATTTTGCTGTGTTCACGCACTCTCTTACTCTCTCTGCCTGTCTCTCTCTCTCTCTCTCAGTCACACACACACACTTGGGTACTCCTGCAATAAAGTTAATTCTACTAAAAATACCAGAATTTGGTTTCAATATGAATATGCTTCTCTTTCAAAATAAAAAAAAAATCTATATTAACTTGGAAACCTCTCTTAGTAGTTACTAGAAAGAGTCAAACTTTCAGAGATGTCCCACTAAGAGGTATCTCAAGTCCCATGATGTGGTGCAAAGAAGACAGGTAGAGGAAGTGTCACTTCATCTTACCTACATGCTTTTGAAAGGTAACAACAGCAACATCAAACTCTCTTATTACTTCCACTTGAAAGTCATCATTAGACAGGCCACTTATGTTCTCCACTAACAAGGTTAGCATTATGTCAGCCACATTTGCCTTGAGGTTTTCAAATGCCACCAAAGAGGAAATATTCTCACATTCCTCTGGGATATCTTCCATTTTGTCTGATCCACCATCAAGAGCGAGTTTTGTATCCAATTCTTCTGACACATCTGATTTTAGGAAGACAAAAGAGGTACAAGATGTTATACTTATCTACCATGGTCTTAGCAACGTAAGTTATCACAAGGCACTGCCCTTTCCTTGCCAATCTCTTGGCTAACTCACAGAATAACAGACCTTGGATGGCTTTTTGCTTTATTTAAATAAAAACAACATGTAACATGTAATTGCCTGTTATTAAAGTTCGTATTTTTAAATTTTCATTTTGACAAAATAGGTCCGTATTTTCAAGATTATAGGCATTACAGGGATAAAAAGATTTTCATTTATTGCTGGTGGGTACATATATTAACCTCTGTGGAAATGAATTTTAAAAATTTGTCCACAATTATTAGTGATAAGAAAAAATATTCACATTACTTAGCTAAGTAGTCATTTATAGAACAATTTACATTATAGGACTATTTTTATATGTGAATTTTACATTAAAATTATATATAATTGAAGTTTAATTTTATTATACCCTTTTCTGCCTGGCCTTTTTAAGGAACCTGCCTTATCCTTCCTAGCACTTGATATCTATTTCTAGCACAGCACCAGACTAAAATTATTCAACAAAGCTTCTCAAAAGCAAGACACATGTTTATTCATCCTTGTATTGCTGGCATATGGTATATAATTGAGGTTCAGTAAATGTTTGCTGAATTGGGGATTTACTGCTTGGGTCACTGGAGGAAAGCAAGACTATCTGATGATACCCAAACATGGGTATCACCTAACACATTATACTCTGAAAAATAGTTAAGTTCCCATCACTGAAGAGAAAAAAGGATCCCTATAGCAAATGATTAAGGAATACACACAGAAAGTGAAATGGCCAAGGGCTGCTGCATACAAAGCCCGCTGAATGGCAATCACCCAGTGGACTCATTCCTCTCCACTGTTGACCGTAAAAATGAGTTACACATACACACAAAGTCAGTCTCACTGTATGCTTGTCCACTGAAGCATGGTGGGTACGAGCTGATCTTTAGGCATTCTGTGGACAATTATTCAATGGGGCCTCTTATCATGTTCAAGACCCTGGATGTAAGGAGAGGTAAGAATATTTAAAAAATTAGATAAGAAATTTACAGATTTTCTAATGCAGGTATATGAGAAAAATGGCACGTGTAAATGTTCGCAGTGGCTGCATAAAATGCTCTGTGTGCATCAAATCCATTTTGCTTACTTCCTGGACAATATTTCTCAAGTTTCCTGCAGTTCAGTTTCAACAGTAGTGTCCCTGCAGTTAATGGAATATGGGTGGAAGTGAATTCCACCTTCAGGCCTGGCCAATATAAATCTCCTTAATATGAAACCCCATTCTCCCTTGCAGTGATCTTGGAAACCACATTTAAAGATAATGGTGTCAAAGGGTGGAAGGAGTCTGGGTCCCTGAATGACCACATGAAGTGACTGACACTCCCGCCACCACCACAGCTGCCAACTACACTGAACTGTGATGCGAAGGAGAAATAAACTTGTGTTGTGACCAGGCACAGTGGCTCACGCCTGTAATCCCAGCACTTTGGGAGAATGAGGCAGGCGGATCACTTGAGGTCAGGAGTTCAAGACTAGCCTGGCCAACGTGGTGAAACCCTGTCTCTACCAAAAATACAAAAATTAGCCGAGCGTGGTGACACACACCTCTAATCCCAGCTACTCAGGAGGCTGAGGCAGGAGAATCGCTTGAAGCTGGGAGGTGGAGGTTGCAGTGAGCCGAGATTGTACCACTGCACTCCAGCGTGGGCGATTCCATCTCAGAAAAATAAATAAATAAATAAACAAACAAACTTGTGTTGTATTAGGTTACTGATGTGGGAGGTTGTTTGTTACAACAGTTAGACCACTCTCTTGTGTGCTGGCTATCATGCCATGCACACATACTCATGCTAAATTAAAAAAAAATAGCTTAAGCATAAAGCAACTACATAAATGAGCACTAAGTGAGACAGGTATGACAAATCACAATGACTGCTGGGCTAGGGAGGAGGCTACATGTGTTTAATCCCTGCTGCCACTCTTTAGCCATGTGAGCTTGGGCATGTCTCTTAATCATAAAATGAGGGTATAGGACTAAGTGAACTGGACTGAAAGAATCTTTCCAGCAATATAGTTTTATCATCCCATCAATATTAGACGCGTCACCACAAGAAAGGCTTAATTGACCAAAAAAGAGCGTTAACAATCAGGCCAAGAGTCCCAGAAAGAGATAAAAGGGCTGGGCTGGCATGGAAAGACTTGAGAGGAGGAAGTTCAGCAGGTCTTGAAGGGTATGTGGAATTGGGTAGAGAAAAGTGGGATAGAGGGAATTGTGAGCAACAGAAGCACAGGCAGAGTGCTGCAACTGCATCAGACAATTTAGAAAACAGTGATTTGACTGATGTGGCTCAAAAGGAGCACATTTGTGCAGAATGAAGAAAACGAGGCCAGAAAAGCAGACTAGATCCAGAAGGTGGTCTGGACTTTATCTCCCAGCTTGTGGTAAGGGTGAGTCATGGAAGGTTTCCATGAAAAGGATGGCAGGCTATTTAGCAATAGTGCAAAGGGCTGGTCAGGTTTAAGGAGAAGGGTGGCAGACACAGACAGAGCAGGCAGGGAGCTCCTGCCATGCTGAATTTGTGAGGTAAAAAGGAAGGGCCTGTGGTAAGAGGATGGATAAGGAAAACTTGAAAAGAAAACGAGGCTGGTTGCAGTGGCTCGTGCCTGTAATCTCAGCACTCTGGGAGGCCAAGGCGGGAGGGTCACTTGGGGCCAGGAGTTCAAGACCAGCCTGGGTAACATAGTGAGACCATGTCTCCACAAAAAACGTTACAAATTGGCTGGGCATGGTAGTGCATGTTATAATAGCCCCTGCTACTTAGAAGGCTGCTGTGGGAGGATTGCTTGAGCCAGGGAGGTCGAAGCTGCAGTGAGCCAAGACAGCCTGAGCAACAGAGTGAAACTCTCTCTCCAAAAAAAAAAAAAAAAAAAAGTCTCTATGATCAGCAGATGTGAAAGGAGTGATGCGTGAAATGTCTAGTAGGTGACGAGCAGACTGATTGTGTACTTCAAGAGAAATGAGGAAGCCAGAAATGGCCCTTGCTTGGGGAGAAAGATGACACATGTGGCTTCGGGCATGTTGGCTCTAATATACTTCCCAACAGGAAGGTCAGATAGAAGTTCTGGAATTGAGAGAGGAGTCCAGGCTGGGGATATGGATTTGAAAACACCAGAATTTCTGACCACAGGTAAGCAGTATTTCTCTGCTCTTGCCCTTGTCTCTTCTCCAGGACCTTCCAAGTGCTGGTTTCCGCCTTTCAGACCCAGCCCAACTAGGCTTATCCTGGAACAGGACACTAGCTCATTGCTGACTTCACCTGATATTGGTGTGTGTGCCTTTCCCTGCCCTGTCAGCTCCTGCAGACGCCTCAGTTTTAAACTTTTTGCATGAGGTTTTGGGCATGCCTAGTGCATTCATGGTGCAGTGTCTTCTGCTTTCCCCATCCCTGAGAAACAGAATCCAGTCAGTACCTACTCTCCACCCACACTTTGCTCAGTTCTGAAACTGTCTACCCCATTCCAGTGAATTTCAAGAGTCCTAGCCTTAGGGCCATTGTCAGGGATCAGTGTGGAGTAACCATTCAGCAAAGAACCTCTGCTTCCCTTAAAGGAGCCAACTTAAGTATCTGGTGTAGACCACCCAACTTCCTAGCTGACTACTATCCTTAGAGTCCAGGTCAGGTAAAAACAGTTTAGAAAATGGGCCTAAAATCCCCAGGACAATGAAAAGTCTATTGGTGGAAGGGGACTGGGGTTGTCGCTGGGAATATATTTGGGAGTTTTAAGTAAATTTAAAACAGTACTAACATGTCAGTTAAGACAGAGTTAAGGTAAAAATCTATGAAGTCATAAGAAACAGAGATGTGATTAAATTTTAGATCTAGGGCTATAGAGCAAGAATAAATATGCACATATAAAACCACTTCCTAGTCTGAGGTTGAGCTTGAGAGTACAGCACTTTGGCATCTTCCAAGAAAAAGATAAGGATTTAGGAGATCCCAACAACAAACACTGGGAGCTGGGGGAGCCAGTTCCACAAGTGAGGAATGGAAAGCAGGAATTACTCTAAAGAGACAAAAAAAATTCCATTTCATAAAACTCCTGAGCTGCCTAAGAAAGCCATGCATACTAAATTCTACAGTTTTAACAGGACATCCATATTAGATAAAAATAAGCCATGTATCCCTATCCAATTTTTTTGCCAAATAAAGGCAGCTCTCACTCTAGTGCCATTTTCCAAAAGAGAAAGTTGCAGAAAACTACATGTTCTCAAGATAATTTCAATATTAGAGGACAATGATTATACGTTGTTCATTTTCCTTAAGGTTTAGGTATATGTATCACTTTATCTCTCTGGCTCAGTTCATTCAGCGTAGTTCACTTCCTACCCTTTATAATAGCATGCTTAGCTATGAAAACTAGTTGTTCCTTTAGTAAATGTCAAGCGGCATGACAGCTCAATGCCCGGATGTTAGTTGAACATTGGAGTCCACAACAGCTAATTGGTCGCTGGCTGTTTCCTAGAGCAGATGAGATCAGAAGAGCTGCTGTCTTTTGGAGGACTGCACTCCTCCAATCCAATCCTGCACCAATGCTCAAAAGCCTGTGTTCACAGAGGAGTCACAACTTCTTGTTTTGGCTTCAGAGCACAGCACCCTCACACCCAGTGGTCAGGAAGCAGTGCTCATCGACTAAGCCATATGTGACTCCCTTGGACATATCGTGTCCTTGCTTCTCTATGGCTGGCTCAGCACAAGTGGAAAGTAAAGATCAACTCATCACCAGCTCTCTGGCACTTCTTTGCCCTCCCCTCTATTGCAAGGTGTCTCCCAGTCCCCAGACACAGCAGTTCCAATCATTATGACCTGAGCCCTAAAAGCCACCCTCTGCACAGCTGGCTCAGAATATGAAGATGATGCAGTCCAAGGCAGCTCCCAGCAGAGCACACCCTGCATTGTGGAAGTCAAGAAGAGAGGGCTGACTCCCTCAAGTGCTGCCTTTCATAAGTGCAAAACTGCTTGGTGAATGTCAGAGTCATCTCAACTGAGATTTTACCTGGTTCTTTAACATCTTCTTTAGTCTTGGATTCCTGAAACGCAAACAATAAAGTAGCATTAATACATGATTAACAATTTATTTACATAAGAAAATGTCCCTGGGACCAGCCTGGAGATGGAGGGTAAATAGAAACAATAATGAAAAGGTCTGATAAGGGTGCTCTTGAATACATCTGGGGCCATACATAGTGGCATATTCACTTGCAAGTCACAAAAATCACCAATGAAGATGAGACACAAATAACAGAAACCTCAATTAACACCAAGTGTTTGGGAATATGAGGTACATCCTACGTGAGAGAAACATCTTAGCTCATAATTTTTCCCTTGTTTAATATTTATTGAGGCTGGACTTGGTGGCTCACACCTATAATTTCAGCATTTTGGGAGGCCAATGTGGGAGGATCGCTTGAGGCCAGGAGTTCAAGGCCAGCCTGGGGAACATAGTGAGACACCCCCCCACATCTCTAAAAAAAAAAAAATCAGGAAAAAAAATTAGCCAGGCATAGTGATGCATGCCTGTAGTCCCAGCTACTTGGGAGGCTGAGGCAGGAGGATCACTTGAGCCCAGGAGTTCAAGGTTACAGTGAGCTATGATGGTGCCACTGCACTCCAGCCTGGGATACAGATGAAGGTACTGTCTCTAAAAAAGATAAAAATTAAATTAAGGCCAGGTGTGGTAGCTCACACCTGTAATCCCAGCACTTTGGGAGGCCAAGGCAAGTGGATCACATGAGCCCAGCAGTTCAAGAGCAGCCTAGGCAACATGGTAAAACCCTGACTCTACAAAAAATACAAAAAATTAGCCAGGTGTGGTGGCATGTGCCTACAGTCCCAGCTACTAGGGAGGGTGAGGTAGGAGGATCACCTAAGCCCAGGAGATCAAGGAGGCAGTGAGCCATGATCATGCCACTGCACTCCAGCCTGGGCAACAGAGTGAGACCCTGCCTCTAAAAAAGAAATAAATAAAACAAATAAAAATAAAACATTTACTGAGTGTTTATTATATATAACAAGAACTGTGCCATGCGCTTTATACAGATCATCTTGTTTAACCCTCACAATAATCCTACAATCTGTTGTTGGATCATTATTGTTACTATTCCATTTTACAATTGGGGTAATACTTAATACAGGTAGTATGGATTGCTGTCTCCTCAAAATGACATAGAAAATAAAACAAATATAACAGGTTACAGGTTATAAAGAACTCTGGATACACAGACCCCAAATTTTACATCCAAAACCACCATTATTATAACCCCCAAATCTTGACTTTTCCAAATGTGTCTAAAATCACATAAAAAGTACCCCCAGCCGGGTGCGGTGGCTCACGCCTGTAATCCCAGCACTTTGGGAGGCCTAGGCGGGCGGATCACGAGGTCAGGAGTTTGATACCAGCCTGGCCAATATGGTGAAACCCCGTCTCTACTAAAAATACAAAAATTATCTGGGCATAGTGGTGTATGCCTGTAGTCACAGTTACTCAGGAGGCTAAGGCAGAAGAATCGCTTGAATCCAGGAGGGGGAGGTTGCAGTGAGCCGAGATCATACCACTGTACTCCAGCCTGGGTGACAGAGCGAGACTCCATCTCAAAAAAAGAAAAAAAAAGTACCCCCTCCTACTTTATCCCATACTACCCTACCCTACCACTGCCCTCACTCCCCCTACATTTGTAATCTGCTTTTCTCACTGCAGTTTGCTTCATACTTTTCTTTCCACTATATTTTCTTCATGGTGATTCCCATCTCACACACCTTGGGAGACCTAAATCCCTTTTATTCATGCCTAAAGTTTACTTGCCTTTGTTAGAAGTTCCTCTTCAAAGACATGATGGATTTCATCTGGGGTTGCAGGTAACTGGACAGTTAACTTGAATGTTCCTTTTCCTGGCCATACTAACTCATGATTTTTTCTCTCCAGAACCTTCTGCCGAACTGAAATGTTCAAAGGGGGGATAAAAAGACAAATGACAAGCAATCTGTATTTACAAAATTATTCTATGATTTCCATGGGCTGCATTACCATCAATCAATGGCTTGGTCGGTTTCTCAAGAGAGGCTATATGTGAAGTAAAAGAGGAAAAGTTTAGCAAGCAAACATGGATTTGAATTTCATCGTTAAACTGACTTTTTAACATTGAGCATGTTCCCTAATAAGCCATACTTACAAGGCCTCAGTTTTCTTGTCTATCTGTAAGGTTAATGGAGAGTGTTTTGTATGAGTGCCACATGTATTAAATTGAAGAAACATTATAAAGAAGTTGGTACAGGACCTGACACTCAGGAGGTACCCAAAAGGTAGCAATATTTATTCTATATTGAAGTGAATTAAATTAAACATCCTTCAATGGGAGCCAGTGAAGATTGGGTACTGTGACATGCCATGATGAAAGTCACGTTTTAGGAAGGCGGCTAGGTGGCTATAAGCAGGAGCCTAGTTAGAAACAGGTCTCAAATCTGATAGTAAAAGGAGTATAAAAGAAGGGAGAGATTTTTGCAAAAAAATAAATTAATTAATAGATTAGCATATCACGCAGCTTGGCTGTAGTGAAACAACTGAACAGTGGACATAGAGTCCAAAGACCTGGATTTGAATTCCAACTCTACCACAAATAGCTGAGTGAATACCTTAACTTCTCTCAACTCTCAGTTTCCTCACTTAAAGTGGTGTCCATGAATGCACACTGTAACATCCTCAAGAACTATGCAGATGTGAGTTACAATTATAAAAAGGAGCAGCCAGAGAGATATGAAGAAAATCAGCATATCTCAGTCCATGAAGAACAGGCAAGAAGTGAGTTTCAAGGAGGAGGCATGATCGACATAGTCAGATGGTACAAAGAGGTCAGGGAAAAAGGGAGTTTTTGAGAGTGCCCTACGGGTCACAGGTGTAGCTCTAGCATGAACGTTGGGTCACCATGCTGTGTTCTGATATGGCTGGCCTGATGAAGCCAAGGATGTAGGTCAGAATCTTTCATGAATAGGAACACGATAGCTTTCCCACCTCAACCCTCTGTGAAGGGGGTGGAGGAAGTGGGGTCTTAACTGGATGCCAACTCAGAAACAGCCCTCAGAAACAACTTGAGAAGGAACGCCAGCTTCTAATCTCACTCTTTATGAGGAGGGCACATGTTTCCACACAAACTCCTGAAAGGCTTTACTAAACCAAGGTGGGGATTGAGGACTGGATAGAACCCCTGCAGCCTGACAACAAGCTAAATTTTGTTAAGTCAAGTTATTTAGAGTCATGGACCTCTGTGTTACAGTCCTTTTCTTATTCCCTAGACTTTGATAAAGTCCTGTCTAGGCATCTAAATGTGCCAGTCTGTTCTCAGATTGTGGGTAATATTTATGGGCACAAGTATTTCAGGAGAAGAGTTGGTAGTAATATGGGTATATGATTTCCAAAAAGGAGAAAGTCAATCTGGGAGGAAAAAGAGCTGAAACTCTGATGTCCAGCCTCCCTTACCCAAGTGGACAGTCTTCCACCTGCACCAACTTTAGATCATCAACATTTAATTTTATTTAAGGAGAAGATGGGTTCTTACCACAAGGAAACTGACAATAACCAGGAACCAAACTATGTTGGTAAAGTATGATAAAATAGACACATCTGAAACAGGGTTTAAAATGTTATGTCAATTTACACCAACTTTTCAGAAATCCAGTGAACTATATAAAAGTGAGATACAGCTTCCCATTTGTTTCTATTTGCTATACACGAATAAATATGGAGAAGTGCTGGTGGGCTCATTCTTATTATCTGCCTATTATGGTTTATATGAATCAAATCAGGTTATGCTATGGGCCCACACCTGTTGAGGCCACTTCCTGGCATGGAGGGTGGAGAGTGTCCTCTGCAGAAGAAGAATGCATTTCTGGGACTTCAAGCGTAGGTCATTCATTGTTAGCAAATTCCTGACCCTTGTTACTGAGAAAGTGGTTCCTCAAGTAGGAAACTGAAACTGACTAGGGATTTTCCACCCCCAAGAACTTTGACCATACTAGGTTTTGAGTTTGTTTTTGTTTGCTTGTTTGTTTGTTTAGATGGAGTCTTGCTCTGTTGCCAGGCTGGGGTGCAGTGGTGTGATCTCGCCTCACTGCAACCTCTGCCTCCCTGGTTCAAGCGATTCCCCTGCCTCAGCCTCCCGAGCAGCTGGGACTACGGCGCACACCACCACGCACGGCTAATTTTTTTATGTGTTTTAGTAGAGACGGGGTTTCACCATGTTGGCCAAGGATGGTCTCCATCTCCTGACCTCGTGATCCGCCCGCCTCAGCCTCCCAAAGTGCTGGGATTACAGGCGTGAGCCACCACACCCAGTCGGTTTTGAGTTTTAATAAGTTTTGGGTCATCTGTGCTGGGGGGTAAGACAAGAGGGGCCACTGGAGCAGCCTGGGGGTGGAGGAAGAGGAGTAGTGAGCTGGGGCTGGTCAAGGATGAAAGCCCAGCAGGAAGACTGAAATCTTTTCTGTTTGGAGGGCTAGAATTGAGTTATTTTATCATCACAAAATTATATTTTGTGCTATTTGTATTTTTATGCTGTTTAAATTTGTATATTTATTTCTCTGTTTGTTCATTTGGGGTTGTTAACATTAACTACAGAAATTCTGAAACTTTAACACATCAGGGCCACCTGGGCTGCCGGTTAAATACACGCTTCCCACCCACCCCACATTCACTGAACCTGAATCTCTAAAACAGAGCTGGGAAGGTGCCTGGTTAACCTGCTCTCCAGGTGATTCAGATGCAGGTGAGACCTACTTCTACAGATAATGGAATCAAAAGGAGAAAGAAGCATCCTTAAGGGCCAGATCGATGGTGATGTTGACCTCCGAAGTCAAAGTGGGGAAAACCCTCAAGGAAAAGTGATACCCAAAAGAGAAATGACTAATATCACACAGTTGCCCTTCTGAGCACTCCTTGGCAAAATTAATCCTAGGAAAACATGGTATTTTGTTTTCATAAGGGCCATGAGCCAAGCATGTCTCCTGTCCCCCTCCTTCCTTCTTTCTGTGCACCATTCTTTTTCTGTTTCATTTTTCCTTTTTGGATCCCTGCTGGGGCACTCTAATTGCATGGCCTCAGCCTCAGCCTCCTTGCCTCTCCTCTGGCCCGAATGCTTCTCCAAATCCAGCGACATGAAAGCGGAATTAGGGGTTGACTAGATCCCGATAGGTCATCATCCATAAGATGCCAGTGGAAAAGGTGCCCATTCTGGGAGCTGCAGGTCACGGGCTTGCCATTGCAGACCAGGGAGGCGCTTGAGCCAGCAGATCATCGCTGAGCTCTTGGCCCACCAAGTAGTGGGGAGTAGGGGGGGAGTGGGGAGTTGTGGGGAGTAGGGAGTGGGGAGTGGTGGGGAGGAGGGGAGAAAGCCCCATAATGGCCTGTAAGGAAGGAACTTTACCGACTTTCCCTCCAAAGCTCAAATCTCCCAACCCACAATCACTTCAGAATATCATCCTTGCTCCCAATCTGAGGGCCATTAGAGACTCAGGGAAGAGGCCCCGGCAGGCCCTCGACAATGGGCACCTGTGGTCGATCGACAGCCCCTCTAATGTGGCCGCTGTGACGGCTCTACGTTGACATTCAGGCCGTGTGATTTTAGCCAGCGCCTCTGCCCCTCTCCCAAGTGACCCCAGGACCCCTGGGAATCTCCAAGACCCCCAAGGAATCTCTGTGACTTGCCACGTTTCTTAACCAGTTTCCTTCCCCACGTAAGAATAATAACAACAGGAAAAGACAGAAAAGGATAAGAGGATAGACTCACTTCCGCAACAACAACAACAAACAATAACACTACCACAACAGGGAAAGACAGAAAACGATCGAGGGATAAAGAGTTACTTGCGCAGTTGCGCCGCCACCTCCGGGCCGCGCCATTAAGCGCCTGGAAGCGCAGGGCGCCGGGGAACCGCAGCGCCCCGGATGCGCTCGGAATCCATTCTGTCGCCCCCGCCCCCGCCCCGGCCACCTCCGCTACAGCAGCCGCAGGAGCCGGGTGGGTCCCCCTCCCGTGCGTGCCCTGCCGCCATTTCCCTGGAGGGAGGGCAGAGGTGCCCCCTCCTCACCCCATTCCTCGCGCCCCTCACCGTCCTCTGGATAGAAGAGCACCAGGAAGCGGGATGGGCTCCTGGGATCCTGGCGGACCTCACACTCGCCGCCTCCCGACCTCTTCGGGCTCTGGAAGTACATCTGCAACTTGGTGTTCAAATTCTTCGGGGGGTCGGGGCCCCAAGAGCCCTCGACCAGCAGCGGGAAGAAGCCGGGCACAGCCATCCTCAGCTCCGCTCTCCGCCGGACTGCAGGGGCCGCGCCAACTCCGGGCCGCTAACTTTGACTCTTTCGCTTTCGTTTCCTGGAAAACTCCCAGGCCTTGGTTTCCTTTTGCCTTCAGCCTAACGCAGCGGACCTAGGAATGGCCGAGTCATCCCCCGCCCACCTCCCCACCTTCGCATTCGGCCCACAGCCAAGGCCAAAGTAACACTTTGGGGCTGGCCAGCGGCGCCCCGGGAAGGCGGCCTCCGTTCACCTGTGCTCCGCGGGCTCCCACGCCCCCTCCTAACTCCGGGCCCCCTGCCTGCCGCTCGCCCCAACCGCAGATCAAGTCGGCAGCTTTGGGGCACCAGACCTTGCCCAAACGCAAAGATCATTTAATTTTTGCCGCAAGCCGACCCTTTACAAAAGAATAAAATGACTCACAAATTGTGGCCCTTTTAGAATGTTTGCTGCCTATTGGGGGACTTTTTCAGCAATCATTGTGATTATCAGAATTTTACGTTGCTTTCCCTGTTTTGCTTTCTTTTCCTTGATCTGTTATTATTACATATCTAGAAGTGTGGGAGAAACAATTACACTCACAGTTTTTCTGTGGAATATTTACTAGGCGCCACGCACTCACTCACTGAACCCTCGCTGAGCTCACGGAGCTATGGTGAACACAGTGGGGAATAGGTGCTCTGGGAAAGAATATACATGTGTTCCTGGAACAGATGAGGAGTGGCTCCTAGACCAGCTGTGGCGGATCAGGGAGGGTTTATGGGGCGGTGACATGTAACCTGATAACCCCAAGGATATCAGGGGATAGCCTTGGAGGGTTAGGAAGTGGGGTTCCACGGTGTGATTCACATGTACAGGATCACTCCGGCTGCTGCGTGGTGGCTAGAGTGGAGGCAGAGAGGTCAGCCAAGTGGCTACCATAGTGTCTTAAGTGAGAGACAAGGGTGGCTGAGACTGGGGTGCTGGCAGAGAAGAACTGAGAAAACGAGGATTCTCAATTAATAGTGAAAGCAGGACTTGCTGAAGGATGTGAGCCTTGAGAGAAGGAGAAGCTCAAGGATGACTCCATGGTCAGCCATGGATGGCCCGTGCAAGTGGCTGGATAATAGTGGCATCTGCAAGAGGGGAGGCCAAGTGATGGGAGAGAAGCTGGGGCTGTGTGTTTCCTTGACCCCAAATAAAGCAGTGTTGCAAGTCGAGGAGGGCGGGGCTATTATCATTCCAGTGCTACCGATACCTCAGGTCAGAGAAGTGTCTGCTGGACTGCTGGGGAGCGGCAAGCACCGTCTCCTGGTGAGGAGGGAGGAGAGGGAGATGGCAGCTACGGAAGACTGAAAGGGAAGGAAGGAAGTGGAAGCAGAGAGCATAACACGCTGTTTGCAGAAATGTGACCGTGAAGGGGAAGAAGGAGCCAGGCAGTAGGCTGTGGGGTTACAGGTTCCGGCTGAATTTCAGAATGAAGAGAACCAGAGATGGGCCAAATGGTTTAGCTGGCTTTTATTTCGGCTCTGTAATAATCCTAAACAGTACACAGATATTTTCTCCTGCCTCCAGCTTGCTACCTGCAGATGGCGCTCATCATCTGATCCAAAACTGCTCTGGACCCCCGCATGCGGAAGACGGGAGGACAAGCGCCCTCAGCCAGACTTGGTGACTGTTTCTCCCCAGAGCCTTTACATCTCATCCCAAACCACAACTAAAATCAGCAGTCCTCCTCTCCCACGCTCCCCTGAGTTTGGGGTTCCAGAACTCAGCAAAAAGTTTCCCTTTTTCCTCACATAATTATTGTATAAGAAATAAAGTCAGAGGCATTTCTGGATTACTTTCGAGGGTTTATTTAATTATCAACAACGTGTCTTACCGCCCGAGATCTGCTTATCATGCCTGGGTGGACTGGGAAGGAGCTATCAGAGGATCAGGATGGCAGGTCTTGAAAGCCAAGGAAGGAAATTTCTAGAAGGGGCAAATTGTTGAACAGCATTAGCTCCTGCAGTACTTTGTTTTCTGTAAGTTATTTTTGCCTTGTTCACTTGAAGAATGCTTATCTTCTCACAATTCTCTGTTTCTTGTGGGTATCTGCCTTCTGATCCTTTCTTCCTGGGAAGCACCTGTCTTCTCAGGGCCTGGGGTGGGGGTGGCCTTCTGCTGTAGAAGTGGCCGTGTTCATATCACTGTTCCTTGGTTCTCCTTCTACTTCACAGCTACGGCTCATCTTAATGTAACAGCCCATGTCTGCATTTTTGGGCTGAACTTCCCTTTCCCTACTTCATCTAAATTCCCCCTTTTGCTTTCTCTACAAACTGCTGTAGCGTAGCACCGTGCTCCTTTGAACTTCTCTACCAACTAGCATCAGCCTCCTCATTTCTACCATTGAGGTATAAAGGAGGGAAAGGGCTGCTTTTCCTTCTGTCTTGAATCAGTGAGTTGTGGGTATCTCATGCCCACCACTCCACCTCATTTTGCTCCTGAAACTCCTGGCCCAGTCACCCCAAAATAAGACATGGCCATAAATCAAGGGAAAAGTACTCCAAGAAGTTCTGCCCTCAGAGGGAGCCCCCTGATGGACACATCACAGTCTTTGGCCTTACTCCCTATGCTCAGGTACCTTTCAAGAGCTTTTATCTTCAAACCTCCATAGGGACAGTCTCCATACCCCTCAATTGGCCAGGACAGTAATTACTAATGATGCATTTCCCCAAATAGAAGTAATTTCGTTTCACCAATACTATGGTTGAGTGGAAGGTGGAGGTGACTTCTCCAGAAGAGTCCAGAGTAGACTTCATCTTTCCATGTTCGTGTAAAGACCTTTCCTCATCATGCAATTAAGTAACCATTGAATTGAGCACACATGTGTATGTCTCAAGACAAACATTCATTTTCAGTATGATCTAGATCACATTTTTTTAAATAGAAACACACAATATTTTATTACCACACTATATCGTGCATGATACCTACCAGTAATGGCTGTTAAATATTGAGCAACCAGATTTTTGAAACAAAGGTTCCATGTGTTATGTTTATTATAAATTTTACTGATATAATGGTTGGATAACACATAATTTACAAATAATAACAAAATATATAATACTCTATTATAGTTTCTAAATAGCTGATTGATTCTCAAAGAATATTTCAAAGATTTTTGCCACACTTTATACTAATCATTCTGGATTTTGTTTCTTTGAATTATTGGGCAGGGAAGATACTTAAGTATGGAAGATTATTGCTCTAATTTGAGTGAAATAAAAGTTTATTAGTGTAAGACAAACATAACTCATTTAATGATAAAGTTTGTGTTGGATATATATATATATATTTTTTTGAAAGCCATAGCCAAACTATGGTTGCCGTTGAGGAATGAGTGTAGTTTTGACATAAATGTAAATTGACACTTTTGTTTACATTAACAAGTAAAATGTAAATGAAGCAATGCAGACATGTCAGAACTCTTATTTGTCAATGACATAATTCCTTCTTTACTAAATTGGATAATAACTTTCAAATACTGGAAGAATATTTCCTCAATTGTTTGTGCTTTTTACAATGTAATGGCTATAGATGTGACCCACTTTTAAATAATCTGCCCTGTTAGCATATTCTCCATCACTTTAAGTCAACATAACCAACAAATCAATGACCCAGGCCCTGATTTGTAGTATTTTTCAATTCCATGATGTAAATATTCTCACTACAGCTGATGAAGTTCCCAGTGTGATTTCAGTGAATGCCTAGTTGGAAAGAGATGAACAGTGGCACACCATTACAAACATCACAGATATTTATTATCTAAAAGCTCCAAGTCCTAGCTCCATCAAAGCCTGAGGCTGGACGTTTTTATTGGATTACGGACTGCCTGGAAACGTAGCTATGGAGTCAATGTGGCAATCAAATTTAAAGAAAAACAACAAAAACTGTCAGAACTCAACTTGAAAATTAAAAGAACTCATTGAGTTCTGGGCTCACTTCCAGAACTGTCTGTGTCAGTCTGTGTCACCCAGACACATCTCCATTAAATTCTTGAATAATAAAGACAGAAAGATATTTCCAGAAGTTTTACTCAAACATCTAATCTCACCTTTCTTCTTGGTTGCTACAACGACCTCAGATTATGCAACTCAAGGAATACTTTATTTATGTTACTATTATACTAGACGACAAAAGTATTTCCTTTGAAGCCTAAAAAAATACTTTAGCAAGGGAAAAATATATAATGAAGACTGTGCAGAAATAAATAGTATAAATATAATTCTTCCATTCAGCCTTGTGGACAGAGTTAGGAAATAGCTCTAATTTCAATCAGTCACCACAGGTTCTTTCTCTCCTACCATTTCATATTTGTATAATTCTTATGATCTTCTTCTCATATGATTCTCTTGTATGAACCTTATCTCAAAGTATGAACTTTGTTTCCCAAGAACATTAATATATTTACTTATTTTCTCAATCCTTCATTACACACAACATAGTTTGGAATTGGAACTCTGTTATAAGCTGAATGCTTGTATCCCCCCAAATTCGTATGTTAAATCCTAATTCCTAATGTGATGGGTATTAGGAAGTGAGGCCTTTGGGAAGTGATTAGGTCATAAGGGTGGTGCCCTCATAAGTCAGATTAGTGCCCTTATAAAAGAGAACCCAGAGGGCTCCTCTCTGCCTTCTGCCACGGGAAGACATGGCAAGAATATGGCTATCTGTGAATCAGCAATTCGGGCCCTGTGTAGACATGAAATCTGCTGGCACCTTGATCTTAGACTTCCCAGACTCCAGAACTGTGAGAAATGCATTTCTATTGTCTATTAGCTAGCCAGTCTGTGGTACTTTGTTATAGCAAAACTGAATAGACTAAGACAAACACCAATACCCAATATCATTATCAACAACAAATCTACTAAATAAATTGCAAGATTTCCTTGTAGTTCTTTTTATCCACTGAATAGAAACTATTGAGGGTGTATAGTAAGAGTACTAGGCTCAAAAGTTACTTGGAATACTTTTTTCCCGAGTATGGTTTTGTTATAAGACACATAAACAGGGTCATCATTTCTGTTTGGATTCAATTTTAGGGCTTTTCCTCATCCTTGTTGACTTTCTTTCTTTTTGGATATGATACAATTTTAACACTCAAAAATCAAAACCATATAAAGATATATATTCAGAGGAGTCCCCTAATCCTCTCACTCCATCTCCACTATCTCTGTAAGTAACCAGGTAAGCATATCATCAGTTTCTGGAATATTCTTCCACCATTTTCTTTTTGCAAAAATATGTGTTTTGTGTATGACCTTTTCTTCTTTTCATACAATAGGTAACATGCTATAAATAAGTAATCTATATCTGTATCTATACACACAGTTATACTTTGACTTTTACATTTAATATATGCTGTAAGTTATTCCATATCAGATCACAGAGATCTTCCTCATTATTTTTTACAGCTGCCCAGTTCACTGAAGTATAGATATATGGAGTTTATTTAACTCGTCTCCTAGGCATGGCATTTAGGGCATCTCTAATATTTTGCAATTACAAATAACATCACATTGAGTAACCTTGCACATGTTTGTTTGGTTATTTGTTTGTTTTGTTGGGAGTATATTTTCAATGTAAATCTCTAGATGTGGGAATGACAGGTTAAAGAGTAAATGCACATACACTTTCCTTATATATTGCAAATTTCTTTCCATAGGTGTTTCAGTTATCTGTGGTTAGATAACAAACCATCTCAAAATGTAATGGCTTAAAACACAACCATTTTATATTTATCACAACTCTGTGAGTCGGCTGGGCAGGGATCAGCCAAGAGGGTTCCTCTCTGCTATCGGAGGTGCCAGTTAAGCTTGCTCATACAGCTGCTATTTGGTCTAGAAGATCTAAGATGGCCTCACTCATACCTGGCCTCTCAGCTAGGATGGTTAGAATACAGAGCCTTCCTTTGATGTGATCTCTCGGGCAGGACAGCCTAGACTTTATATGGCCCTGGCTTCACAGTGAGCAAAAATTTAAATTGCAAGGCTTCTTAAGGCATGGGCTTTGAGGTCACATAACATTGCCTCCCCCATTTGATTGATAAAAGCAAGTCACAGGGCTAGTTCATATTCATTCACATGGAAGGAGACTGATATGGTTTGGATTTGTGTCCGTGCCCAAATCTCATGTCGAATTGTAATCTCCAGTATTGGAGGAGGGGCCTAGCGGGAGGTGATTGGATCATGGGGGCTGATTTCCCCTTTGTTGTTTTTGTGACAGTGAATGAGTGTTCATGAGATCTGCTCATTTAAAAGTGTGTAGCACCTCCCCCTTCTCTCTCTTCCTCCTGCTCTGGCCATGTAAAGACATGCCTGCTTGCTTCCCCTTTGCCTTCCACCATGATTGTAAGTTTCCTGAGGCCTCTGCAGACATGCTTCCTGTACAGCTGGCAGAATTTTAAGCCAATTAAACCACTTTTCTTTGTAAATTACCCAGTCTCAGGTATTTGTTTATAGCAATGGGAGAATGGACTAATACAGAGACTACACTGGGTATGAATACAGGAAATAGAAGTCATGGGGGCGCGTTTTGTAACAGTCTACCACAATAGCAACTGTACCATTTTACACTGCCACCAGCAATGTATGAGAGTACCTGTTTCCCTATAGCTTGCCAATAGAACATCTTATCATAAAAGTATTGATTATATTATATTTCATGGAAAAAAAAACAGACTGAAACTCCCAAATTGATTTTACAACCCATTATTACAGTAGGATCTACAGTTCATAAAACAGTATAGTAACTCATTTAATTCTCACAACAAACTTATAAGACAATTAATATTATCTCCACGTTACTATGAGGAAACTGGTTAACAAGAGACATGCCTAATCTAACTGGTTAACAAGAGATGTACCTAACTAAAGACACAAAATATCTTGGTTATCAAGAAAATATCAAGGTTAAATATCTTGCCCAAGGCCACACAGCTAGAGAATGGTCAAGCTAGGATACAAACCCAGGCTGTTTTGCTGTAGAGTTCAACATTATACTCTACTTTCATAGTGCATACTGCAATGCTCTGCTTGGATCCCTTCTTCAGAGTTATAAGCCCTTTCCCCAGCTGCTGGAAATATTGGCTGCTGACAACTCATAGCAACATCTCACATTGACCTTGCCTTTGCCTCACCTCTCCCACCTATAGCAGAGATTACTGTTGACTCTTACGTTTGAATCCAGGTCTACCTCAAGGCCAAGTTAACCATATCATATTTATATGGCCTGAATAACAAAGCTCTGGTAGTGAGTGTATGGGAAAATAGAGACTTTCATACCTGGGAGATGATTTGTTAATTTTTCCTTGTAATATTGCCACTTTCTGCTTATCTTCAGATAAGCAAAATCACAGATTTTGCTTAATTTGAGGCTATACAGTTTCACAACTTTTATCTTTTCTTTTAAGAGACAGGGTCTCACTATGTTGCCCAGGCATGTCTTGAACTTCTGGGCTCAAGTGATCCTCCCACCTCAGCCTCCCAAAGTGCTGAGATTACAGGCATGAGCCACCACACCCAGCCTCCAGTTTCAAAATTTTTATATCTTCCCAGTGAATTGTTCCTTTTTGTCATTAGTGAGTGTCATTCTTTCTGCTGTATTCTCATTGCCCTAATGTCCATTTTGTCTTACATTAACATTTCTATGACCACTTTACTAGTTCTTGCCAAGTGGGGCAGATACTTCGAGTAGATTGATTACTTACTCTAAGATATTCTTTTTTTCCTTGCTAGGAGAATTTCAATTTTTTTAGATACTAAGTAGCAAGCGTTTAGCTAAAATAAATGTCCTTTAGACCCACACCTGACTGATGCTTGGGCTAAGCCAGTTTTAGTAATCTAATTCCCTTCTAGTGGGATTGGTTTAGGGATGACCATGTGAGCCAGTTCTAGGCAGAAATATAAAGGGAAGTCCATTGTCTGCTCCTGGAAAACACTTTCTTCCTCCATAAATAGAGACATTTGAGAAGAAATCATTTTTCTCCTTCTCTAAAAAAAAAAAATGTTATCAGGTAGGATGTGACCAGCTATTTTGTAACCTTGAAGGCCAATCTCTCAGAAATCTACAAAGTGCCTGGATATTTGATGGCACCATTGAGCTACAGAACCAACCTTAGAACACCTACCTCAAGATTTCTTGTGAAGTGAGTCAAGACACGTCCGTGTTATTTAAGCCTGTTTTAGTTAGTTATTCGGTCGCCTATTGCCAAAAGCATTCTCTCTGATATACCTGAAAAATTTTTCATCCCTTTTCTGTCAAATTTTCTATGTCTTTAGTTTAGGTAAGTCTCTTGCTAACAGAATATGGCTGGATTATTTTAAATCCAATCTGTCTTTTAATTGGCAAACATAAATTTCTAGATATTATAAATGACTGATACAGTTAGACTTATTCCCACCGTTTTATTTGTGGGTTTTTAAATAAACTACCTTCTTCCTTTCTTATTTTTCTTCATTTCTTGTCACATACTAGATTGATAGTTTTTCTTTATTCCCTTTTTCCTTCTCTATTTTGATTGAATTTCTGTATCTATTCTTTTGCGGAGTTTAGACTAAACAAAGTATAAAGCTAGTCAATACATCTCAAAAGACACAAAGACCTGAGAAAAACTTGTCCCCTATTTTGCTATCCTTTTGCTATTGTCAACTGTTTTTTAACACTCCAAAATTAGTCTTTTCAGAATTAGTCAATATTTATTTAGCAACATGTTTAACAATTAACAATTATTTTGTTCTAAAGCACTCTTTTTTCTTCCTCATTCAATCTTCTTTTTCCTAAAGTAGATACTTATTCTTTGCAGTTCTTTCTGTAAGAGCTAATGAATGATGAGCTTTCTCAATCTATTGGTCTGAAAATGTCTTTAATTTTAATAATTTTTATTCTGAAATAATTTTGACCTCACAGAAAAGTTGCAAGACGAGTATAGAGAATTTTTTATTTCCTGAACAATTTGAAAGTAAATAGCTGACATAATACCCCATCACCCTGAGTATGTTAGAATAGGGCATGGCAAAATATAGCATGTTGCCAGTCAGAATGGCTATTAAGAAGTAAAAAAATAACAGATACTGGAGAGGTTACGGAGAAAAGGGAACACTTATACACTATTGGTGGGAATGTAAATTAGTTCAACCATTATGGAAAGCAGTGCGGTGATTCCTCAAAGAGTCAACAGAACTACCATTTAACCCAGCAATCCCATTATTGGGGTACATCCCCAAAGGAATAGAAATCATTCTACCATAAAGACACATGCACGTATATGTTCATTGCAGCACTATTCACAATAGCAAAGATATGGAATTAACCTAAATGTCCATCAATAACAGATTGGATAAGGAAAATGTGGTACATATACACCATGGAATACTATGCAGCCATAAAAAAGAACAAGATCATGTCCTTTGCAGGAACATGGATGGAACTGGAGGCCATTATCCTTAGCAAACTCATGCAGGAGCAGAAAACCAAAAGCCACATGTTCTCACTTAAAAGTGGAAGCTAAATGATGAGAACATATGGACACAAAGAGGGGAACAACAGACACTTGGAGCCTACTTGAGGGTGGAGGGTGGGAGGAGAGAGAGGATCAGAAAAAATATCTACTGGGTACTAGGCTTAGTACCTGGGTGACAAAAATAGTCTGTACAAAAAATGTCTGTGACATGAGTTTGCCTGCATAACAAACCTGCACATGTACCTCTGAACCTAAAATAAAAGCAAATATATATATACATATATATATACACATATATACATATATATACATATATATGTGTATATATACATATATATGTATACATATATATGTATATATACACATATATAT
>NW_026652279.1:39082183-39229670 GCF_009828535.3 Hylobates moloch
TAGCATATATTAATATATTACATATAACATAATATATTATTATATTATTATATTATACATAATATTATATATAATATAATCTAATATAATAATATATTATGTTATATGTAATATATTAATATATGCTATATATAAATAATATATATAATAAACATTATGTTTATGAATAAACATAAACGGGGAATAAACATTTGCATATTTGTAACTCCTTTCTCCAATAGTGAATATAGGGGAATAAACATTCCCTGGGAAAGGCTGACATTTTAAAGCATCTTTTAATGCCACTGAACAGAAGGCTGTTCAGTGGCTGAGAATAAGTGCCATCTGCTCAATCCATGTGTTTTCCACAGCCTAACCATGAACACCTTGAAGAAAGCAGTAGCGTCCTTCCTCCTTGCAGCCTCAAATTCAGAGTATTTGGACGTTGCATCTATCATCCGCCAAAAAGTGCAGTCTTGTGAGCTATTCCACATACAATCAGGCAGTAGATATCTCAAAGCCCTTACATACAAAATAATTTGCTCTGAGGAAGAGATTTGGAAGATCTTTTCTGTTTCTAAAAATCAGTTATAAGCCCGAACTAAAATAAAGTCCCTATCCTACGTAACAACTTCTTCCCTAAATCCCATAATCTCTTAGTCATTTAAAGGCATGAACATGAAAAAAATTTCAGTATAAATGACTGCCTTTTTATAGTAGGCAATGTAGCTAACTTAAAACAATTTTTTTTATATACAGCAGGAGGTGAGAACATTATTCCAATTATCTTTTCCTGCTTAACAATCCTCTCCCAAATTTAGTGGTATTATCCCTCAGGATTCTGGGGGTTGACTGGGCTAAACTAGACAATTCTTTCTCAAGAATTGGGAAAATTGTAATCAGACTGTGGCTGAAGCTGGAGGCATCTCGAAGCCTACTTCCTCACACATCTGGTACCCAGCCTAGGATAACTCAAAATACTGGGGGCTGGAACCTCTGGAGCTCCTCTGGTATCTCTATGAATACGTGGGCTCACCACATGGTTTCTCCAGCATGGTGGCTTCAGAGTAGGTGAACTTTCAACTTGGTGACTCAGCTCCTAAGGCATGTTGAGAGAGAGCAAGAGAGAGGCCAAAGCTCTATTACTTTTTATGACTTAGCCCTTAGAAGTTATAGTTTCACTTCTCAAGCATTCTATTGATTAGAAGTGAGTCACAGCCTGAACAACATAGCTAGACCCTGCCTAACAAAAAACTTTTTTTTTTTAAATTAACTGAGCATGGTCATGTGCACCTGTAGTCCTAGCTACTTAAGAGGCTGAGGCAGGAGGATCATTTGAGGCCAGGAGTTCAAGGCTGCAGTGAGCTATGATCGTGCCACTGCACTCGAGAGAGAGACACCATCTCTAAAAAAATGAAGTGAGTCACTAAGTCAAGTTCATAGTCAGGGAGAAAAGAAACAGATTCCACTTCCTCATTGGAGGGTTGTTTAAGAATTTGCAGACATTTGCCTCTCCGTTCCAAGATGGCTGAATAGGAAAAGCTCTGGTCTGCAGCTCCCAGCGTGATCAACGCAGAAGACGGTGATTTCTGCATTCCCAGCTGAGGTACTTAGTTCATCTCATTGGGACTGGTTGGACAGTGGGTGCAGCCCACGGAGGGCAAGCCAAAGCAGGGTGGGGCATCACCTCACCAGGGAAGCACAAGGGGTTGGGGGATTTCCCTTTTCTAGGCAAGGGAAGCCATGACAGACTGTACCTAGATAATCAGGATGCTGGCACCCAAATTCTGTGCATTTCCAACAGTCTTAGCAAATGGAACACCAGGAGAGTATATCCCGCACCTGGCTCGACAGGTCCCACGCTCACGGAGCCTTGCTCACTGCTAGTGCAGCAGACTGAGATCAACCTGCGAGGCAGCAGCCCGGCAGGGGGAGGCATGTCTGTCATTGCTGAGGCTTGAGTAGGTAAACAAAATGGCCAGGAAGCTCAAACTGGGCAGAGCCCACCACAGCTCTGCAAGGCCTGCTGCCTCTGTAGACCCCACCTCTGGGGCAGGGCATAGCTGAACAAAAGGCAGCAGAAACTTTTGCAGACTTAGACATCCCTATCTGACAGCTCTGAAGAGAGCAGTGCTTTTCCCAGCACGTTGTGTGAGCTCTGAGAACGGACAGACTGCCTCTTCAAGTGGGTCCCTGACCTTCGTGTAGCCTAACTGGGAGACACCTCCCAGTAGGGGCTGACTGACACCACATACAGGCGGGTGCTGAATGTAGAAAGATAAAACTGGATCCCTTACTTACATCTTCTACAAAAGTTAATTCAAGATAGATTAAAGACTTAAATGTTAGACCTAAAGCCATAAAAACCCTAGAAGAAAACCTAGGCAATACCATTCAGGACATAGGCATGGGCAAGGACTTCATGTCTAAAACACCAAAAGCAATGGCAACAAAAGCCAAAATAGACAAATGGGATCTAATTAAACTAAAGAGCTTCTGCACAGCAAAAGAAACTACCATCAGAGTGAACAGACAACCTACAGAATGGGAGAAAATTTTTGTAATCTACCCATCTGACAAAGGGCTAATAACCAGAATCTACAAAGAACTCAAACAAATTTACAAGAAAAAAACAACCCCATCAAAAAGTGGGCAAAGATATGAACAGACACTTCTCAAAAGAAGACATTCATGTAGCCAACAGACACATGAAAAAATGCTCATCATTACTGGTCATCAGAGAAATACAAATCAAAACCACAATGAGATACCATCTCACACCAGTTAGAATGGCGATCATTAAAAAGGCAAGAAACAACAGTTGCTGGAGAGGATGTGGAGAAATAGGAACGCTTTTACACTTTTGGTGGGAGTGTAAATTAGTTCAACCATTGTGGAAGACAGTGTGGCAATTCCTCAAGGATCTAGAACTAGAAATACCACTTGACCCAGCGATCCCATTACTGGGTATATACCCAAAGGATTATAAATCATGCTACTATAAAGACCCATGCACACGTATGTTTACTGTGGCACTATTCACAATAGCAAAAACTTGGAACCAACCCAAATGTCCATCAATGATAGACTGGATTAAGAAAATGTGGCACATATATACCATGGAGTACTATGCAGCCATAAAAAAGGATGAGTTTATGTCCTTTGCAGGGACATGGATGAAGCTGGAAACCATCATTCTGAGCAAACTATCACAAGGACAGAAAACCAAACACCGCATATTCTCACTCATAGGTGGGAATTGAACAATGAGAACACTTGGACACAGGGTAGGGAACATCACACATGGGGGCCTGTCGTGGGGTGGGGGCAGGGGGAGTCATAGAATTAGGAGAAATATCTGATGTAAATAATGAGTTAATGGGCTCAGCAAACCAACATGGCACATGCATGCCTATGTAACAAACCTGCATGTTGTGCACATGTACCCTAGAACTTAAAGTATAATAATAATAATAATTTGCAGACATTTTTCTTTTCATTTTTTATTTTTTTGAGACAGGGTCTCACTTTCTTGCCCAGGCTAGAGTGCAGTGACTCAATCATGGCTCACTGCGGCCGCTACCTCCTGTGCTCAAGTAATCCTCCCATCTCAGCCCTGAGTAGCTGAGACTATAGGCATATGCCAGCACACTTGGTTAATTTTTAAATGTTTTTTTATAAAGATGGAGTCTTGCTGTGTTGCCCAGGCTGGTCTTGAACTCCTGGGCTCAAGTGATCCTCCTGCTTCGGTGCAGACATTTTTTAAACCACATATACTCCAAGTCTTTTCCTTTGGATTTGAAAAGTGATTGCGTTTCCTTTGTTTCTTGGCAGGTGTTGCATCCTGGCCAAGTGATCTGAGTTTCCATACGTATTCTAGGAAACAGTAGTTAATTACAAGAGCTAACATTTATTGAGGGCTTGCTAAATGTCAATCATTATTCTAAGTCCCTAAGTTCTCTATCCTGTTTGAATTGTATTTCACTTGATATCTAAATAAAATGTCCGCAATCCCCATTCAGTGCACTGTGGAAAGGCCCAGAGCTCTCTGCAATATCTGTTTTCAGGGGCCTACATTTTTCCAGAGAAAGTGCACAACTAAATCTGCTTCATGGCTCCTGCCTCTGTGGTCCTGTTTTCACACTGCTTCTACTCTAGAAATAATAACCCCATTTCTTACCCCCAAATTATCACTAACATACTTACTGAAAATTAATTACATCTCAATGTAGAAATCAACTCCCAGGTCAAAGTTCACACTTAACTATTTCTAGGAATTAATTTATCAGGCAATTCCTGCCCAAACCATTTAACAGTTAACATGGAAAGGTCCTCTCCGACTCCCTCACTTGAGATCAGAAGTCACAAGTTGGTGGCCACCAAACTGAAGCTTGCCTGAGACCTGCTTTTGAAAAATTCAAATTAGATGCTAACATTTTAAAAGTGTGAGTCTTCATATAAAACCTCAGATTTACAGCTTATTTGGGGAAAAACAAACAAACAAAAAAAACAGAAGGTTTGCCATCAGCAGCAACCAAGGGTCCTGGCTCCAGTTCAGTAAAATTTCCATTTGGCTCACTTTGCTCATTGGCATCCCAGCCCCTCTAGACATTTGGGTTTGCAACGCCTTGCCCTAAGATCCACCTCTTCTGATCACCCCCTTCCCTATGTTCCCAGGCCCCTACTGCTTCTCTTTAAGCCACCTATACACATTCAAAATCCCTCACTTTATTATACTAAATAATTTAACTTTAAGTATTTTGCATACACATCTAGTTACCCAGCCCAGGTTTGACCGCAAACTTTTCCCTTAAAGAGCGAGGGAGTAAATAGTTTAGGTTACGTAGGCCATATGGTCTCTGTTGCAACTACTCAATTCTGCCATCCTAGACCAGAAGCAGCTGTTAGGGAAATATAATTGAAAACCAAATCTCCTGCTGACCCGGAAAACCTCTACACAAGGCAGAAGAGAAAGAAAATAGTATATTATTGAATAAGCATTAAACCAGAATGTGATGCTTATCACAGGCAATCCACTAAAAAGATTTCAAAGATAGAAAGAAATCTCACCTTTTTACGTAGTCCAGTAGATACACCCCATTACACACATGTTCTCAGTTGATAACTAGCCCTCAAGTAAGAGGATTTGACAATACCATTTTTCACACATAGGTCATCCTAAACCATCCAGTAATTGGGATGGCCATCTATGTTAGCTAATTGTCTTTATCCAAAGAAATAATAAAATTTCTCATATTTCTATGACAAGTAGGTAGTTATGATTTGGAGCCAGACGCCAGCTGAAGTCAGGCTCCTGCCCTCCCGTGGAAACTGGGAGATGGGGCACCATCTTCCTTGATGATTACATTTCAAAGAGATGGCTCCCAGGTCCTTGAAAAAACACTCCTGGGTTGTAAAACTGGCAAGAGGCTTTAAAAAAACAATGCCTTCAAAAGAGATTTTTATACATCTCAAAAGGGCAGAAAGAAAATTAACAATTACAAATTTTCAAAAATAAAAATGGGAGGAGAGTTTTCTTTCCTCTTGTGCACCTGAGAGAATTAGATTTTTAATTTTTGATTCATATTCACCCATATGCAGCCATAGAATGTACATAAACAAGTGAGTATGGCTGTATTTCAGTACAACTCTGTTATGGACACAGAAGTTAAATTTCCTTTTTTTTTCTTTTCTTTTTCTTTTTCTTTTTTTTTTTTTGAGGCAGAGTCTCACTCTGTCACCCAGGCTGGAGTGCAGTGGCAACATCTTGGCTCACTGCAACCTCTGCCTCCCGGGTTCAAGAAATTCTCCTGTCTCAGCCTCCCAAGTAGCTGGGACCACAGGCTCATGCTACCACATCCAGCTAATTTTTGTATTTTTAGTAGAGATGGGGTTTTTGCCATGTTGGCCAGGCTGGTCTCATACTCCTGAACTCAGGTGATCTGCCTGCCTCAGCCTCCCAAAGTGCTAGGATTACAGGTGTGAGCCACCACTCCTGGCCTGGCCTTTTATCTTTCTATCAAAATATAGATTCAACAAAGTCCCTATAACTAAATAGAAACACAGTCATCTGTCCATCTGTGCAGTTTAGGAAGGCAGCAAAAAACTGTACTTTTATAAGCCAATTCAATGTCCTGCAAAGACAATCTCATCATAGCAATATTAAAGTTTTTTAAAAATCTATTTTTTTTAAGATCAGATTTTTTGGAGGAAACAAAAAACTCACAACCCAAAGGATGGGATTTTACATCTCAGGACATCTCCCACATAATAAGTCTATAGATTATAAATCATTTTCAAATTTTACATGTATTTAGGAGAGGGACATTAATCAATCCCCTTTTCTATTTTAACAGGGGGGCAAGGTAGGGGAGAGGGAAAAACAGTTTGGTATCTGTTTGGAGGGAGAGTAGACATGAAGAGGGCAAACCCTAGCTTCTCATTATCTACAATCAATGTGGTTTTTTTTTTTTTCTTAAAAAAAAAACTTTCAATCTCTCTTTAAAAGCCTACTTCTTAGCTACCAGCCAGTCCACCCTAATTACTGAAATTCCTTTGGTACACACTTTTGTTCACTGGGCAAGTTATATTCATTATGCCCACTGCTGCAGCACACATAAACCAACACCCCTTCATGGCTGAGCAGGGCCTAATCTAGGACTGACAGGAGAAGTGCTTGCAAACCAAGATCAAGGTGTCATTTCTCTGCTAATACTGTCTACCAAGCTGATCCCTACAAAAACGCACATAAAAGCAGGCAAGTTTAGCTACTGTGTTGCAAGAGAAACCAGCACCTTGCTAAATAGTTCTCTCCATTACCATTTATTCTCTCAAGGGAGACTTAAAAAAAAAAAAAAGAAAAAGAAAAAGAAAAAACAACCCATTGGTCTGGCCACCTCATAAATCCAACAACCATTGGTGTGGCATTTCAGTGGAGAAGGAAACTTGGGGGGAAAAAACCATCAAGGTTGTAAGAAAGGCTCCCAATTTAACTGTCCCTGTCCCTATTTATCCACCTTTATTCACCACCCAAGACCATCCATTACCCTAGAGCACCCTGATCTATAAAAGGAGTCAAACCATTAGCAGTAGGCAAAGAGTGAGAACCAAAAGACATCAAGAAACAGATTTGCTTGAGAAAAGCAGCGATTCTGCCTTTCACAGCTCTCTATGGCTGAGAGAAAATGCCCAAGAGATCATCTATGTGACTTAGAGACTGCTTTTTGGGAGGTTACGAGTAGCATGAAGAGCTTAAGATGACAAGAGTCTAAATTTTTAAAGTTTCAAGGTTTCAACAGAATGTGGATATATTCGAACTTTCAAAAAGGACAGTGTTTAGAAAGGGTAAAACCAGGACACACAAACATTGGGAATTATGACCCCCAAATGATTCCAGCTCCAGGAAATAACCATTCTTGCGTTTGCTGGAGGTTGCACAATTTTCCCCTATTACCTGATACAAAATGACTCATTACCTCCCAAAAGCTTCTTTTCAAACCACAATTTTCCCATTTATCTTGGTCCAATGCAGTCCTATTCTTTATGGCCTATAGACTCACTCCCAACTACACCCTTGGAGGGTAAAAAAAAAAAAAAAATGAAAGAATTCCCCCTAGGCTGGCCCCCAAAACTCAGAATTAAATAACAGGAGAGGCTGAGAGTCTCCTGAAGACTAAAACAACTTGAGGCTAAATCTACTTTTCCAAGAGTGAAAAATTTATTCAGATGTTTGGGAATTCATATATGCCACAATAGGATAAAAACTAAAAGGTAGAAATCTCACACTTTTCCTTATACTTCCTTCCCCTACTGTCCAACCAGATTGCAGACCTTATATCACTGTCATTACCATTTCTGCTAAATGGAGGCTCCTAGGCATTAATCACTCTGGCAACTGCATGGTGACATAACGCACCACAACTTTCCCACTAAAAAGCTGTAGTCTCTTTCTCTCTGGCTATATTGGCGATTCTCCAGTTACTTCAATACTTTAAAGGCTGCAGCAGCATGCAAAAGAATTTCACTTAAAAAAAAAAGAAAAAAAAAAAAAGAAAGGTAAGAAAAGTCTCCAGGAGACGGTGAGTTTTATTTTGTCTTGTCTGGATAGAGGTTTGATTTGCTCTTGAATGTTCCAGGGTGGAGAGAAACTGGGAGAAAGCACAGGATGTCTAGGTCTACTCGGCGTAATCTTCTCCTTTCACCAGAAACGGAGACAGTAGTATACTTGCTTGCAGAACTGAACTTGGAAGCTGGATTTTCCTCAGGTTTCTTTGGCTCAGGTGCAGATCTGGAGTCTTGATCCTTTTTGCCATCTTTCCTATTTGACTCCTTTCGGTGGTCTTTGTTCCCTCCATCTCCTGGACCACAGCTAGAGTTCCCAGTTTGGCCTTTTGGGACTTTCATCCCATCCACTTAATTTTCATCTTTCTTTGCTGGTCCTTCCTCAGATGATTGAGCTGGAGCTAGTTTTCCCCCACCACTTGTAGGGGATTGCTGCTCTGTGTCTGAGCTCTGAGATGGAGCAGGAGGGTTATTACTTCGCTTCACCGAAGCATTCTCCTTTGGTGGAGGGGCTGGCATTACCTTTGGGTCCGGTAGGATCAGGTTTGGGACGTTTAGAAGTTGGAGAGTGACAATCTTCCTCCTTATTGAGTGTTTCATTTTCTAGAGACTTCTCACTCTCTCTCCTTCCTGCATTTCTGCCGGATGTGGCGGAGGTCTCAGTCTGCGATGACTCACTTCTGTCCGCGAGGTTCCATTCTTGAGTTTCTTCACTTTGCCAGCTTGGGTGTCTCTCCCGAGGCCGTCGTTCTAGTTATGGCTCATCCAGCTGACGCTGCAGCTTCTCTTGTTCTGTAGCATTTCTTCTACTTCTCTTTCTCTAGCAGCTGTGTCAACGGGCTTTGCCCCTCCAAAGATAGAAGCAGCTCGACTGGACTGGGAGGTACTAGCAGAGGAATCATCTTCCTTGGGAGTACTCCAAAGCTTTAGATTGTTTGGGTCTTTGCGGGGGACCTCTATCGTCACACCTATAATCATCCCAAGTGTAATCATCTCTGGAGCTCCACGACCGATCATCCCGTCTGTTGTATCGGTCTTCAGAGCGGTCCCTGCCTCCTCTGTAGTCATTATCCCTGCGGTACCCACTACCAAATGCTCTTCTGCCATTGCCTATCTGGGAATCATAGCCTCTATCATAGTGTCTGCTGCCTGGGTCATCATAGCAATCCTGGCCGCCATATTGATCCATATCCCAGCGTGGGCCATCCTGATACCCCTCCCGATACCCATCGCGATACCGGTCTGAATCATAACAATCTTGATACTTGTCTCCAAAACAATCATCACCTCTTCTAGGCGAGTAGTCATCCAAGCTGTCTGTGGCAGGACGAGCCCTCCAGTCTGTATCTGTTTTGTCAAAATCCCAATTTCTCTCATGGCCAAAAGAACGATCGTCCCTGTCTTTACCCTGTGCTTGATCAGCAGCGTCCACTCGAATTCTCCTGTTACCTAGAGATTCTTTATTGAGACTCAGGGCACTGAACATGGAATCCGGGTCATCAAATTCAGCATAACCAGAACCTTTCAACCTCTCTGGATTGCTGGGTTCACGTGGTAAACGCACTGTACTGATATTTAATCCTCTAAAGAATTCTCATTGACTCTTCTGTCACATCATAGGGTAGGTTCCCTAGAAAAGCAGTGTAGGGTGGCGATTTGGGAAGACCGCTCCAGTCGATAATGGGTTCCCTAGCAGTCCGTGGAGCAGTGGGAAGGATGGAACGGTCAACTGGGGGCGCCCTATACACATCGTCATTATTACTGTGCCAAGTTGAAACATCTCCTTCCGGGTCATCCGTTTCATCAGCCCAGCTGACTGGTTTGGATACGTAGCTGCTTCCTCCACCGGTCCCCCATCCTCAGCCAGAAAGTCTGTTAGGGAGATAGTCTTCCCCTTCTTATTCTTCTCTTTTGCTGAGGCAGCCATGTTGGGAGAGGGAAAGAGAACGCAAAGGGAAATCTTATGTTTTAACAACTTGGCAGAATAATTCACTGCAAGTCTGTTGATCTTAATCCAGCTAGAAACATTTCCCAGGTGTGTCCTTTTCTCACTTTGCTTATGTATATTCATGGTTCTGTTATAGTCATAATGGGTGTGTATGTTCAATTTGGTATTCTTCCTTTTATGTAACATGATGTATCCAAATATTTTCTATTTCCTATAGCATCTTTATATTCATCATTTTTAGTATATCACTAGAGTATATCATTTTTATATGCCATAGTTAGCTTCTTTCTATATATCTGTATTGTTGGGCTCTTAGCTTTATTCCAATGTTTTACCATCATAAAATAAACATTATATATACTTACACTTTTTATTAAACATTATTTCCTCAAGATAAATTCTATTACTTGGTCTAGGCATATTTATGATTCTTTCAATAAAGTAGCATTTTGCCCTTCAGGAAGACTGAATCAATTTACACTGCTATCATTAATGCATGAGCTTATCTGCTTCCCGAAGCCTTGCAGGCTTTGGCTTTTACAACTTTTTTAAAGTTTTTCTAAATTTTTTTAAGGCACAAAATGAAACTTCACAGTAGGTTTAATTTGCAGTTATTTTACCAACAAGGTTGACTGAATAGTTTTAAAATTATGATTTACTGACAGTGTTTCTTGTTGTATGAACTGTTTATTAATCATTTGTTTAATAGACAGTTGGTACTTTTACCTATTTATATGCACTCCTTATACTTTTTAGTTATTGAACTTTGTCTTCGTGTGCAAACTTTTCTCCAGTCTTCTGAATTTTTAAATTTCAGCTTTATTGATATTCATTCCGTCAAAGATAAAGCTATCTAAGTAATGAACCTGTCCATCTTTTTTTCATTTATATTCCATCAACAGTCAAAAAGTGGTTTCCCCTAGTGCTAGTCTTTTATATATGTGTATTTGTTTTTTTTTTAAAGTATTTAATTCCCAATCTACATGGATTTTTTTTTTTTTATGCAGAGTGTAGTGCAAAGTGTGGGTCTTTTAAATATTCTCATTATTGATATTCCTGTACACCAAGTGTTTCAAATTGGTTACCAGTACATTAAATGTCTGCTAGGACAAATTCTTCTCATAGCTCTTTTTGAATCTGAAATACTCTTTGATGTTCTTGCTCATTTATTTTCTCCACATACAATAAAAATTATATTAATTTTATAAAGCATCTTGCTTCTAATTGGTGACTTGTATCTAATTCTAATTTAGAATTAATTAAATCTAACCCTGAATCCTCTATGCACTGTGGTGAGTTGAGGCTGAGTTGCATCCTTGGTAAGGCTCAGCCTGCATTGATTTTATTCCTGCTACTTCAGGATTTTCAGCAGAAATCCTGGTGTATTCTCCATGCTGTTCCTCCTGGTGGGCCTAGAATTCTAATCTTTGTCTTCACAAGGCTGCTGAAGACTCTGTTCTGCTTCAGAGGTTTTCTGCTTCTCTTTTTAGACTCCAGCCTCATGCATCCCTGTAATTTAACAGATGTTCTGTGGAGACCTTCCGAATCTCCTCCCATATCCCTCCTGGCCTCTGCCTCCCAGCAGTGGTCTTCCATGGGTGCAAGGCCTGGGGTTATCAGTCTCCTGCCCAAGCACAGAATCAGCAAATGACCCCTGGGCACAGTGGCTGCAGAACTCAGCTCTCCCTAGCTGTGATTCTCCCTCTCTGGAGTTTTGGCTCTTTCAGTTCTTGCTAACTCAGAAGCCCTTTTCTGCCTTAAAATAGATGCCTCCTGTATTTTGTTCTAATTTTCTGCTTATTTTAGGTGGGAACACACTCTGTCACTAGCTAATTCATCCCACTTGGAAACATAGGTTTATTTCACCTTAAACATTTTTCTTCTACCTTCTTATATTTTAAAACCAAAAAATCTTATTTCTGTTTGACATATTCCTCAGGAAAGCCTATCCTGACTTCTCAGACTCAGTTAAGCAGTACATTTTATAGCACTCTCTACCTCTTTTTAAATATTTATTGCAATTTTAATTACTTAATTCTGCAATTTATTTTTTAATTATTTTATTTTATTTTATTTTATTTTATTATTTGAGACAGAGTCTTGCTCTGTCACCCAGGCTGGAGTGCAATGGTGTGATCTTGGCTCATTGCAACCTCTGCCTCCCAGGTTCAAGCGATTCTCCTGCCTCAGTCTCTTGAGTAGCTGAGATTACAGGCACCACTACGCCCGGGAATTTTTTGTATTTTTCATAGAGATGGGGTTTCACCATGTTCACCAGGCTGGTCTCGAACTCCTGACCTCAAGTGATCCACCCGCATTGGCTCCCAAAGTGCTGGGATTACAGGCATAAGCCACTGCACCTGACCTGTAATTTATTTATTTATTTTTAGAGACGGTGTCTCATTCTGTTGCCCAGGCTGGAGTGCAGTGGTGCAATCACGGCTCACTGCAGCCTTGCTCAACCTCCTGAGCTCAAGCAATCCTCCCACCTCAGCCTCCTAAGTAGCTGGGACTGCAGGCATGCACCACCATGCCCAGGTAATTTTTGTATTTTTTGTAGAGACAGTGTTCTGCCATGTTGCCCAGGCTGGTCTCAAACTCCTGGGCTCAAGTGATCCACCTGCCCACTCCTCCCAAAGTGCTGCGATTACAAGCGTGAGCCACCACACCCAGCCTGCACAGAGGTGTTTATAGTATTCTCTGATGGTAGTTTGTATTTCTGTGGGATCAGTGGTGATAATCCCCTTTATCAATTTTTTTGGTGTCTATTTGATTCTTCTCTCTTTTCTTCTTTATTAGTCCTGCTAGCGGTCTATCAACTTTGTTGATCATTTCAAAAAACCAGCTCCTGGATTCATTGATTTTTTTGAAGGTTTTTTTGTCTCTATCTCTTTCAGTTCTGCTCTGATCTTAGTTATTTCTTGCCGTCTGCTAGCTTTTGAATTTGTTTGCTCTTGCTTCTCTAGTTCTTTTAATTGTGATGTTAGGTTGTCAATTTTAGATCTTTCCTGCTTTCTCTTGTGGGCATTTAGTGCTATAAATTTCCCTCTACACACTGCTTTAAATGTGTCCCAGAGATTCTGGTACGTTGTGTCTTTGTTCTCAAAGAACATCTTTATTTCTGCCTTTATTTCGTTATTTACCTAGTAGTCATTCAGGAGCAGATTGTTCAGTTTCCTTGTAGTTGTGTGGTTTTGAGTGAGTTTCTTAATCCTTACTTCTAATTTGATTGCACTGTGGTCTGAGAGACAGCTTGTTGTGATTTATTTTTATTTTTTCTTTTTATTTATTTATTTTTTTGAGACGGAGTCTTGCTCTGTCACCCAGGCTGGAGTGCAGTGGCGCGATCTCGGCTCACTGCAAGCTCCACCTCCCGGGTTCACGCCATTCTCCTGCCTCAGCCTCCCGAGTAGCTGGGACTACAGGCACCTGCCACCACGCCCAGCCAATTTTTTGTATTTTTACTAGAGATGAGGTTTCACCATGTTAGCCAGAGTGGTCTCAATCTCCTGACCTCGTGATCCACCCGCCTTGGCCTCCCAAAGTGCTGGGATTACAGGCGTGAGCCACTGCTCCAGTCCATATTTCTAATTCTTGGTTAACAATGAAATTTGGGGCAGTTACTTTCCAGATTGCTACTGAAGACGTCACCCCAATAAAGGGCAGATGTTATTGTGAACTCAGCAAGGACACAGATATCACGAACAGTTTGCTAATAATAATTTCCCCCAGTTTATCTTTGAGCAAAAACATATTTCTCTGGATATTTTATATTTACCAGGGAAAAAAAACTAAGAACGTTTGGGGGTAAATGTTGTTTTTTAAAATATTATTATTATTTCCTATGGATAAATTTACTTACAAACTACGTCATGCAATACTTTGGAGTGTTTCTGGGGAACTTTGGGAAACATCTCTGGAAAGACCACACTTCCATCCAGAATGGGTAAGTATAACTAAGAACTTAAAAAACAAAATTATCTTTGATCCAGTTTAAGTGGTGATGTTAGTAAGTTGTAGCAATTGCTTGTCACTCCTTAAAGTCAGGTAATGACTACTACCAGTTTTGGGGGTTTTCTGTGTGCTAGATATCATGCAAAACACTTCAAATACACACGTTTTAACAGAACAATTCTGAAAGGTGTTATTACCACACTCATCTTACACTTGATAAAACTGAGATTCAGGCTGGGCGCGGTGGCTCATGCCTGTAATCCCAGCACTTTGGGAGGCCGAGGTGGGTGGATCACCTGAGCTCAGGACCAGCCTGGCCAACATGGAGAAACCCTGTCTCTACTAATAATACAAAAATTAGCCGAGCATGGTAGCACATGCCTGTAATCCCAGCTACTAGGGAGGCTAAGATGGGAGGATTGCTTGAGCCCAGGAGGCAGAGGCTGCAATGAGCCGAGATCGCACCATTGCACTCCAGCTTGGGTAACAGAACAAGACTCTGTCTCAAAAGAAAAAAAAAAAGCTGAGATTCAGAGAGGTATGTCACCCAACTTTTAAATGGCAAAACTGAGATTAAACCTAGGTATACCATTCTTCTGATGTCAGTGGGAACTACTTAGTTAGTGTGCCTTGACTGCTTCTCCACTGCTGAATATGGTGCTGCTATTTCTAGTTCGTAGACACTCACAGACTTGTGTAGACTGGTCTATTCTATCCAAATAACTAAATCCTTGAGGCTTCTCTCATTCTGCCCTTTCCCCATAGATAAAGCCATGACTTGGCTTTCATGTAGTCAGTGTTAAAATGTCTAGGCCATTTTTATGCCAATAACTTTCCACTTCTTTCTAAGAATGTATTTATTATAGATTAGCTTGTCTCTTGATGAATTGTCTAGGAACATGAGTTATCAGTGTTGGCTCATAGTTAAGTCATAAGACAACCTCCCATTAGCAACCATCACTTTTAGGCCCGGGGTAGAAAACACGGTTATTCCTAGATCTATAAAAACATCTGAATGCCCTTGGGCTCACTTGCCAGAATTAACCAGATGGGATATGTAACCATACCTGACAGCCTTCATCGTCATTTGTATACACCAGAAAGTGGATTTCTTGTAAAGGGTTAGTTATAGGCCTTGCGCTGCTACTGTATTCGAACACTTCTGAAAGGATTAGTTTAGCAAAAACAGCTTTGGGAAACTGCAAATTTCCTGTTCCAATCATGGGAAATGTGATTGATGAGAAAGATAGCACTTCCACAGTTGTCAAACATTTCTTGATTATATTTGCCATGATCTGAAATGTGCAAAGCACATTTACATAAGTTAAGGCTTAAGCTGGTGGAAAACAGAAAGAGTTGTGGTCCCAGCAACTCTGACAAGGACCTCTCTGCTATTGTTGGCTTAGTCAGGGCCTGAGAAGTCAGAAAGAGGAAACAAAAACAGGGCAGAGTACTTTCCAGAGACAGTCACACTCATTCAGGAGGGGCGGGTCCAACAGTGTGGGAATGGCTGCATAAAAATGGTAGCTCAATGCAACTAAAAGTGGTGTTTATGAAGGGTCTTTAATAACATGCAGTATTTATGTTGTTAAAAAAAAAAACAACTGTATTGGCCAGGAGCGGTGGCTCCCAGCACTTTGGGAGGCTGAGGCAGGCAGATCGTGAGGTCAGGAGATTGAGACCATCCTGGCTAACACGGTGAAACCCCGTCTATACTAAAAATACAAAAACAAAATTAGCCAGGCGTGGTGGCAGGCGCCTGTAGTCCCAGCTACTTGGGAGGCTGAGGCAGGAGAATGGCGTGAACCTGGCAGGCAGAGCTTTCAGTGAGCCAAGATCATGCCACTGTACTCCAACTCCAGCCTGGGTGACAGAGCAAGACACCATCTCAAAAGCAAAAACAAAAACAAAAACAAAAAAACTGTATTTAAAAATGTTTAAAGAGAATACTGGGCCAAAAAAAAAAAAGAGAATATTGGGCCTAACACGGTGGTTCACACCTGTAATCCCAGCACTTTGGGAGGCTGAGGTGGGCAGATCGCTTGAGCCCTTGAGTTCAAGACCAGCCTGAGCAACATGGTGAAACCCCATCTTTACAAAAACGCAAAAATTACCCAGGGATGGTGGTGTGTGCCTGTTGTCCCAGCTACTTGGGAGGCTGAGGTAGGAGGATCACCTGAGCCCAGGAGGTGGAGGTTGCAGTAAGGTAAGATCGCGCCACTGCACTCCAGCCTGGGCAATAGAGTGGGACCTTGTTTCAATAAAAATAAAAAAAAAAAAAAGAGAGAGAGAGAATCTCAACTAAGACATAAATATGCTGTCCAGTTGTGGTGGCTCACGCCTGTAATCCCAGCACTCTGGGAGGATGAAGCAGGCAGATCACCTGAGGTCAGGAGTTCAAGACCAGCCTGACCAACATGGAGAAACCCCATCTCTAGTAAAAATACAAAATTAGCCAGGTGTAGTGGCGCATGCCTATAATCCTAGCTACTCGGGAGGCTGAGGCAGGAGAATTGCTTGAACCCGGGAGGCAGAGGCTGCGGTGAGCCAAGATCGTGCCATTGCACTCCAGCCTGGGCAACAAGAGCAAAACTCCATCTCAAAATAAATAAATAAATAAATATGTATAAAGTCATAAAGTTGACTTGAAGGAAATATAGTAAAATGTTAACTAAAGTTACCTCTTAAGGCCAGGCACAGTAGCTCATGCCTGTAATCCCAGCACTTTGGGAGGCTGAGGTGGGTGGATCACTTGAGGTCAGGAGTTTGAGACCAGCCTGGCTAACATGGTGAAACCCCGTCTCTAATAAAAATGCAAAAAAAATTAGCTGGGCGTGGTGCCGGGTGCCTGTAGTCCCAGCTACTCGGGAGGCTGAGGCAGGAGAATGGCATGAAACCCAGAGGCGGAGCTTGCAGTGAGCCGAGATTGCGCCACTGCACTCCAGCCTTGGGCAACAGAGCAAGACCCCGTCTCAAAAAAAAAAAAAAAATATATATATATATTATTTGGAACTCTTCTTGGTCATCAAAATAAGGTGAGGAAAAGAAAAGAGGGTAAGTATAGAAATGAAAATGATAAAAAGTTATGCTTTACAGGCCGGGCATGGTGGCCCACGCCTGTAATCCCAGCACTTTGGGAGGCTGAGGCAGGTGCATCATGAGGTCAGGAAATCAAGACCATCCTGGCTAACACGGTGAAACCCCATCTCTACTAAAAATACAAAAAAAATTAGCCAGGCGTGGTGAAGGGCACCTGTAGTCCCAGCTACTTGACAGGTTGAGGCAGAAGAATGGCGTGAACCCAGGACGCAGAGCCTGCAGTGAGCCAAGATCATGCCACTGCACCCCAGCAACAGAGCAAGACTCTGTCTCAAAAAAAAAAAGGTTATGCTTTACAAATAGTACAATGTATTGTGAAAATAAAAAATAACATGAATGAGAAAGTGAAAAGACAACTCACAGAATGGAAGAAAATATTTTCAAATCGTATAGCCAATAAGACTAGTACCTAGAATATATAAAGATCTCTTACAAGTCAACAATTTTAAAAAATCCAATTTAAAAACCTACAAAGGATTTGAATAGACATTTCTTAAAGGAAGATATACAAATGGCCAATAAGGACATTAAAAAGATGCACAACATCATTAGCCATTAAGAAAGTGGAAATCAAAACCACAATGAGATGCCACTTCACCCCACTAGGATGACTAAAATGAAAAAGACACATTGCTGGTGGGAATATCAAATAAGGCAACAATTTAGGAAAATAATGTATCAGTTCCTTAAAAAGTTAGTTACCATGTGACTCAGCAATTTCACTTCAAAGTATATACCCAAGAGGCATGAAAACATATGTCCACACGGTAACCTCTACAAAAATACTATGGACTGAATGTTTGTGTCCCTCTTTAAATTCTTAAGTTAAAGTCCTAGTTCCTAATGTGATTGTATTTGGAGCTGGGGCTCTTGGGAGACAATTATGTTTAGATGAGGTCATAAGGGTGGACCCCATGATGGGATTAATATAAGAAGATGAAGGGACAAGCCCATGTGAGGAAACAGCAAGTAGGGGCCATCGACAAACCAGGATGAGGGCCCTTACTAAGAACTCGACCATGCTGGGACCCTAATCGCAAACCTCCAGCCTCCATACTATGAGAAAAAAAGTTCATTTTTGAAGTCATCCAGTCTATGATATTTGATACAGCAGCCCAAGCTGACTGAAACAACAAATGTTCACAGCAGCATTATTCACAATCGTCAAAAAGTAGAAACAACTCAAATGTCCATCAATTGAATGGATAAATAAAAGGTGATATATTCATACAATGGAATATTATTTGGTTAAAAGAAGAAAAAGTAATGAAGTTCTTATACATTCTGCAACATACCTGGAAAAAACATGCTAAGTGAAAGAAGCCAGTCACAAAAGGCCACATATTGTATGATTCCATTTATGTGAAATGTCCAGAACATATAAATCCATGAAGACAGAAAGTATAGTAGTGGTTACCAGAGTTTGGGGGAGGAGGAAATAAGGGGTGACTGCTAATGCATATGGAGTTTCTCTTGCGGTGATGAAAATTTCTTTGTTTTATTTATTTTTATTTTTTAGAGACAGTCTTGCTCTGTCACCCAGGCTGGAGTGCAATGGCACAATCATGGTTCACTGCAGCCTCAATCCCTGGCTCAAGTGATCCTCCCACCTCAGTTTCTGAAGTAGCAGGGATTACAAGTATGAGCCACCACGCCTTGCTGAAAATTTCTAAAAGCAGATAGCAGTGGACTCAGTAAACATACTAACAACCACTGAATTGCACACTTTTAAAGAGTGAATTTTATGGCATGTAAATTATATCTTAATAAAGCTGGTACCAAAAAAAACAAGAATCAATAAACCAAAAAAAAATCAATAAACCAATTCCTAGAAAATATATAGATATGATACATGAGATCATAGTAACAGAATAACTTAATTATAATGGCAAAAATAAGCCTCAACAGATATTCTCTGCTCTTGCATAAATATATTACAAATAATAATAGTCTCCAAGTTAATTATAGATATAATAAAATAAAACTTAATTCAATCTCAAGACATTAACATGATAAACTATAAAATTTGATAAAACGAAAGCAAAATGTAGATATTTTTAAAAAGATAATGCCAAAAGAAATTATTAGGAACTTGGCTTGCTACACTTTAAAATGCATCTTTCCACAGACTGGGAGAAAATTTTTGCAAAAGATATATCTGATAAAAAGAAGTATTATCTAAAACATACAAAGAACTCTTAAAAGTCAACAATTTTTTTAAAAAAACACCAAATTTTAAAATGAGCAAAAGATGTGAACAGACACTTCACCAAGGAGGATATACAGACAGTAAATAAGCATATGAAAAGATGCACAATTTCATGTTAGTGAGTTGCAAATTCAAACAACAATGAAGCAGGGTGAAGTGGCTCACACCAGCCTGTAATCCTAGTACTTTAGGAGACTGAGAAGGGAGGATTTCTTGAGTCCAGGACTTCAAGACCTGGACAATATAGTGAGACCTCATCTCTATAAAAAATAAACAAAATAAGCCAGGTGTGGTGGCTTATAGTCCCAGCTACCAGGGAGGCTGAGGTGGAAGGATCACTTGAGCCCAGGAGGTTGAGGCTGCAGTAAGTGATTGTGTCACTGCACTCCAGCCTGGGGGACAGAACGAGACCCCAGCTCAAAAAAAATAAAAATAAATAAAAATAAAAACAAAACAACAATGAGCTACCCTATATGCCTGTTAGAATGGTGAAAATCCAGAACACTGGCAACACCAAATGCTGGCAAGGATGTGGAGCAACAGGAACACTCATTTGTTGTTGATAGGAATGCAAAATGGTACAGCTACTTTGAAGACAGTCTTGCAGTTTCTTACAATCTAAACATACTCCTCTCATATGATCCAGCAGTCATGCTCATTGGTATTTACCCAAATGACCTGACAACTTTTGCCCATGCAAAAATCTGCACATAAATATTTATAGCAGCTTTACTCATAATTGCCAAAGCTTGGAAGCAACCAAGATGTCCTGCAGTAGGTGAATGGATACATAATCTACAGCACATTCAGACAAGAGACTATTATTTAGTGCTAAAAGGAAATGAGTTATTAAGACACACACACACACACACACACACAAAAACCATAGAGGAAACTTAAGGCATATTACTAAGTGAAAAAAGTCAATCTGAAAAGGCAAAATACAGTATGATTTCAACTATATGACATTCTGGAAAAGGCAAAATTATGGAGACAGTAAAAAGATCAGCTGTTGCCAAGAGGGAGGATGAATAGCAGAGCACAGAGAGTTTTTAGGGCAGTGAAATTATTCTGTATGATACTATAATGGTGTATACATATTACTAAACATTGTCAAAATCCATAGAATGTACAACAGCAAGAGTGAACCCAAATATAAACTAGGGGCTTTGGGTGATAATGATGTGTCAATGTAGGTTTATAAACTGTGACAAATGTACCACTCTGGCGCTGGATGTTGATAGTTGGGGGGATTGTGTGGGGGTGGGGTGTGAGGGGTATATGGGAACTCTGTACTTTCTGCTAAATTGTGCTGGGAACCTAAAACTACTCTAAAAATTAAAGACTATTTTTTAAAAATGCATCCTTAAATACCAATTATAAAACTAAATAGTTCTAAGTTAAGAATGGATAATGTAAGAACCACAATAGCAATTCTAGAAATAAGCCTTAATCTCTCAAAAAGTTTAATATACGGGTTGGGCATGTTGGCTCATGCCTGTAATCCCAGTACTTTGGGAGGCTGATGTGGGAGGATCACTTCAGGCCAGGAGTTTGAGACCAGCCTAGGCAATACAGCAAGTCCTCATCTATACAAAAACTTTTCAAAAAATTAGCTGGGCATGGTGGTGTGTTCCTGTAGTCCTAGCTACTTAGGAGGGTGAGGTGGGAGGATCACTTGAGCACAGGAGTTCCAGGGTAGAGTGAGTCATGATTGGGCCACTGCACTCCAACAGAGGTGATAGAAAAAAAAAAATACGTTTAATACATGGAGTATTAAGAATAGGATAGTGGAGAGATGAATCATCACTTAATAAATATTGTTGGGAAAGTTGGGTTTTATTATGAAGAAAATTAAATATCAATTCATACCTCACAATCAACACCTAATCACAGTAAAACTAACACTGATGGGTTACAATTTTTAACTTTTAACACCCAAAAGTAGTAGAATAAAAGTTCTATATTTATTTAATTAATTGTACTAAGGTGAAAATGTGTCAACTAATAAAGCAAATAGAAGATCTACCAATGGCAATTGATATGGATTCGCATAAAATACTAAAACATTAATTCTAAAAAAAGACATTTGCAAAACAGCAGTTACTCAAGAAATGTAGGTTGATAAATTGACACAATGGAACACAAGGCTCTATCCTCAACCAGGGTGGTAAACTGTCTAAAGTTCCAGAAATGGAATAGGGGATGGCAATTTATGGAATCCATGTGATAAATCAAAATAGTCTTCTATCAGATGATTGACGAGAGCGTGAGTTCAGTATGCAAAAATGTAAATGCATCAGACCAATCTGGTTCAGCTTTTATGTAACAAAGTTGTAAGTTGTTTTTCAGTTGCCATAGACCCCCAGGTTGAAGGTCACGTAACTGAACACCCAAGTGTGCAACCACGGGCAGAACCTAAGTGCTCAGGAGCAAGGAATGGGGACTGTATTAAGTAGTGGACACTACATGGCAGGATCCAGGATCCAATCAGATAAAGCCCTGATGTCACTCCATAACAGGATCCAGTCAGATCATGTCTCTTAGCACTACCTCATTGCAAGATCCAATCAGATCATACCCCATTATTCTATGGCTATAAAATCTGACCCAGCCTCCAGCTTGGAGAGACAGATTTAAACAAGGTCTCCCTCTGTCACCCAGGCCAGAGTGCAGAAGTGCAAACACTACTCTCTGCAGCTTTGACCTCCTCGGCTCAAGCAATCCTCCCACCTCAGCCTCCTGAGTAACTGGGTAGATTTAAGCACTTCCTCCTGTCTTTGTGTCAGCTGACTCAAAATAAATCTTTCTCACTGCAAAAACCTGGTATTTTAGTGTTTGGCTTTTCATTGCACAAGCAAATAGACCCAGTTTATTTGGTGACAACAGGGCACTTCAGAGATATCAATGTTTAAAGCACTACAATATGAGTTACATAAAAGTCAGGCAAATCAAGAATGGGTCAATTTTTGAAAATCTCTTACTATAATTCACCATATTAATAGGTTTAAGGAAAAAAACCAACATGATTATTTCCAAAAATACTGAAAAAGCTTAGACCAAATTTAACACCGATTCCTAACAAAATCTCTTGAAAAATGGTAATGGACCCGGTGTGGTAGCTCATGACTGTAATCCCAGCACTTTGGGAGGCCAGGGTGGGTGGATCACCTGAGGTCAGGAGTTCAAGACCAGCCTGACCAACATGGTGAAAGGCCGTCTCCACTAAACATGCAAAAATTAGCCAGGCATGGTCACACACGCCTGTAATCCTAGATACTCAGGAGGCTGAAGCAGGAGAATCACCTGAACCCGGGATGTGGAGGTTGTAGTGAGCCAAGATCATGCCATTGTACTTCAGCTTGGGCAACAAGAGTAAAACTCCATCTCGAAAAAAAAAAAAGAAATGGATGACTATTTCCTTAACATAATAAAAACAGATGAACTTCAATCCTAAAGGAGCATCTTACTTAGGAAAACTTTATAGGTATTTTTTCATTAACATCAGGAACAAGGTAAGTATGGTAACTATGATTTAACATTGTTCTGTAGGAACTAACTAATGCAATTGTATTGATCAAAAAATAGGATCATAGAATAGAAAAAGATGAAATAAAACTGTCTTCACTTGAAGGTGACATGATTTATACCTGGAAGACCCTAAATTAAATGGAAAAAATAATAATAATTAAAAAAACTCAGCTGGCAGCAATATATAAAATGAGCATGCAAACATCAAAAGCTTTAGGACTTCTACTTAGGCAAATATAAGTAACAGACTTCCTATCCCACTTTAAACAATTAGAAATTTGGTTAAAAGATATCTCAAATATTTTTTGAGATATTTGATAACAGGCAATATGGGACAGTGATTCCTTGGAGAGAAGAAACAAATAAGGTGAACGCTACAATTGCTCCTTTTAGGCTTACCACATGGAGAGTGGTGCAAGCCACAAAACAGGAAAAAGAAACCCAGGAGAAGCCTGGAAGCCTCACTGAGTTGAGGAGACAGATAGACTTGGGACTTACCGGAGGCGAAAGTGACTAGAAATTACAAGTCAGAGTACTGGAGAGGAGAGAGTTGCGCAAAGAGCTCTAGATGTCTACAGAGGATCCCCCTTGAGTCTTGAATGACAAAAGGGCTAGGAATAGTGCCTGTTCTCAATAGCCACAGTAGAAAAATCTCATAATTCTTATGGTATAGGGTAAAGCATTCAGAAGGGTTTTGCCTCCATGGTGGAAAAATTAACTATAGATTAAAGATCACTCTGCTCCGGCCTAACAAAGCTTAAAAGCAAGGCTCAAAAGGGTGAAACAGTTCTCAAGTAACTTAACTGTAACCCAGATACAATCTCAAGAATATTTGTTAAAGTGCAAAAATATTCAGGACTCAACAAGGTGAAATTCATATAATGTCTGATATCCAATCAAAAATTACTAGGCATGGAAAAAGTAGCAATATATAATGCATACTGAAGAGAAAAATAAATCAATTGAAACTAATTTAAAAATGATACAGACTGTGCATGGTGGCTCACGCCTGTAATCCGAGCACTTTGGGAGGCCGAGGTGGGTGCATCACCTGAGGTCAGGAGTTTGAGACCAGCCTGACCAACATAGTGAAACCCTATCTCTACTAAAAATACAAAAAAACAAAAAAACAAAAAAAAACAACAAAAAAACAAAACTAGCCAGTCATGGTGGCAGGCACCTGTAATCCCAGCATTTAGGAGGCTGGGGAAGGAGAATTGCTTGAACCCGGGAGACAGAGGTTGCAGCAAGCCGAGATCACGCTATTGCACTCCAGCTTGGGCAACAAGAGCAATACTCCATCTCAAAAAAAAAAAAAAAAAAAAAGATACAGATGATAGAATTAGTAAACAAAGATATTAAAACAATTATTATAATCATATTTCATACTTCCAAGAAGGTAGAGGAAAACACAGGCATACTTAGCAGACACTTACTATAAAGGAGAACCAAATCAAACTCCTAGAGAGAAGTTTACAAAAATTAGCCAGGTATGGTGGTACACATCTGTAATCCCAGCTATTCCAGAGGCTGAGGCATGAGAATCGCTTGAACCCAGGAGGCAGAGGTTGCAGTAGGCTGGGATCAGGCCACTGCACTCCAGCCTGAGCAACAGAGCGAGACTCTGTCTCAAAAAAAAAAAAAGTTTAGTACTGTTTTTGGCTTGATTTCCATACGGAAGTTAGGTGCTATTTCCGTTTACTTTTCTCCTAATGATTACTTTGATGCTATTTTCGGGGAAGCATCACATATGTCAGTATTATTCTTTTATTTTATTTTTTCTTTGGAGAGAAGGGTGCCCCTGATCTAATAGCGCTCAATGACCTGTCTGGGTAATTCAGCACCAATGTTGGAGAGGTGAAACAGAACCTCGAGAAGCAAGGAGGGGGCAAATATAGTTTGATAGGGTATTGCATATGCTTTCTCCAGGAGAGAAGAGATGAAATCTGCAGCCTACTTTTATCTTTATAAGCTATGTGTTATAAGGAAAAAATACTGAGAAATGTGATTTTTACAGCCAAAAGTAACAGCAGTGAAGTCGAGTAGTTAAGTTGTACTGTGATAATATTTAGGAAGCAGCTACACACAAAATCAACCAAAGACCTCCATGCACATGTTATACAACTGTATCCTGTGTGTGTTGTAGGAAACACCCAGAATCTCAACCTAAAGGAAAAAAAAAGAAGCAAGGGAAAGAACACAATTTGTTCCAAATCTTTAACTTTATTTAAAGCAGATACAGATGATAACAGCTTCCAAAGAGTAAAAGCAGTAACCCAAATGCTCTGCAATCTCCCATACCATGAAACTTGCATGTCACACACAGTGCAATCTCCCATCCAGAACTTAGTAGAAACCAAACTTTTGCTTCTTTGGGACAAATTTAGCTAAAAGATGAATATCTAGAAAATAACTATAATGGTAAAGAATTTAATGAATCACCAAAAACTAAATTTATAATCTGATTTTTTTAAAAAACATGTATCATTTAGCTTAAGCTTCCTCAACTCTCTGGACAAAGAAAAAGATTCTTAGTTTTTAAGTTCTTCAAATAGGATTTCCTCTGGGAAAATTTGCTTTGAGTACTGTGTGGGAATCCACTTCTGAGAGAAGCCCAGAATAAAGGGATCGCCTCAGCCTGCTCCATGGAGAAGTACCCTCATGGGAGACAGTACAGCCCTGGGGGGGGCAGAGCTATGGGGGCAGACTACCTGGTTCATACCCCAGCATTTCCACTTATTAACTGTGTGACCTTTGGCAAGTTGCTTATCCTCTCTGTGTACCAATTTTCTCAGTTATAAAATGGGAATATGAATTGTATCAATCACACAGATGTAAAGCTGTTGTAAAGGGGACAAAATAAGGTAAGTACTCATTAAATATTAGCTATTATTATCTGATAAAAAATTTGTACGTGTGTATGTGTATCTTTGGGAAAAGAAGAAGACATCTTTACTATTTTTTTGAAGAGAGGCTGGGACATGGATAATCACATACTTTGCTATTATTACTTTAATCTGACTTGAAGAACCATTTAAAAATAAAATTTGGCATGTCATATATTCCCTATAGTAGGCTTATTTCACCTTGTTTCTGTCCAGAGAGAGTATCAGTGAGAAAGATTTTAAGGGTGAAAACATGAATTGGTGGGACTTAGTAAAGAGTTGAAAAACTACTACAATGTGGGCTATGGTTATTATAAAATGATAGAGATGGAAACTAGGTAACTATTTTGTCTCTTAAACCTGGAAGTGAGCTAGGCATGGTCACTCACGCCTGTAATCCCAACACTTTGGGAGCCCAAGGCAGGAGGATCCCTTGAGCCCAGGAGTTCAAGACCAGCCTGGGCAACACAGGGACATCCCATCACGACCAAAAAAAAAAAAGCCAGGCATGGTGGTGCACGCCTGTGGTCCCAGCCACTTGAGAGACTGAGGTGGGAGGATCACTTGGCCCCAGGAGGTTGAGGCTGCAGTGAGTCGTGATTGTGCCACTGCACTCCAGCCTGGGGGACACAGTGAGACCCTGTCTCAACAACAACAACAACAACAAAAACAAAGCAAAACAAAACAAAAAAACACTTGGAAGTGGGGTATACTCAAAAGTACAAAATTATCTAGAGAAAAACAATGCTCAGAAATATGTAGCATTACTGTGGCAGGGCAAGTGCACCCAATATGGCAGTTTGTAAGGAACAGAAAGCAAAGGCTCAAGTGAGGGGCCTGGTCAGAGTTCAGGCTCCAAGTGTTCTAGAATAAGAAACTCAAGTCAGGCACAGTGGCATGTGCCTATAATCCCATCTACTTGAGAGGCCAAGGTTGGGGGATGGCTTGAGCCCAGGAGTTCAAGTCCAGTCTTGATGTCATCCCTTAAGAGACAGGGCGATATAGTAAGGACTTGTCTCTTAAGGGAAAAAGCAATGAAAGAAAGAAGCTCAGTTTTCCAAATTAGTAGTGAGGACTCCAGAAATGGCTTCCTTACTCCTGCCTCTGCCAAAGATTTAGGAGGCAAATATCCCTCTGCTAGCTTACTAGCAACCTGAGTCAGGCAACACAATTTTATGAAACACTGCTATAGTTTAGTTTGTTTGACCTCCTCCAAATCTCATGTTGAAATTTGATCCTCAGTGTTGGAGGTGAAGCCTAACGGGAGGGGTCTGGGTCATGGGGGCAGATCTCCCATGAATGGCTTGGTGCTGTTCTCATGGGAGTGACTCACTCTTAGTTCCTGAAGAACTGCTTGTTAAAAAGAGCCTGGCACCTACCCCCACACCTCTCTCTCACTTCCTCTCTGTCATTTGATTTCTGCACACACTGGCTGCCCTTCGCTATGAATGGAAGCATCCTGAGGCTTTCACCTGATGCCCAACCTTCTAGCCAGCAAAATTGTGAGCCAAACAAACTTTTTTCTTTATAAATTACCCAGTCTCAGGTGTTCTTTTATAGCAACACAAACAGACTAAGACAGGCACCAACTATATACTAGGCTCTTGGTCATTAAAAATGATAGTCTTGGGTGGGTGTGGTGGCTCATGCCTGTAATCCCAGCACTTTGGGAGGCCAAGGCAGGAGGATCATTTGAACTCAGGAGTTTGAAACCAGCCTGGCCAACATGGCAAAACCCCGTCTCTACTAAAAATACAAAAAATTAGCCGGGTGTGGGGGCACACACCTGTAATCCCAGCTACTCAGGAGGCTGAGGCAGGAGAATTGCTTGAACCCGGGAAGTGGAGGTTGCAGTGAGCCAAGATCACACCACTGCACTCCAGCCTGGGTGACAGAATGAGACTCCATCTCAAATAATCATAATAATAATAGTCTTATTCCATTTATTACCAATGCTTGCCCAATCTCTACTCATGGCCACTTTTCTTGCCATGAGTAAGAAAGCTGAATATGGGTCTTTAATTTTTCACAACTAACCCTTTTTCCTCCCATTTACAATAGAATTTCACTTTCACAGGTAGAGATGAAGGGGAAAACACACAAAAAAACAAAGAACCACCCCAGAGATGGCAATGAAAAAGGGATCAATTGGCAGCTGAGAGTCCAACTGAAGGACAAAGAAGATGATTTCAGACCCACCTCTAACCCCATTGATGACACAAGAGGGATGACACCTTTGCAGCAGATTTTACACAGATTTGGGGGGCTTTTGTCTTCCATAAAAAGTATCACTCCAGGGCTGGGGGCGGTGGCTCACGCCTATAATCCCAACACTTTGGAAGGCCAAGGCGGGCGGATCACGAGGTCAGGAGATCGAGACCATCCTGGCTAACACAGTGAAACCCTGTCTCTGCTAAAAATACAAAAACAAAAATTAGCCGGGCATGGTGGCGGGTGCCTGTAGTCCCAGCTACTCGGGAAGCTGAGGCGGGAGAGTGGCGTGAACCCGGGAGGCGGAGCTTGCACTGAGCCGAGATCGCTCAGCTGCACTCCAGCCCCGGCGGGCGACAGAGCAGACTCCGTCTCAAAAAAAAAAGTATCACTCCAGAAATGACAGACTAGCAGATTCTTATTCTTATACAAATCATTCCTTGAGAAGAAAAATTTCAAAGTCCTTTCTACATAAGGATTTAGACTGGCATTAAATCAGCCTCCTAAGATATATTTTTTTGAAAGCTTGATTTAAGACATCTTCCAGCAGTTTTCTTACTCAATTCCTTTGGCCTTCAGCTCCTCTTTGACACGTTTCAGGTAAGAAGGATCAGGGTAGCCATACCTGGAAAAAGAAAAATTCCTTTAGTGTCACCACAAATTGTTCCAATATGTGCAATAGATATCCAGCATTTAAGGATTTAATTAATATCCAGTGTTGCAAACATTCACAAGTAATCCTGAAGGTGGATGACGTACATGACTTTTAAATTCGCAGATGCGAGTCATTTAGCTAGCGAGTGAGCCTAGCTGTCTGGCCAACATCTGCCTTTCAACCTGGCTTCTACCCTGCCAACTACAAAGTATTGATATGATGTAGTTATTACATTTCGCATCAAAGGGCAAGGGGTTTGAGAATCCAAGATGAATCGTAAATACATTGATTTAATTTGAGGCTTGATGTCTATGTTAATTCTTAAAATTTTTCAGTTTATGGTAAGTAGTGACTCTCCTAAAAATATAATAATATACTGTGTTTTATGGGTACATTGTAATCACATGCTAGTAGGATTTTCAAATTTAAGGTTTTGAAAAAGTCTCAGGGTATATATTTTTTCTTTAGTGCCAAGGGTCTGAGGGATCCTATTTGGGTTTCATAAAGAACAATTGGATTTCCTATAATACAGTTTCTACCAATAGTCTCCTCACAACTTAGACTTTTTCTAGAATATTATTAGCCAAGTGATTTCAGGTTCTCTGTGGACTGGTGGGGGAAGAGGGGAAAAAGAAAGGTGACTTTAAAAGAAAGCAAAGTAAGTAACATTCCTAGCATCTAGCCTTCAAATAGACACGAAGCCTCAAATTAAATCAGCTTATATAGTATTCATCTTGGATTCAAAACCCCCCTGCCCTTTGGTGCAAAATTTAAATAACTCCATAGTACTTTATAGCTGGCAGGGTAGAAGTTGATGGGGACCAATCTTTCTGTCTTTGAGATTATCATCCCCGATTAGCATCTCTCAAAATACCAATTCCACTGCTATAGAGTCTACTTATATCCACATCCAGAAATTGCCGTATTTCATAATCCCTATACTCTGTTGAGCAGCCATTACATCCCAAAAGGCTCTCACTTTTCTGGTCCTCCAAACTGCGATGTTTTGTGGTGAATATCATTCCAAGTGATGACATCTGAGATTCCTAATACACGAGAGTACCCCACTGTAAAAATCAGCTTTTGGTCAAAGGCCCTACGAAGCAGTTCCAAAACCTTCCTTCCTTCCTTATTATCAGGCAAGTATGCAGTTCGCTGTATTCCTGAGTATCTCTTTCCTGGGTTTGGGTGTTCTTCCTGTGTGAGAACAAGAAAATGTCATGTAAAAACAGTGCCCTGTCTAATTTTTACTATAGGTATAGATGTGTTCATTTGTAGATAAAGCAAATCAAAAGCAAGAAAGGTATTGAAGTTATGCTCATATTCCCAGTAACTCATATTTATCCTCTTTCCTTGAATTCATGCTAGAAACACCGTCCACCTTCCTGATACCCCCATCTCAAGATATAATCTCCACCCACCCTTTCTCTGTCTTAAGAAATAGACACAAAAGATATTTGAATTACCAGCAAACATTGTGACCTTTACCACTATTTCAATCCCTTGCACATGACCCTGGAGATAATTCCTTGGGAAATCTATTGTCTAATAGGCAATAGGACAGTCTCTTTTGCCCTGGTAATCGTAGCATAGTGGCAAGAAACCCATGGACTTCAGAAATACTTACTGTTTGTATGCCTCCTTTCATATAATAATTAATCACAATGGTGCCACAGGACTCATAACCTGGAAGTGAGTCTCTTGAAACAGTGAAAACCATGCTTCCCTCTGGCTGATTTCCTTTCTGAACACCATAGGAAGTCTGGCATGTGGGACAGATTGGCTTATATGACATGGCTTTGTTGATACAAGGGGCGCAGAATTCATGCTTGCACTTTGGTAGCACTTTTTTCTTACTAATCGTGTCCATACAGATGACACAGATGCCCTTTTCCTTCTTGTCCAGTTCTGAGGCGTCAGAACTCACAGAGCCCTTGAGTGGCGGAGAAGCTGCTTTGGAATCATCGCTATCGATGTCCATTGGTGTTTCATGATCCTCTTTCAATTTCTTTCCAGCCAATGAAGACATTCCTCCTCCTTTTAGAACACACTGCTTCGCCTTTGCAAGGTGATTTGGCAAACCAGTCAAAGTCATTGACTCTTGATTTAGCACAAAGTGTACATTTGGATGTCTTTTTCTAAAGTCATCAGCAAACTTGGTCTGATGTAAGTGCTTTCTCTCCTTGCCCAAAGATTTCAGTAAAAGAACTTCTCTCATCAACTGACATGAGACATGTTGAAAGGCATCGATGAAACTTGCATAAGCATGCACAGATAGATCTACCTGCTTGTCCTTGGATTCAAACAGAATGCAGGTTTTCTGACCTTTCTCAGAAACCTTGCTGCAAATGTCATACCTTTTTTCGATCTCTGATATCTCCTGTAGTAATTCAGTTTCTAAAAGTTTATAACGGGCACTATCAACCTCAATTCCATTCATCATGTGATTGGCAACCAATAGTTTCACAGGTATCTTGACAAGAGCTTCAGAGATTTTTTGTTTGGCAGCTGAAATGTCATCTTGGGTCCCAAGGAGAGTTAATTCTCTTCCTTTCTCCTTTATAAGGAGCTTTGCAAACTGGTGATTCAATTCCTGTTTGAATTTACTTGCCTGCTTACTGTCTGCTAAAGAGACACATTCTTGCTTCAGAGGTTCTGTGTTCCTCTGAAATTCCCTAGCAAAAGACTCACGAGCTGCTTCCAGGTCACCTGATTGACTTGAGATGAAATCTAAACAGACCATATTTGGAGAACTCTCCTGGATTTCAATGTTTACACCAAATCTTTTCTCTATTGAGTTGATTTTATCAGGACAGATATATTTAAAGTATTCAAAGTAAGGCAAGGGAACTTCAAAATAGTTGCTTTTTTCTTCTGCCTTGGTTTCTGGTTCAGAAGGAGAAATGCAGCTGTCCCTCTCCTGTTGACTGAGTGGCTTCCTCTCTGTCATTGAAGGGGAAAATTCTTGTTTCTGCTCACTTTCCAGGAACTGCTCACTCAAAAATTGATGTATTTTTTCAATGTCTTGGAAGTCACCACACACCTTCTCAATTCCATCGTGACCTTCCATTTTTCTGATGCTAGGGCACAGTGTGGTTATGTATGCCCTCTGCTCTTTGGAGAACAGGTTACAGTTCAGGTCAGCTGTTACAGTAAGAAAGATCTGAAATTTTAAAAGTAACAGGAACAAATAAAACCTCTTAGCATGCAGGCCTACCATCTTCTGTTCAGGAGAATGCATAGAGACTAGAGAAACAACCACTACATCTTGCCCAAGTGGGGGCAACTTCTTTCAAATCCTATTTATTTATTTATTTGAGATGGAGTTTCACTCTTGTTACCCAGGCTGGAGTGCAATGGCGCGATCTCAGCTCACTGCAACCTCCGCCTCCCGGGTTCAAGCAATTCTCCTGCCTCAGCCTCCCGAGTAGCTGGGATTACAGGCATGTGCCACCATGCCCGGCTAATTTTGTATTTTTAGTAGAGATGAGGTTTCTCCATGTTGGTCAGGCTAGCCTGGAACTCCCGACCTCAGGTGATCCACCCACCTCGGCCTCCCAAAGTGCTGGGATTACAGACATGTGCCACCGTGCCTGGCCTCAAATCCTTTTTAGAGGATACAGCACGCTACATCCCAGGGGTTCTCAGCCCTGTCTGCATACAAGGCTCACCTGGCAAGTTCAGGGAAAAACAAACCAGCCAAAGCCCAAGCACATCCCCAGAGATTCTGATGTTAACTAATCTGCAGTTGAGCCTGGGCATGAGCATTTCTAAAAGCTCCATGGCCAAGAGATCCGTGTTCTACAACTGCCACTAGCTGTTTGATCTTGGGAACAGCAGTCAAGGGAAGGCACTTGTGCTCTCTGGGCAAGTTGTTGTGGCCCTCACAAAAGTTTGTGAACTTGGAAGGGAGCCAAAAAATTGAGGGAAATGGCTTTTCCTATTACTATTTTTTCTCTTCTTCACTATTCCTCCTTTTTTCTTGTTTCAACTAACACTTGACTGCATGCAAAGTTGTTGGACCTTCTAAACCCTGGCCTTTAGAAGCTCAAAGATAAGACACAGCAGGTTAAGATAGAAAGGACAGAGGCCAATTGAATGTAATATAAAAGCAAAATTTCTAATGGTTTATTCCTTCTCAAGGACTTTGCATGTAAGATCCTTCCTCTAGATCTTCAAAATGTTTCCTGAATCCAGCCATTTCTCACACCTCCATCAAGGCCACCAAAGTGCATGCCATTATCATCTTTCACTTGGTGCACTGCAACCCCTCCTAACTAGGCTCTAACTCTCCATTCTAGCCCTTTCCTACGTTCAGTTTTCCAACAGCAGCCAGAGTGACCCGTTAGAAATAAACCAGATCGCCCTCTCCCCTGGCTCAAAACTATCTGATGAATCCCCTAACATTTTAAGTTAAAAATCCAAAATCCTTACCTTCAGCCCCAAAGGCCTGTCTTCTGGGTACCTTCCCGAGTTCCTAGCACCTCTCTCCATTGCTCACTGCCCTCCCCACCACACTGGCTTCCTTAAAGCTTCTGGGCCTCAGAATGTCAGCTCTTGGGGACTTTGCACCTATGCTTCCCTCTAGGACATTTTCCGCCCAAAAATCCACTTGGCTAGAGATGTCACCTAACTTGAGGTTTTTCCAGACATCCTATTTTAAATGGTGGTTCTGTCACTGTCTGTCACTTATTCTTCTTCCTAGCAGGTATGACTGGCAGACATTTTATTATATATCTATTGTTTACTAATATTGTCTGTTTCTCTCACTAGAAGGTGCCATCCCTGGAAGCAGAGTCTGCCATGTTTCTGGCTGCCTCCCCAGCTCCTGTAACAGTACCTGGAACACAGTAGGCAGTGGATATCTATTGTTGAATGAATCTTGTCATCATTCAAGTTTCAGGCCAAATATCACCTCCTCAGTCAAGTTGTCTCTGATTTCTGGTTAGAAGTAGCACCAGGCCAGGCATAGTAATTCATGACTGTAATCCCAGCACTTTGGGAGGCCAAGGCGGGCAGATCACTTGAGCCCAGGACTTTGAGAACAGCCTGGGCAACATAGTGAGACCCTGTTTCTACAACAACAACAAAAAAAATTGGCTGCGTGTAGTGGCGCCTGTAGTCCTAGCTACTCGGGAGACTGAGGTGAGAGGATTGCTTGAGCCCAGGAGGTCAACTCTGCAGTGAGCCATGATTGTGCCACTGTACTCCAGCCTGGGCGATAAAGTGAGACTCTGTCTTGGGGGGGAAAAAGAAGAAGTAACACCACCCCCATCTTCCCCTTGCTTGCCCTGGCCCTGTTTCTCTCCAAATAAATAAAATGGTTTTATTTATTTTGTTTACTTGCCTACTGTCTTTCTGTGCATGCCCTGGCCCCCAGTATAAGCTGCCTGAGAGCAGGGACCTTGTCTGTTGTATTCATCTCTGTGTCCAGTGCCTAAAACAGTGCCTGGCTCCCATGTACGTGCCCAGCACATGGGTGTTGGATCAATAATACATGAGGCTGGTGACTGGAGAGGAGGCGCAGGCACAGCCAGCTCCTTCTTTCAATACTCACCTTTTGGAGACAGGAATTCACAGCATTAGGAATATGTCCTTCATGTTGATGCGTATCACCAGACGGTGTTTCTGCTTGTGACTGTGTCAGCGAAGAAATTTGAGGTCTCATGTTCTTCTTTATTGAATTTTCAGTGGGTACCAGGAAAATGGGCACAGGTTTGTTGTCAACAAGCATTTGGTGTTCTCCTTTTTTCAACACTCTCTCCTTAGCTTCAGCGGAGACATTAAACACACACATATACACACAGAAAAATGGGAGAGATTTCAAGTAATCCTCTCATTCCTGTGTCTGTACTCTGCCCCAGCACCTCCCAGTAAGGCTGCTCCCTGCATCCTGGAATGGTGGGTTGGCGATGGAGAAAGTCGGGGAGCTATTAAGAGCTCTAAAGTGTGCAGAGTAAGTTTTACTATAGAAGTGAAAGCTTAATGACAATGGAACATTGTCCACCGATTAAACATCATGTTTCAGAAACTGTCTCCAGTCTCCCCTTTCTTTCTTCCTTCTTTCCCTCCCTCCCTCCCTTCCTTCTTTTTTTTTTTTTTTTTAGACGGAGTCTCACTCTGTCACCCAGGCTGGAGTGCAATGGTGCGACCTCGTCTCACTGCAACCTCTCTGCCTCTCGTGTTCAAGCGATTCTCCTGCCTCAGCCTCCAGAGTAGCTTGGATTACAGGTGCGCACCACCATGCCCGGGTAATTTTTGTATTATTAGTAGAGACGGAATTTCCCCATGTTGGCCAGGCTGGTCTCGAACTCCTGGCCTCAGGTGATCCACCAACCTCGGACTCCAAAGTGCTAGGATTACAAGCGTGAGCCACCGCACCCGGCCCAGTCTCCCATTTCAATACCCATTATACAGGTAAGTGACAACAGCAGGAATCAAAAGTGCAGACTCCGAATTTTGTAAATACACATGTGTTTGCTGGCATTCATAAAAAAGGGCAGGAAGGAAATACACAAAATGGTCACATTGTTTATCTTCAGGTTGTTTTCTTTTTTACTCTTTTCTCATTTCTATAGTGAGCATATATCACTTTTGTAATCCTCAAAAATACAAAATGGAACATCCTTTTGTTCATGGATGGAACAATGGAATCATTATTTAAAACATAAAAGTGGAATCCCTGAATGACAAGGACAGCAGCCGGCAGGCATCTGGGGGAAGGAAGATGACAGCTGAGAAATTAAGTTAGAATGAGGATATGGAAAGCATCCACACTAAGGCGCCGTCAGCCAGACCCGCGAGTGTTCACTGTTTCAGTGAGTCTCCTGGCAGCAGGGCCCCGTCCCTGTCCGCCACAGCACAGTGACATACTTTCTCCCGCCCTCTCCCCTAGGTTAGCTGGAACTGGGTCCGCCTGGAAACCCAGGGGCCGGGCCCCCAGGGGGCTTTCGCAGCCCGGCCGCCCGAAGCTCACCTGCCCTTTCACTGAACTCCACCCGGAAGGTGCCCAGGGCCTCGTGTTCCTGGGGCCTGACCGTGCACTCCCCGCCGCCCGAAGACTTAGAGCTCTGGAAGTAGCTCTCCAGCTTCCTTCGTACTCGGGTGCTGGACTCGTACACCCGCACGAGGAGCGGGGACGGCGGGCGCAGGTCGGAGGCCATGGCTCTGCGCGTCAGGAGGGCGCGGGGACTCCGGGACGCAGCTGGGCCGTAAAGGCGCGGCCCGCCCTGCCGACTGGGCGCAAACTTTCAGTTTCGCTTCCCTGGAGGTCCCTCCCTGTTCCCGGCAGAGCCGCTTCCCCCTCCTCCCTGTGCTGTCCGCACCGAGGCGAGCGGCCTGCCAGGTGAGTAGGTCCGGTGCCCCTGGGCCCTCGGAATCCCCTCTCCTGCAGGCTCGGGGTGGGAGGGGGAGAGGAGGGACGGGCGCGGACCCGAGTTCCAGGGCCAGGCCTCCCTTGTGAGTAGACTATGCAAAGAAAGTAAGTTTCTCCTATGTTTCTTATTCTTTATAACTCTTACTGCTGTTATCACTATTATTTGATGCTAAAAAGTAATGCACATTCTGAATCCATGTTAAACTTACCTATTTTTGAAAATTTGAATGTGTTCATCTGGTAATTGTGACCTGTTACCCCTTCCCTCCCTCCAACTCTACCCTTTAGACGGGCTCTTGCCGGCTTTTCTCCTCCATTGTTTGATTTAACCAACAGCACTGAATTGTTTCTTGCTGCCCAAAGAGCAGAGCAAGGCCCTGATGTCAAGGGCTGGTGAGGCGAGGCGGACCTGCGAACCAAGGAGCAAAACTTGTTCAAGGCCTCCAAGGGGAAGTTTCAAGCAGAATCTTAATAAACTGAGTGTGGCCGCGAGATGGGGAGGACAGGATTGGGGGGAAAAGCACCTGAGGCTTAGGGACCATTGTGGTCTGAAGCACAGAGTGGGCCTGGGGCCTGGGAGGAGAGGAGATGGGTGAGAGGATGAGGGAGGGAGGGCCTACCTAGATGGGCACTGTCCAGCAGAAATACAATGGGAGCCAGTAGGTTCATTCTAAAATTTTTGCAGCCATATTTTTTAAATGATAAAGAAACAGATGAAATTAATTTTAATGATTTTTAGGATACTTTTAAAGGATAAAGAAACAGGTGAAATTAATTGTAATGATGTTATTTAACTTGACATATCCAAAACTTAATCATTTCAGCATGTAATGAGATTTTTACATTCTTTTTATCATACTACGTCTTTGCAACCCAGTGTTTTTCTTATACTTACATCACATCTCGATTCAGACTGGCCACATGTAGCCTCAGTAGCTATGTGAGGCTGATAGTCCACCCCAGACAGGACATATTTAGATGGTGAAAAGCCTTGAAGAGCAGTGAAGATGACCTGAAGGATTGTAAGCAGGGAAAGCAAGAAAATGACTTGCCAGATTTGCATTTTAGAAATATAGTGCTGACAACGGTGTGGAGGACACATTTACAAGCAGGGATGGGTGGCGGCAGAGACGCCCAAGATAAGGTTTTTGCACATGGCTGGTAAGACTGGAAATGGGTCAGTCTTTACCGTGAACAATTTGGCAATACTGTCAGAATTACAACTGCATATACTTTTTGGTTCTGGAGTTCCATTTCTAGGAATTTGTCCCATTGATATATTAGCCCCTGTATGAAGTGACCTGTGTACAAAGATGTTCTTTACAGCCTTGTTTACAATAGCAAAAGATAGGGAACTCTTTAATGTCCATAAATAGGGGGACTAGCAGTTTAATAATAATAATATATCTATACAATGGAATACAATGGGCAGTAGGAAAAATGAAAAAGCTCTCTATATGCTAACATGAAAAGATCTCTAGGATACATTACATGGGAAAGATAAGATGCAGAAGTGTGTGTATAAGCTACTACCTTTTGTGTAAAAAGTGCCACTGGAAGAATACGGGAGAAGCGCTGATTGACTTTGGACAGGGAATTTAGTAGCGGAGATAGGAGGAAACCTTTTACATTTTCTAAATTTGAACCATGTAAATGTAATACCTATTCAAACAATAAAATGTCAAACTAGGTACATTTAAATCTTTGAAAAGAGTATATTGCTGGCTAGGCGTGATGGCTCACGCCTGTAATCCCAGCACTTTGGGAGGCCAAGGCAGGCGGATCATGAGGTCAGGAGATCGAGACCGTCCTGGCTAACACGGTGAAACCCCATCTCTACTAAAAAAAATACAAAAAAAAAAAAAAATTAGCCGGGCGTGGTGGTGGGCACCTGTAGTCCCAGCTACTCAGGAGGCTGAGGCAGCAGAATGGCGTGAACCCGGGAGGCGGAGCTTGCAGTGAGCCAAGGTTGTGCCACAGCCTGGGCGACAGAGTGAGACTCCGTCTCAAAGAAAAGAAAAGAGTATATTGCCACAGCTCAGGCAAAAGGTGCCGAGACCCTGAAGTGAGGCAGTGTCAGTGGGCGAGGAAGGAAGGAGCATATTTGAAAGTGATTTAGGTTGTCAGGTCCCAGATATGAGACAAAAAAGACTCAGAGAAAGTTCCTAGATTTCTGATTTGAGTGCATAAATGGTATTATCATTTACTGAGCTGTAGAATCCAGGAGATAAAGTATGGATTTGGTGGGGGTGGGATAGAGGATTGGGGACCAGGAGATAAGGGGTCTACTTTTGCAGAGGCTTATTTGAAGGGACTGTGAGACCTCCAGGTGAAGTTGAAAAATGGGGCTCAGGAGAGCCATGGCCTAGAACTGCAGATATAAGAGTCATATTTACAGTTGGTGAGTTGAAGCCACGGAAGTGGATGAGATCACTCCTGGAGAATATGTAGAATGAGATGAAAAACGCCTTAGACAGAATCCTGGGGCAAACAATTAAGAGGGGGATGGTGGAAGTGAACGCAGGGAAAAGGCCTGTAAGGGCAAAGTGAAGGGTAATAAAAGAACCAAGGGAAGATGGCATAGGAGAAGCCAGGAAAGCAGAATTTCAGGAATGAAAGAGTGAAATACTATAGAAAGTGGTCCCGTAAAGGTGGATAGAAGATAATCCATTGGTGTTAACCACATGAGGGATTCTGATGAGCAGTTTCTCTTCTTTTTTTTGAGACAGGGTCTCATTCCTCTTGCCCAGGCTGGAGTGCAGTGGCACGATCACAGCTCACTGCAGCCTGAACTTCCCAGCAAGTGATCCTCCCATCTCAGCCTCCCAAGTAGCTCGGACTATAGGCATGTGCCAACATGGCCAGCTAACTTTTTGTATTTTTAGTAGAGATGAGACTTGCCATGTTGCCCAGGTTGGTCTCGAACTCCTGAGCTCAAGCAATCTGCCTGCCTCTGCCTCCCAAAGTGCTGGGATTACAGGTGTAAGCCGCCATGCCTGGCCACTGGCAGTTTCAAAAGGGTGCTGGGAATCAGGCGGGGAGCCAGGTTATAGTAGGCTGAGTGGGCAGGTGGACAGAAGGAGAGTCCACTACTCATTCCAGAAGTTTGGCTGCTTATGAAGAGAAGGAAACACAGTAGGAACCAGTGATGGAAAGTTGGGAAGGCTTTTCTGTTTTTAAAATGGAAGAAATGGAATGCTTAGGGCACTGTGCTCCTTATTTTACAATCCTTGTTTGTAAAACCCGGCCTGAAGACAGAAACAGGTGCGACATTTAAAGCAAAAGCCCATGGCCAAAGCAGATGACGTCATCCTTCTTTTTTGAAAACAGCAGTGCCCTCTGGAGGCAAAAAATGCATCTTGTCTTTGCATTTTAGAATGCAAAGGATTGTACTAGACCTGCTGCTTTCCCTTGATGAGTAAGAATAGTGCTCTGATGCTGTAGATGGTTGTACAAAATATTTCTATTGCAAAGACATTAGAAATCATTTCGACCGGGCGCGGTGGCTCACGCCTGTAATCCCAGCACTTTGGGAGGCCGAGACGAGTGGATCACGAGGTCAGGAGATTGAGACCATTCTGGCTAACATGGTGAAACCTTGTCTCTACTAAAAATACAAAAAATTAGCCGGGCGTGGTGGCAGGCGCCTGTAGTCCCAGCTACTCGGGAGGCTGAGGCAGGAGAATGGCGTGAACCTGGGAGGCGGAGCGCGCCACTACATTCCTGGGGGACAGAGCGAGACTCCCTCTCAAAAAAAAAAAAAAACACACAAAGAAATCATTTCGAGGCCTAAATATAGCAACAAGTGTGGGCAACTCTGTATCTTTAAGCATTTTCATCATCACTCTTCTAAAAATTCATAATCTTTAATTCCTACCTATTAGGTGGAAAATCATTATAAAGTATTTTTTCCCAGATTTTCTGACTTTTAACCAGATATGCCTCTATCATTAGGTCAAGGATATTTATCACAAATTCAATAATACACACCCCTCACAGGCTCTAGTGGCATTTCCTCTTTCTTCAAATGCTCTCCAGGGGGCTTCACTCACTCATAAGCTCAGTCTTCCTTACTGTTCTTAGAATGCTGTTCTCAGTCTCACCACTTTGTTATCATCCTCTTCTTCTAAATATGTAAAAACCTCCTGCATCCTTCATGACCAGGCTCTAGTCTCAACTCCTCCATACAGCTTTTCCTGTTCCAAGTCGTAGAGCATTTTCCCTTCTCTGAACTGCCATTATGATTTCCACTGGAACCTCTCTTGGAAAGCGTAGAAGGCAAACAGTAACAACAACAGCAAAACAATGTGTACATCGTTATCAAGGAAATTAAGAACTCATCAAGATCAGAAATCATGTTCAGTCCTCCTACAGTATATTCTTACCGAATTTCCTAAGATTCTGGCTAATGTTTATTGCATCTTTTCTAATTCATTCCTAGAAGGGGGCCACCATATCTGGAAACTACAGTCTATGCTTTGAAGCGCAAAAGGGAATAAACATTTAAAGACTCCCCCGGGGACCTGGAGGATGGACTTTTCCATGGTAAAAAGCATAAATGTGTATACGTCATGAACCTTGATCAGCACATGAATACTTCTTTATATAACAGCAAGAAATCTGGGGTGTTCACTAACACCTGACATTCTCATCTGCTTTTAATAGCTCAGTAAAGTTTTCTCCTTTCTCCTTTCTTGAGAAATGGGGAATCAAGAATATGCTAATCTAATAAATAGTGTCAACTTGAAGCTGGATGATTTTTCAGAATCATTTTAATTCTCTTAGCTCATTTAATGATTCTGCTTTTTTGGGTTGGGGTAAGGAGAGCAACAGAGGATGAATGAAAAGAAGGGAATAGAGAAAGATCAGATTAAACATCACTTACTAAACGTGAAAATTCCACATTAAGGCTTGTGCCATGACAAAGACAATTGAAAGTGGATCCTTGCCGGTGGATGAGAGACAGAGCTGATGAGGCTCATGTCCCCAGGTCTTCTGTCTAGAGAAACCCCATGAGCTTTTGGAGATGGGAGTCTATCTGAGAGTTTGGGGTCATTTTCGTCTGTGACTTTTGGGCCTTTTAAAATGTTAATCTCTAACCCTCATCTCATTCTGAATTAGAATGAGATGCACTGAGATGCATTGGCAGTGGCTGGCACCTATAATCCCAGTTACTACAGAGGCTGAAGCCAGGAGGATCACTTGGAGTCAGTAGTTCGAGACCAGCCTGGTCAACATAGCAAGACTCCGCTCATCTCTAAAAAAGTAAAAACAATTAGCTGGGCATGGTGGTGCATGCCTGTAGTCCCAGCTATTCAGGAGACTGAGATGGGAGGATTGCTTCAGCCCAGGAGTTCAACGCTGCAGTGAACTGTGATTGCACCACTGCACTCCAGCCTGAGTGACAGTGTGAAACCTTGTCTCGAAAAGCAATAAAATTAAATTTAAAAAAAGAAATGCATTGGCCCCTAGGGAAATGACATAGGGCCAATGTTTGCTGGCACATTTAGTATTTTAAGTGTTTCCGTCATGCAGATTTAAAAAAACACATGCTTCCCGCCCTCCCAAATGCAGTTCTTTGAGCAGGATTTCCATTGCATTGTGTTTACTAGGGTGTATTTGTTACAGTAAGCAGTAGTCATTCCACTTCCATTTTTTAATAAAGCCATTCTCATTTTTCACAGGTTGCCGGAGCAGCAGCTTACAATGAAAAATCAGGTAGGATTACCTCGCTCTCACTCTTGTTTCAGAAAGCCTTTGCTCAGATCTTTCCTCAGTGGAGAAAGGGGAATACAGAAAGAGAATGTCTCCCCTACAAGTGCTCAGGTGCCTGACTGCAGACCCTTGTGGGGACCCCCGCACATGCTTCAGAGTTGGTGTGGCACCAACCAGCAGGCATGTTCTCTCAAGGCCTACACCATTCCTTTCCTTTGCCCATAAATGTGAGACTCTTTCAATGACAGCCTACAGCTGAAATTGACCAGATGGGGTGGCCAACTGATTGTTTCCTTGCTCAACGAGTGCTATACAAGCTAAATAGTTCTTGCCTAATTCCAGGGGTGCCCCATTAAAGATTTTCAACCAAAGCTCAGGCCAATAGGGCCTGACTACCCAATTCTGGCTTCGTTTGGGTAATTGAGGACACAAGAGGTCTTTCTAGGAGACTCAGATTAGAAATGGGAGTTAAAGCAAAATAAAAGTAATTATCACATTTTATCTATTTTAGGATGCACATTTTTTTCACATTTGAACATCAGTGAAATAAGGTAGTATACCTGTTATCAATTGATGGTATGCCCCAGTTTAGCTGGCATTTTTTTCCCTTTCTCAGAGGCATTGTAGTAACAATATCTTAGACACCATGAAATACAGTGTCCCAAGCTGGGTCCTCCAGGAAGCAGAATTTGAGATGGAATTAGGAGTGCAAAAAATTCACTGTGAAAGGTAAAGAGAGGAAGCTGGACTGGGCAGACTAGCCATCAGACTGTAATAAAAACCTGACAGTCTCTGCAACACTGAGATTGACTATTAGAGGTGTCCCACATTGGGCATGAATGGCCTTGCTCAGCTACTGATGGAGGCTGCCCTGAGAATAGCATGACCTTGGCTGAAAGCTGAGATGAACCCTGAGGGGCTAACAGCTGGAGGCTGTCAGCTAACTGTATTTCCCACTTCATAGCCTATTGCAGGGAGATCTGAGTAGCACATCTTCTTGTCTGCCACATACAGTAAATAATTTTTAGTCAATTAGTTTTAATTTCACCAAAATTGTGCCAGACTAGAATATCATAAAGAATTATTTACTGAACTGAAGCAGACATTATCAGTGCTACACTCATTGGCTGGTCCAATGTCTCCCCTACTCCTCCTCACCAGGGAATTGCCTCAATCAATGACCAATAGAAGCTGGGTAGGTCAGGCATGGTGGCCTTTTTGAAGCCACCCGGGTGGGCAGATTGCTTGAATCTTTTGGAGCACTTTTGTAGGCCCAGGTGGGCAGATTGCTTGAAATCAGGAGTTTGAGACCAGCCTAGGCAGTATGGTGAAACCCCATCTCTACAGAAAAAAATACGGAAATTAGCTGGACACGCTGGTGTGGGTGTAGTGCTGTGAGCCTGTAGTCCCAGCTATTCAGGAGGCTGAGGTGGGAGGATGGCTTGAGCATAGGAGGCAGAGGTTGCAGTGAGCCAAGACTGCATCACTACACTGCAGCCTGAGCAACACAGTGAGACGCTGTCTCAAAAGAAAAAGAAGAAGAAGTTGGATAAATATCCCAGCTCTTGTGGTTACTACCCCTCCAGTGGTATAACCCTGAGGCACAAGATCTACACTGTTTCCCAGTAGAGTTAAGTTCCATCTGCCTAGTTACACGTGCTTTGTTCGTTTGTCTTACTTTCCCACCCTGCCCTCCCCACCCCAAGGCCCTAGTATTTCCTAGGATCACCTCCCAAATAAACTACTTACATTCAGATCTTTGTCTCAGGGTCTGCTCTTAAGAAAACACAAACTTAGATGCTGACAAAAGCAAAAAAGTCATAAAACCTCCACTTATTTTGGCTCATAAGTAAGTCCCTTCCAATACCTGTGCCCTAAGCATGGGTCTTTCTAAGCTCGCCACTTTTATATATATTTTTAAAAGTTCACGAGCCCCCATATACATGGTTTTCCTACCATCATCACTGCATCATAGTAGCTACCACTTATGGAGTACTTAATATATGCCAGGCACAAGACTATGCACTTTATGGGTGACCTACCATTGAAAACTCTTAGATGTCCTTGGTCTGATTATATGCGTAGTTGAGAAGAAGAATCTCGAAGAGCACTAGATGAAGTTCATCTCTCTTTTGCACATAGGAAACACAGTCTCCTGGTATGAAGTGGGATTACAACCTTTCAAATCGTGCTTTTTTTTTTTTTTTTTTTTTTTTTTATCTTCTCTTCTTTTCCAGAGACTGGCGCTCTTGGAGAAAACTATAGTTGGCAAATTCCCATTAACCACAATGACTTCAAAATTTTAAAAAATAATGAGCGTCTGCTGTGTGAAGTCCTCCAGAATAAGTTTGGCTGTATTTCTACCCTGGTCTCTCCAGTTCGGGAAGGCAACAGCAAATCTCTGCAAGTGTTCAGAAAAATGCTGACTCCTAGGATAGAGTTATCAGTCTGGAAAGATGACCTCACCACACATGTTGTTGATGCTGTGGTGAATGCAGCCAATGAAGATCTTCTACATGGGGGAGGCCTGGCCCTGGCCCTGGTGAAAGCTGGTGGATTTGAAATCCAAGAAGAGAGCAAACAGTTGGTTGCCAGATATGGTAAAATACCAGCTGGTGAGATAGTTGTCACAGGAGCAGGGAAGCTTCCCTGCAAACAGATCATCCATGCTGTTGGGCCTCGGTGGATGGAGTGGGATATACAGGGATGTATTGGGAAACTGCAGAGGGCCATTGTAAGGATTCTGGATTATGTCATCTGTGAAAATACTCACATTAAGACAGTAGCAATTCCAGCCTTGAGCTCTGGGATTTTTCAGTTCCCTCTGAATTTGTGTACAAAGACTATTGTACAGACTATCTTGGTTAATTTGCAAGGGAAGCCAATGATGAGTAATTTGAAAGAAATTCACCTGGTGAGCAATGAGGACCCTACTGTTGCTGCCTTTAAAGCTGCTTCAGAATTCAGCCTAGGAAAGAGTGAGCTGGGACAAGAAACAACCCCTTCTTTCAATGCAATGGTCGTGAACAACCTGACCCTCCAGATTGTCCAGGGCCACATTGAATGGCAGATGGTAAGTCTTTGTTTCTATTCTCTTGCACTGGCACAGATGATCCCTGAAAATTAAATAATTTTTGAGTGTACACTATGCAACACTATGTAGAAACCATCCTGTTTGGATTAAGAATATGAGCCAGGTGCAGTGGTACATGCCTGTAACCCAGCTACTTGAGAGCCTGAGGTTGGAGGACCATTTGAGCCCAGGAGTTGGAGGCCAGCCTAGGCAACATAGCCAGACCCCATCTCTTTAAAAAATTTTAATTTTTTTAAAAATAGGCTGGTCATGGTGGCTCATGCCTGTAATCCCAGCACTTTGGGAGGTCGAGACAGGAGGATCACTTGAGCCCAGGTGTTCTAGACCAGCCTGAGGAACATAGCAAGACTCTGTCTCAAAAAAAAAAAAAAAATTATCAGGGCATGGTGATGCACATCTGTAGTCCCAACAGCTTTGGGAGGCTAAGGCAGGAGGCGCACTTGAGCCCATGGGTTCAAGGCTGCAGTGATTCCTGCCAGGGCAACAGAGCAAGACTTTGACTTTGACTCTAAACGTAATAATAATAATAATAATATTAATATTAATATAGCATTCAGTGCCAGGCCATCTGGATTTGAATACCAGCTTTGCTATTTATTAACTGGGTAACCCAAAGCAAGTTACCTTATCTTTTGTTCTTCAGTTTCCTCATTTGTACAATGAGGATAATAATAGCATTTGTATCTTAGAGCTGGAATCGATACACATAAAATGTTTAGAGTAGTGCTTGGCACGTAATAAGTATTTATCATTATTATTGTTGTTGCTATTATCTTGGGCACCCTGAGGAATTAGAACAATCTTTGATCCCAAGGAACCTAAAATCAATTATATTCTTTATTGTAAAAATATACTTGAAAAATCTCTCTGGGGAGAAAAACCATCTCAACATTTCTGAGGCAACCTATCAATAGTAAACAAAAATAATACTTGAGTATATAAATTTATGACAAGAGTGGAGTATAGTGGACCAAGAAAGATTGCCTCAGAAAGTATGAGTTTTGAATCTGATCTCAAGTTTCGATGGGTATGACTGGCAGGAGGGGAAGCTTTCTGGGTGGTCAGGTGACTTGATCAGAGAGATGCAGAGGAATTGACAGAAAATAATGGGCTTGACTACAGTCAGGAGACACAGGTGGAGCTCTAAGTCATAGTCTGTGTGTTTATACACAGAATATAGCTCTGCCAGGGGCTGTGGAGAATGCAAGGTGCAACTAAGCATTTAGCTAGGGGTAACTGGGCACAAAGGTGAGGATGCTGGCAGGGAAGGGGAAGGAGTCAGGGTAGCAGTGAACCTAGATATTTCTGAGTCAGTGCAGCTCCCCTGCTAGACAGAGAGCTGGAGATGGAGATCTTGACTTATTCATCCCTATAGCCTCAAGGCCTGGTCTGGGCATGCATCTAAGGGTTCAGCAAATTAAAGATAAATAAGTGGAGGGGGCAGGAGGGAGAAGGCACCACAACAGAGGGTGAGAATGAATATAAGGCTATATTCTTTTTTTTCTTCTGGATCAGTGATGTCACACTTCAGACTCTCGTGATCACAATCAAATAGTCTTAGACACTGGTAAAACAAACAAACAAACAACGCTTATTGCCTATAAGACAATTAGAGAGAAGACTGAGGGGAGTTCATGAAATGAAATATTTGAGAAGTCATTAACACACAAATTTAAAACTAAAATGGAAGCATCCTAGTTGAGTAACTTACCCTTTAACTGAATTTTTTAATGTACATTTATTGCCAGCAACATTAAAACATTACAATTTTTAAAGGGTGTCGGTGCCCCCAAATTGCAAATTCTAGTTGTGCTTTCAAAGTGAAGCATTCATTAACATCAGTGAAGAAGTACCTGAGTTACCCTGAAAGGGAGCCAAAGTCAATAGAATGATTAGGGGAATCTGGGCATGGGGGAAGGAAGGACACTATCATTTTTAGCACAGCTCTGAGGGTTAAGTGGGAGATGATGTTATCTAAAGTACAGCTCGTGTATATGTACAGTCTATTTCTGAAGAGAGAGATGAAGAACTTGGTTGCACATAAGATGGGTGGGTGAGTAGGGGGATCTGGGGACCTGACCAAGAAGGGGGCCTACTTTTCACTGAAGATCTTTTTGTCCCATTTGGAGTTTCTTTAACCTTGTTAAGTTTCTTATACCTTAAACCATAAAAACATTAGGAGGTGGAAATTCCCCAAGAAATTTTATTTCCTATTTAAAATGAGACAAAACAAAAACCCACGATGAAATAGCAAAACGTCGTGGTGGTCGGGCAGAGATGAAACCATTTATCGACAGAGCTTAACACAAATCACAGGGAATACTCAGAATCTAGCCATCTGGGAAGGTAATCCAGCAAGGGGCAAACAGATATTTGCAATGAAAATTATATCATCCGTACATTTACATAATTTCTGAATTATGTAATTCAGCTTCATTCATGGCAATCAAATAATCGCTCTTTGGAAATACAAGTTTCTATTCATTATTAATGAAATTTTTTAGAATTTAGGATCTTCAAAGAGTATTTTTCAAAGCTCTTCAGGGAAGTAAAGATTTTAATTAGTCATTTAAGAAGAAGGAATTTAACAGTGAATCCTACCCTTTCTTCCCTTTTCAGGCAGATGTAATTGTTAATTCTGTAAACCCACATGATATTACAATTGGACCTGTGGCAAAGTCAATTCTACAACAAGCAGGAGTTGAAATGAAATCGGAATTTCTTGCCACAAAGGCTAAACAGTTTCAACGGTCCCAGTTGGTACTGGTCACAAAAGGATTTAACTTGTCCTGTAAATATATATACCATGTACTGTGGCATTCAGAATTTCCTAGACCTCAGGTAAGTTTAAAATAAATGTGTCGTTATTTAGCTCCATAGTCTACACAGTCTTTTTTTTTAAACAAATTTCCATCATTTCATTACATTCATTAAATATTTTGTCAAATGGTATAGTCCTCATTTTTTAGCACACCTGCAAATACCAGAAACACTGAACAGGTACAGTTGCCATAAGTTACCTTAAGAAGTTTGATTTAGGTCTGTCGCAGTGGCTCATGCCTGTGAGTCCAGTGCTTTGGGAGGCCAAAGTGGGAGGATCACTTGAGCCCCGGAGTTTGAGACCAACCTAAGCAACATAGCAAGACCCCCATCTCTACCAAAAAAAAAAAAAATTAGCCAGGTGTGGTGGTGCACACCTGTAGTCCCAGCTACTTGGGAGGCTGAGGTAGGAGGATCACTTGAGCCCAGGAGATTGAGGCTGCAGTGAGCTGTGATCACACTGTGGCACTCTAGCCTGGGTGACAGAGGCTGTCTCAAAAAACAAAACAACAAAGAAGTTTAAAATGTTATAACCGATGTCTAAATTTTAAGTAGGCATACTGCAGATAGACACTGAAACTAGTATTCCCTCAGTCTGAACACTGGTTCACCCCAACATACCTAGTGACCTCGTCGGCCTTTTCCTAAGTAGGCAAGGGATTCAGCCTCTCATGTCCCTCCATGTGTTATATTCCTGGAGCAGCTGGGGTTCCCCCGCCAGCATCATTCCAATCAAATATATTACCTGAGGTCTCTTCCCACCCGTGCCTGCAGTGGAGCCTTGGCTGTCTAGCCCACTGAGGCACATAAAATACAAGCATTAATGAACTCAGGAGGCAGAGGTTGCAGTGAGCCGAGATTGCGCCACTGCCCTCTAGCCTGGATGACAGAGTGAGACTCTGTCTCAAAAAATAAAATAAAATAAAATAAAATAAAATAAAATAAAATAAAATAAAATAAAAGCATTAAAGAATAGGAGGAACCCACTCAGATGGTGAAAAGAGGGAAACTTAATCTCCTTCTCTGCCTTTGTCTATCTTTCTTCTTCACCATTTCTGGTCCCTTCTTGAGAGCTCTCTAATCCCAAACTGGTCCTCTAGTCTCCCCCTCTATCGCTCAGTTTTCCAAAGTCCTTCCATGGGCAACATTCCTGTATTACTTTGATATTAACAGTTGGTAGAAGTTTAAATCTGCCAAAAATATTAGCATTTCTCCAAGAGAAATTACATGATAGATCTTAATGACGTTGAATAAGTGCTGCTTTCTTATTTTAATCTCGATCTCCTTTATGAAAATTCAAGAGCTCTTGACGTTGACCTGGAAGGGGCAGGTGAATGGGGTAAACAGATGGTTGGCTCTGTGACCTGGGGGGATGGGCAAGGCTATATAAACTGGGAGAAATTCTAGTGCCCACATGTCCTGAATAGCACAAGATGGCCACTCTATTGCTTCAGTTTCTCACTATCTAACCTTATACCATAATGGGTTCCCTCTGGAGTGGGACCTTTCCTGTCACCTGAGGAGGCAGGGACATGAACCCTGAGGGAAAGTGAAGGTGGATATTGTAAAATATGGGCAGGATCAAGGGGTAAGTGTAGTCTTGTTCTTGACTCAAATGCTGATCTTAAATTTGTGTTTTCCTACAGACATTAAAACATGCAATGAAGGAGTGTTTGGAAAAATGCATTGAGCAAAATATAACTTCCATTTCCTTTCCTGCCCTTGGGACTGGAAACATGGAAATAAAGAAGGAAACAGCAGCAGAGATTTTGTTTGATGAAGTTTTAACATTTGCCAAAGACCATGTAAAACACCAGTTAACTGTAAAGTTTGTGATCTTTCCAACAGATTTGGAGATATATAAGGTAAGTTAATATCTTAGAAATGTCCTACAGTTCATTCATTCATTCATTCAGCAACATCTGTTTAGTATCTACAACGTAAGATGCAGGGCTAGGTGCTGTACAGTGTGGTGGTGTTCTAACTTGGTGAAGTTTAATTTTTACAGGTTGTCCACCTCTGACCTAGTAAAACATGTCATTATAGAAGCCATGTTTGGCAAGACACGGTGGCTCACACCTGTAATCCCAGCACTCTGGGAGGCCGAGGCAGGCGGATCACCTGAGGTCGGGAGTTCTAGACCAGCCTGACCAACATGGAGAAACCCTGTCTCTACTAAAAATACAAAATTAGCCGGGTGTGGTGGCACATGCCTGTAATCCCAGCTACTAGGGAGGCTGAGGCAAGAGAATAGCTTGAAACTGGGAGGTGGAGGTTGTGGTGAGCCAAGATCACACCATTGTACTCCAGCCTGAGCAACAAGAGTGAAACTCCATCTCAAACAAAACAAAACAAAACAAAACAAAAAACAAAGAAGCCATGTTTACCCACTACCTAGCTTCTGTCTTTTCTTTTAATGGCACTTATTCTTCCCTCTGCTCCTTAAAGGTAAGCAACCCTGTAGTTGCAGTGTGGGGTCCTTGCCCCTCTCTCATCTCTCTCCCTTCAAGAACACAACTGTTCTTACAACTTCTGTGAAGTCCTGTCTTCTTAGCCAATTCTCTCTCATTTCCAGTTGGATCTCTGACCGTCATCTCAAATCCAGTGTATTTAAGGCAAATTCTTTGTCTTCTCTCTCTCTCTCTCTTTTTTTTTTCTTTTAAACAGATGAGGTCTTGCTCTGTTGCCCAGGCTGGAGTGCAGTGGCACAATCATAGCTCACTGCAGTCTTGAACTCCTGGGCTCAAATGATCCTCCCACTCCAGCCTCTTGAGTGGCAGGCGCTACAGGCACATGCTACCATGCCTGGCTAATTTTTAAAGTTTTTGTAGAAAAGCAGTCTTACTATGTTGCCCAATCTGGTCTTGAGCTCCTGGGCTCAAGTGATCTTCCCATCTTAGCCTCCCAAAGTTCTGGGATAATAGGTGTGAGCCAATACGCCTGGCCTGTCTTCTCCTCCTCAATCAGTTTTCCCTCTAAAATCCCCATCAGTCTCAGCTTTGCCTCTCACTGGCTATATAACCTTGGGCAAGTTAGTTTACTTATCTGTGCCTCAATTTCCTCATCCGTAAAAGAGGGATACTAATTACCATCTTATGGAGCTGTTGTGAAGATGAGATGAGTTAATACAGCCGGGTGAGGTGGCTTACGCCTGTAATCCCAGCACTTTGGGAGGCCGAGGCAGGCGGATCATCTGAGGTCAGGAGTTTAAGACCAGTCTAGCTAACATGATGAAACCCCGTTTCTACTAAAAATACAAAAAATTAGCCAGGCTTGGTGGCATACACCTGTAATCCCAGCTACTCGGGAGGCTGAGGCAGGAGAATCGCTTGAACCCAGGAGGCGGAGGTTGGAGTGAGCTGAGATCACACCATTGCACCCGGGCTTGGGCAACAATTGCGAAACTCCATCTCAAAAAAAAAAATGAGTTAATACCTGTAAAACACTTAGAATAGTACCTAGCACAGAGTAGAAGGTTAGCTGTTATATCAACTGTAATGAGCTGTAGTTCACTGAGTGCTGAGCTGTTACTAAATTCAGTGAATTGTTTATCTTTTCTTTCTAATTTCTTTAACAGCAGTGGTATGCCTGGCTAGTTTTGCCATGTCTCCAGTACTGCCCTCAAATTCAACCCATTCGTTTTTAGCTTATCTGTAGGTGACCTTGGAAGGAAATCAGCCGTGGTCTAACACATTTGGGGTCCATGTGTTGGAGGGGAGCTTGTCTTATGTGTCTGAGTGCACTTCATCTCAGCTTTTTGTTTGGGTGGACAGATCAAGCTGAGTTCCTAACATGTGAATAAACTGTGATATATTCAGCATAATTAGTATATATTGCAGTGCTGTTCTGCCTTTAAAGCACCGACCATCTCTGCTTTATTCTCACTTAGCTGGCATTTTCGAGAAAGACTTTAATGATGTTAGGGAAGAATAAAAAGGAAAGGAAATAAGATACAGCAACTTAAAATAGGTTTTCAAGATATAGGTTTCTGATTCTGCCAACAGCAACATCCGAGTTTTAGTGAGACTTCTCGGCATGTGTCTGGATTTTGGATATAGAGGGCCTTGCAAGGTTTGCCTTGCAGAGAGTGGCTGCAAACATTAGTTCTCTGACTGCTCATATTCCCACCTCTTGGCCTGCTCTATGTGCATGGTTGCCATTTTATCTCTGCCTATATGGAAATGAATTTATGCTTGTTCCAGCTTGCTCTTTCTTGCAGCAATATAAAAGTTCTTATTCCTTCTGCTGCCCAATTAAACACGGGGAGATTTGTAGCATTTGCTGATTTCCGTGGCTGCTTTCAAGCTGTTGATATGACATCACTGAAAACAGATTTGGAAGAGATGTTCACAGCAAGCTCTCTTGAGTCATTGTATGCCAGCTCCAGTATCCCACTGGGCCTCACCCACAGCTAACGGTGAGATGGTGGTGCATGACCCAAGGAAGTAGCTCACCTTCTGATAAAATGAATAATCCTGTCCTTCAGATGAAGTTCATCAGTTTCCCATGCAGAGGATTATCTCTAAGCCCAGATAGGTGCCCTGATCACCTCCCTGAACTATTTCTTTTTTTAATTTCCTTTTTTTTGAGACAGGATGTCGCTCTGTTGCCTGGGCTGGAGTGCAGTGGTGTGATCATAACTCCCTGAAGCCTCAACCTCCCAGGCTCAAGCAATCCTCCCATCTCAGCCTCCTGAGTAGTTGGACCTACAGGCATGCGCCACCATGCCTGGCTAATACTTTCATTTTTTGTGGAAGTGGGGTCTCATTATGTTGCCCAGGCCAAACTCAAACTCCTGGACTCAAGTAATCCTCCCACCTCAGCCTCCCAAAGTTCTGGGATTACAGACGTGAACCACCGTGCCCAGCCCCTGAACTGTTTATGAAGCACCATTTTCATACAAGAGGAATTAACCACATCTAGAAAAGAAGGTTCATTCTCTCTAACATACAAACAAAAATGTGCATGACAGTTTAAGAAAAATGGAAAGATCAACTACGGTTTGAGCGCTCCTCCAGGGACTAATAATAAAAATAGTGCCGTAGGGGGCCGGGCTTGGTGGCTCATGCCTGTAATCCCAGCACTTTGGGAGGCTGAGCTGGGAGGATCACCTGAGGTCAGGAATTCGAAACCAGCCTGGCCAACATGGTGAAACCCCAGCTCTACTAAAAATACAAAACTTAGAAGGGCATGGTGGTACATGCCTGTAATCTCAGCTCCTCAGGAGGCTGAGGCAGGAGAATCACTTGAATCGGGGAGATGGAGGTTGCAGTGACCCGAGATTGCACCACTGCACTCCAGCCAGGGCCGTCTCAAAAAAATATATATATGTGTGTGTGTGTGTGTGTGTGTGTGTGTGTATATGTGTGTGTATATATATATGTGTGTATGTATGTGTGTGTGTATGTGTATATATATATATATATATAGTGCCATGTATTGTGTCTGTCAGGCACTGTGCTAAGAAGGTGTCTCATTTCCTTCTCCCCTTAATCTTTTGATGAAGCCACTGTTGTTGTCTCCATTTTACAAATCCAAAAACATAACCCAGAGGTTAATATGCACACAGCTAGTTACATGGCCAAACCAAGATCAACCTTGGTGTCTGTCTGCCCTCAAAGCCTTGTTCTGAACTATTAAACAGAAACACAGAGAATGTTACATCTTTCAGTTTTGTAACTCAAACAAGAGGATTATTTTACACAGTAATTTACATTAAAAGTGAATGTTGACCATTCCTTCAGGCTCTTTTCAGCATTAACACTACATTATATCCACATGGAGGTATGTGTGCAGACATAATGTATACATCTTCTAATAAGCCCTCTAATAAACATGTATTTTCTTCCTAAATAAGTTGTAGTGAGATAAATGCATTTAATACACTTAACCTACCAAACATTATAGCTTAGCCTATCCTACCTTAAACATGTTCAGAACACTTACATTTGCCTATAGTTGGGAAAAATCATCTAAGACAAGCCTATTTTATGAAGTGTTGCATATCTCATGTAACTTATTGAATACAGTGTTTACTCTTGTGATCATGTGGCTGACTGGGAGCTTGGCTTGCTGCCGCCACCCAGCATCACGAAAGAGCATCTTACTACATGTCCACAGCCTGGGAAAAGCTCAAGATTAAAATTTCCAAGTACAGTTTCCACTGAATGTGTATCACTTCTGCACCATCAATAAAGCCAAAAAGTCCTAAATCAAACCATTGTAAGTCAGGACCATCTGTATTGCCAATTGTATCTACTTTGAACAAGGAAGACAGTGAATACCATGGCTCCAAAAGCTAAGCGAGATGTGTTATTTCTAATAGACATTATGTTAATGGATCTGTGTTGCAATATGCACAAATCTTTGTCTATAGACTTTCATATAATAACAATTACAATAGCTACCATGTACTTAACGTTTACTATAAGCCAGGAACAACTTTAAGCACTCTATAGGAATTAACTTATATAAAACAGATTATTTTATTATTCAATTTACAGACCAAGTTTGGTGTGTACACCATTTTTTAAATGAATTTGTGTTTTATTGGTTACCTATAGTTTTCTTCTTCAGTGACATATCCACAGCTTTAGTTTAGCACAAGCAGGGCATTAAAATCTGTTGAATGAATGCACGGTTATATTTTGTCTTGGAATGTATAGTCTTCTTTATTTATATCAGATTTTGATTTCATCTCCATTTTTCCTATGCTTGTTCTTTCCGTGTTCTAATAGACTGTGGTCCACTTCTCTGGGACTTTCCTAAAGGTTGCTTTAGATTTGTGGTAGTAGGAATGGGACTGACAGTGTGGATGAGGTCAAGTGCTGTGTGTGCAGAGAGGGAGACTTTGATGACAATGGCTATCAGCCCTGCTTATGACTCTCTGCTCTGTTTTGCTTCTTGTAGGCTTTCAGTGCTGAAATGGCAAAGAGGTCCAAGATGCTGGGTTTGAACAATTACAGTGGTGAGTAAGAAATTCACAGGCCAATAAGTAGTGTCTCCCACCATTGGCTCATTCTATTCTTGATCATCTGAACTAACGGAGGGGAGAAGAAGAATAAATAAGCCAAACATATTGCATTGTGGTCCTGCTTGGATACCTGCCTACTCTATACCCTGATCATGATTCTATTCTTGCTTGGTCCAGTTTCATGATATGAAGAGAGGAAGGTTGAGTTGCAGTGGATAATCCAAGATGTGGGTGGTTGATTCATAAATAGATATCTATAATTTTTTCCCAAGTTCTGGCTTCCATAAACTGGCATTCAGTCACTCTTTCTGCTCTGAACATCTAAATAGGGTTACTTATTGTAATTACGGAAAACACATCTCAGTAATGCCAGATAAATGGGTTAACTCAGTGCTACTGAAACCCAAGTAATCACTGGGATCATGATGGAAACTTTAAAAAACAAACAAACGCAAAACCCCCAAAATATGTATTTGTCCCAACTCTACAGATGCTGATTCAGGGACTCTGGGTCTGGGCCAAGCATATCTATTTTGAATCCTCCCTAGTCAATTTTGATGCCGAGCATTTTTTCTTTTCTTTTTGAGACAAGTTCTGGCTCTGTCACTCTGGCTGGAGTGCAGTGGCGTGATCTCAGCTCACTGCAACCTCTGCTTCACAGGCTTAAGCCATTCTCCCACCTGAGTCTCCCAGGTAGCTTGGACTACAGGCACACGCCACCACGCCCAGCTAATTTATTTTATTATTTTATTTATTTTTATTTCTTTGGTAGAGATGGGGTTTCTCCATGTTGCCCAGACTGGTCTCAAACTCCTGGGCTCAAGTGATCTGCCTGCCTTCGCCTCCCAAAATGCTGGGATTACAGGCATATCACGTCATTCTTTTAGTGGAGTTTGGGTAGACTGAGATGGAATGTTCAGTGGCCTGGCAGTGCTGGAAGTAAGGAAGGAGAGCATTAACAGTTCTGGTCTGGAACTGTGCCTTTTATGATCCTGTTTATTTATCTGTATAATGATGATAATAGCAGACATTGTGAGGGTAATAGATTATGTATGTAAAAGTATTCTATAAATTGAAAGCATTAAACAAATGCCAGGCAATAAATAATGACTGGGAAGATAGACAAACTCCCCAGTTAGCTAAGAGGAGAAAGAGATTCCTTTTGACTGGAAAAGATCAAGATGGTTCTAAGCTGGGCTTTGAGCATGGCAAGATTTCCAATGTCCAGAGAGGGTAGGGTGGGGCATCCAAGATAGAGAAAACCTACAGGAGCAAAGAAATCCAGTGCATGTTTGGGGAACCACAGGGAATCCATGGTGGGTACATAAGAGGAGTTTTAGGTGAGGATAACATAGAAAAGGAACATAAAAAGGTCAATATGTCATTAATCTGAATAATGGCGGCAAATGTCACCGTTTAATTCAGTAATTCTTGCGGACATCTGTAAAGGAATTATATAGCACAGGACAATAATTGACATAGAAATGATTAATGAAGGGACATGGCGGCTCACGCCTGTAATCCCAGCACTTTGGGAGGCCAGGGCAGGCAGATCACTTGAGGTCAGGAGTTCGAGACCAGCCTGGGCAACATGTTGAAACCCATCTCTACAAAAAATACAAAAATTAGCCAGGTGTTGTGGTGCATGCCTGTAGTCCCAGCTACTTGGGAGGCTGAGGTGGATCACCTAAGCCCGGGGAGGTCAAGGCTGCAGTGAGCCATGATCGTGCCACTGCACTCCAGCCTGGGTGACAAATAAACAAAATGATTAATGATGATGATCTCAGATTATTAAGGAAAGGTTAAACTATTTAGGAAGGGCTGGGCACGGTGGCTCACGCCTGTAATCCCAGCACTTTGGGAGGCTGAGGTGGGTGGATCACCTGAGGTCGGGAGTTCGAGACCAGCCTGACTAACATGGAGAAACCCCATCTCTGCTAAAAATACAAAATTAGCTGGGCATGGTGGCACATGTCTGTAATCCCAGCTACTCGGGAGGCTGAGGCAGGAGGATCACTTAAACGCGGGAGGTGGAGGTTGCGGTGAGCCAAGATCGCGCCATTGCACTCCAGCCTGAGCAACAAGAGGGAAACTCTGTCTCAAAAAAAAACAAAAAACAAAAAACAAAAACAAAAACAAAAACAAAAAACGATTTAGGAAGGCAGAGAGGTGGTACATTATCATTAGAAATATTTAGTTCAGCCGGGCACAGTGGCTCATGCCTGTAATCCCAGCACTTCAGGAGGCCGAGGCAAGCGGATCACCTGAGGTCAGGAGTTCGAGACCAGTTTGGCCGACATGGTGAAACCTCATCTCTACTAAAAATACAAAAAAGAATGAGCCAGGCATGGTGGCATGTGCAACTACTCAGGAGGCTGAGGCAGGAGAATCGCTTGAACCCAGGAGGTGGAGGTTGCAGTGAGCTGAGATTGTGCCACTGCACTCCAGCTTGGGCAACAGAGGGAGACTTGGTCTCAAAAAAATAAATAAATAGATAACTCAGAGTTAAAATTCAGTGTATTTTGGTGCTAGAAGAGTTACCCTTTAGTGATCTGAACAATTTACTTATCTAGAAGAATAGTGCTCGCTTTGCTAACACATATACTAAAGTTAGAATAATAATTATTGGCCAGGTGCGGTGGCTCACACCTGTAATCCCAGCACTTTGGGAGGCCAAGGTGAGCGGATCACGAGGTCAGGAGTTCGAGACCAGCCTGGCCAACATGGTGAAACCCCATCTCTACTAAAAGTACAAAAATTAGCTGGGTGTGGTGGTAGGCGCCTGTAATCCCAGCTACTCGGGAGGCTGCAGCAGGAGAATCGTCTGAACCCAGGAGGTTGAGGTTGCAGTGAGCCGAGATTGCGCCACTACACTCCAGCCTGGGTGACAGCCTGGTGTGAACCTGGGAGGCGGAGCTTGCAGTGAGCCGAGATCGCACCACTGCACTCCAGCCTGGGCAACAGTACAGATTCCGTCTCAAAAAATAATAATAATTATTATTATTATGATTATTGGCCAGGCATGCTGACTCATGCCTGTAATCCTAGTGCTTTGGGGGGCCAAGGTGGGTGTATTGCTTGAGGCCAGGAGGACTGGCATAGTGACACCCCGTCTGTTAAAAAAAAAAAAAAAGAAGAAGTAGTAGAAGGAGGAGGAAGAGAAGAAAGGGGGAGGGGGAGGGAGAGGAGAAAGGAAGAAGAGGAAGAAGAAGAAGAAAAAGAAGTTTCTCTTGATAATAATGGATAAATGCAGTATCACTATGCATTGTTTTTATTTTCTCCTAAAAAATAATATAATCTCCTAGACAGAACAAGGGTTTAAAAAGAAGTATGCCTCCAATATAAAACCTGGGTTACTTCTTACTGTTGTCTAAAACCTTGGCTTTTGTCTTTTTTATCTTTACTCAGAGGAAGGCCATCCTCCCCATCTTACTTCTAGGTCTGTCCTTATACTTCTTTTGTAGCTCCCGTACCACACAACTGAGATCTCAGGAGAAAGATGCGAATTTCCACTGCTGTTCAGATATTACTCACTGGAAGGCATATGTGGGAGCACTGGAGTCAGATGCCCATACCTACCAACTTCATGGCCACCACTAACTAGTCCTATAGCCATGGGCGAGTTACTTAATGACTCTGTGAATCAGTTTCCTTGTTGGTGAGATGGGACAACTACTAGTATCTGTCTCATAAGGTTGTGAGGAATCCTGAGTAGTGGAATTACAGGTATTTCTTCCTTCCATTATATGTCAATAATTTCCCAATTTTTAAATAATAAACATGTATTATTCTTAAAATCAGAGATTCATGTTTGTTTTTTAAAAAATAATTTTGACTCTTCAAGCTCTGTGTCTTTCAGAGATGTTTGATTTTAAAACTAGTAGCAAGAGGTTAAGGAAAATCCTATTCAGCAGGAAATAATACTTAGTTAACATCCAGGGTGAGATCACAAGGTGAACTCATCTGTGAACTGACAAATGCAACATAGCAGAGGCAAGAGACGATAACGCTAATCCATTACAAGCTAAACTCTGTGTTCCCAAGGAGGCTGTAAACGATACAGGTAGACTTCCTTCATACCCAATGCAGCTTTCAGAGATAGGTACTTAATTGAAGCTGCTACTGCTGACAGTGGTGACAATATCATAGGGGTAAAACACTGGCCATGGTGTTTTGTTCTGCACTGTTTTAAAACCCACTAGTTGGCTGGGCACGTTGGCTCATGCCTGTAATCCTGGCACTTTGGGAGGCCGAGGCGGGTGGATCACAAGGTCAGGATATCGAGACCATCCTGGCTAACACGGTGAAACCCCGTCTCCCTAAAAATATCAAAAATTAGCCGGGCGTGGTGGTGGGCGCCTGTAGTCCCAGCTACTCGGGAGGCTGAGGCAGGAGAATGGTGTGAACCCGGGAGGCAGAGCTTGCAGTGAGCCAAGATCGCACCACTGCACTCCAGCCTGGGCAACAGAGCAAGACTCCATCTCAAGAAAAAAAAACAAAACAAAAACCGCTAGTCTTCCGTGGTTGCTTATTATTGTCATTTCAGTCCCGCAGTCAACCAGAGAGGAGAAAAGAGAAAATGGGCTTGAAGCTAGATCTCCTGCCATCAATCTGATGGGATGCAACATGGAAGTGATGTGTGAGGCCCGCGCATGGATCCAAAGAATGCTGAGTCTCCAGAACCACCACATCATTGAGAATAATCATATTCTGTACCTTGGGAGAAAGGAACATGACATTTTGTCTCAGCTTCAGAAAACTTCAAGTGTCTCCATCACAGAAATGATCAGCCCAGGAAGGACAGAGTTAGAGATTGAAGGAGCCCAGGCTGACCTCATTGAGGTGGTTATGAACATTGAAGATATGCTTTGTAAAGTACAGGAGGAAATGGCAAGGAAAAAGGAGCGAGGCCTTTGGCGCTTGTTAGGTGAGTAACTTTCTATTAAGTTAGAAAGTAGGTTCTCCCCATTGTTTCTTCTTTTGAGTGTGAGCGTGTATGTATGGATGTGGGTAAGAGACAGAAGGAGAGAGGAGGGATCAAACATTCTGGTTCTTTGTTAGATCATAAACCTTCACGAGCTATTTTTTTGCTCTCTTTTGACAATCAGGGTTATTTGTGAACACATACACAAACACAATTTTATTCACTTGTAATAACCTTGATTGTCTAAGAGGCAATTACATGGAATTTTGGCAGTGGTAAAACTCAAGCCCAAGCCATGGGGAAAAGTATACATTTCTAATTCTTTAGATGCAGCACTCAAATTTAGACACATTCCATCTGATTAACTTATTTCTTTTATCAAGTTTTATTGTATTTATTTGTTACTGACAGCATTAGGAACCCTAAAATTACTTACCTTGAGCCCTCTCGCCAATGAAATTATACATTGGTAACGTGAGGTACACTCAAGTATCTCCCATTCAGTGGGGCTAAACTCATCAGGATACATGTAGGAATTTGGATCTGGAGAGATCCTTTTAACAGAGCCCTAGAGCTAACTAGGAAATTATACTATTGAAATGCCATCTTGGGGCTGGGCACGGTGGCTCATGTAATCCCAGCACTTTGGGAGGCCGAGGTGGGCGTATCACCTGAGGTCGGGAGTTCAATACCAACCTGACCAACATGAAGAAACCCTGCCTCTACAAAAAATACAAAAAAAATTAGCCGGGCATGGTGGCCCATGCTTGTAATCCCAGCTACTCAGGAGGCTGAGGCAGGAGAATCACTTGAACGCAGGAGGCGGAGGTTGCAGTGAACCAAGATCGAGCCATTGCACTCCAGCCTGGGCAACGAAAGCGAAACTCTGTCTCAAAAAAAATAAAAAATAAAAAAGAAAGAAATGCCATCTTGGGAGATAGAGATAAAGATAGATGTAGATTTCATTCAACTAATGCATATTGCACCCATGATGTGCCAAGCATTGTGCTAGGTGCAAGGACTACAGCAATAAACAAGATGGACATTGTTCCTGCTCAAAGTCTAATGGGGGACCTTGACGAGCACACAGATTAGTAATGATAGAGGAGAGCGAAAGTGCTCTGGGAGCACTGCGGAGAGGCACCTAACCCAGACTTGGGAAGTCAGGGAAGGGCTTATCACAGGTGTCATAAATGGAGAACTGGATTTATATAACAAAGAAAGAAAACAACAAGAAATATGCAAGGCCTGGATTATACAAGACCTTATAAATCACGTGAAAGAGTTCAGAGAGTTTCTTGAAACAAATAGGGAACCTTAAAGAATTTTAAGCAAAGTTAAGATCAGACTTGTGTTTTTAGAAAGATCATTGGTTATAATGTGGAGAATGGATTTAGTAAGAGGTGCAAAAATTCAGAGGCAAAATTTCAAAGGACACCTTATTTTCACCATGTGTTTGTAAAAATAATGCAGGAATAAATGGTTAGAGTGAGTGAGAGTTCGCCATAAATGTTGTATTCACATCCCACAGAAAACACAGTGGCAAAAAAAGATGGATAAAAAGAATACACACGCATAAGAACCAAGATTATGATTTTCACTTCGTTTTTGAAACATAGTGAATGTAGGTATTGAAACTGACACCAGTGTCAGCTTAGGGGAACAGGATACAAAGAAACATGGATCTCCTATAAAATTTGTGGCATTATTTTGTTAGTGTGTGTGTGTGTGTGTGTGTGTGTGTGTGTGTGTGTGGCATTGCTTTAAATTAACTGAAATCATAAGGTGGGCCAATTCTCCCAGTTATTGACAATTTTGAGTCATGTAAGTCCCTTGTTCTGCCGCAAGATGGCACTTTTGGTAGTTGATGACTAAGCATATTATTCCACAGAAGCCTTAGAGGTTCAGGCAAACCTGCACTGTCTTAATCAGATTAAGATCTTAATTAACAAAATGGATAATTTTGAGATGAGTTATCATTATAAGGAATATCAAATATCCATCAGAACAATAATTTTATTTTTTAAATCAAAGTTAGGCATGGCCTCTCTTTTATGCCACTCTTTTAATCCTTCCTGGTAGGCGTTTCCAACAGCAGAAGTTTATGATCTTTGGGTCCCCAGTGCCCAGCCCAGTGCCTGACATGTAGGAGGAGCTTGGCAAATGTTTGTTGAACTCAAGTAAACTGAACTCTAATATTACACCTTATAAATATGAGCCATTGCTCCCCAAAGTTAATTTACACTCTTCTGTTGAAGTTTCTGGGCTTTGCAGCTCCTCTGCTATGGAGTTTTGTCCCTCCCACTTTCTCAGATTTACAACTTGGCTCTCTAGTGAGTTCCCCTCAATTTGTCACCTGCTTTTTGTGGTTAAATTGAGCCCATTCAATTAGATAATGAACCGGAGATTAGGTCATTTTAGTATACTTGGTCTTAAATCAAACTAAAAATAAACCAAGAGAAAACAAGTCTTTTGGTTTTCATTTGTCCACCTGTATATTTAGTCCAGTAAGGAGCTCCCTTGGACAAAAACAGGTTGAAAAAAAGGATGGGAGGAAAAAAAAGAAGGAAGGAGGAAGGAAGGAAGGAAAGAAGGAAGTAAGGAAGGAAGGAAGGAGAGGGAGGGAGGGAAATGGGAGGAGGAGAAAAGAGGAAGGGAGGAAAAACAAGACATCATAGACTCTTAATCTCCAAATTTTGCTCTTCTTCATTGGGTGGTATATGAGTGATACATGTTCCAAGTATTTTGCCTTGTCACTTACAAAAAGCATTGGTGAAAGCCAGGTTCATAATCTTAGTTCTTTACTTACTAGGTGTGTGATATGGGGCAAGTTACTTATTTGAACTTCAATTTCTTTATTTGTAAAATTGTGTTAGTTATTTCGTAGTGGTGCTATAATGATCAAATAAGGAAGGAAACTGAAAATTTTGAAGTGTTTTACAAATGTCATGTCATTTCCCATCATTCCTTACTTAATATTTTCAAATGCCTGTCTCTTTTTGCTGATAGGCATTGGGGCTAGAAATAAAAACATTTCCTATGAGCAACACAATTATTTCTCATCATTACAGCATTGATTGTGGAGAAGCAAGTATATATTATGCTCCTTTTACTCACATCCCCTTAGCCTCATGATTCAAATCATCCAAAGACAAATTTATTACCCCTTTATTTTATCCTGACCGCTTATACTATTATAGTTCTCCTCGCATGTCCTAAACACATGAGGCACACAATTTAAACTGGCTAATCCTTTCCTCTAAATTTCTAGAATTTGTTTCATTAAATTTCTTTTTTCCTCTCTCAGAGCATTGAAGTAAAGTTTTTGTGTTACTCATTTTTAGGACAGTGGACTAATCAGCAACAAAAAACCCAAGACGAAATGAAAGAAAATATCATATTTCTGAAATGTCCTGTGCCTCCCACTCAAGAGCTTCTAGATCAAAAGAAACAGTTTGAAAAATGTGGTTTGCAGGTTCTAAAGGTATACCTAACAAAGGGGAGGATTTGGCTCATTTTGTTATTAATTAACTTGTTTCTGTAGCCAAAGGAAAAGCTCACCTGCTGATGATTCTAAGCTGGTGGCTCATGGACTTGGAATCCTAGGTCAGTAAGACTGAAAAGAGAGCAGGGCAGGACAGGCAGGAGGGATATAGTTGGAATCGGGGAGGTAGAAATGACATCAGGACACACAGAAGCAAAGATTCCAGATCCAGGAAGCCCGTCTTTGAGCAAAATAAAAGAAGTGGAATATCACACTGTGTTATAACTGTTTACCTATTTTTCTATCTCAGTAAACTATGAGCTTAAGAGGGCAGAGACTATGTCTACATCAGTGAATTTTTGTTAAAGGAATTTATTAGAGAAGGGGCAGGGAATTTTGAGGAAGGAATCAAAATAGGAGAGGCTTAGAGGGAGGAGAGACTCTTTTGCAACTTTATATGAAAAGCTAATTGCATGCAAAGTAATATTATGCACATAAGCTCCTTTATTTTTGAAGCAGTATAAAGGCAATTTAAAGAGCGGTTCTCTAGCCTCTTTTTCAGTCTTTCTTTTCTATGGTTCTAGGTGGAGAAAATAGACAATGAGGTCCTTATGGCTGCCTTTCAAAGAAAGAAGAAAATGATGGAAGAAAAACTGCACAGGCAACCTGTGAGCCATAGGCTGTTTCAGCAAGTCCCATACCAGTTCTGCGATGTGGTATGCAGAGTTGGCTTTCAAAGAATGTACTCGGTACCTTGCGGTAGGTGTCAATGCCTCATCATTGGGGCAACTCTGTGGGATTTGGTGAGCTGACATCAGTAGATTATTCTACTAATAGCATTTGTTGTTGTGGGAAAGGGATCATTTGTGACTGTGATTTAGAGGTCACAAATGATGACCCAGGTCACAAAGTATTTTGGAAAGAGTGGTATTTTTTACTTTTCCTTCGTATCTTTTGTTGCTGATGCATTTTACATCGATGAAAAGTGTGAGCAGTAAGAACTACGGTTCACTGTTTTTCTCCTTTATGTGTTTCTGTGTCCTATCTGCAGAGAACACGTTGAGGCTTTTTTTTTTTTTTTGCCTTATCTCAACAAAATCATTACCAACAGCACTGAACCATCCTCATCCCTTAATTAAAAGGGCATTTTCCTAAATTTAAGAAAGTTGGTCTTTTCTCTCTCATCCCTTTATTTCCTATAGCCTGCTAGTGAATGAATTAGGTATCATTTGGCAGGTGAAGTGCATAACATCTTAAGATCCTCTTCAGCCATAGGAGTTCTTTGTGTAACTCCCATGTCGCTTTTCAGATGTACAAAAACATTGCATATATAATTGCTATATTGCCCCCTCTAGTCCTCAGTCACTAATGAAGAGTTCTGGCTTTAGGTCTCTCCAAAAGAGGAAAAGAAATTTAGTAAAAATTATGGAGAGTTACTTAGCGGGGTGGCTTGATTTTGCTTGGTACATTGAATATGTGGCTCTTGATCTTTATCTTTCAAAATATGTAGCATGATCCTTGCTGAGGAGTCAATTCCAATAGACTTGGTTTCTAGGATGCAAAGGCTCTAGAAATCATCTTTTCTTTGTTCTGGAGAGAACATAGGCAAAACTTGGGGTAAATATTGAACATAGACAATTACTGGAATAAAAATAGAGACATGAATCCCCACCAAGAAGCCTTTTGGGGCAACCAGGAAAGTGATGATCAGTATAGTCCCTTCATTAGCAAAGTCTTAAAAAATCTACAATTTCCATTTGCTCCTAAAGCTGGCTTCTCTGCAATCCCCATCCACTACTTCTACTTAAATTACTTTCATTGAGATCATCGCTGTGCTCTTATTTTCCAAATATAGTGAGTATTCTCTTTTCAGTCCTGTGGCAGACTTTGCTACTTGCCTACCCAACATCTATACACATCTTTCTTACTAAAACATCTAAGACACCCACTATCCTCCCAAGGAATATGGTCCCAAGGTCCTTAGCCAGACTCATCATCAGCTCAAGTTCAGGCAGTTCTCTATTTATTTATTTATTTATTTTTCTGAGACGGAGTCTTGCTCTGTCACTCAGGCTGGCACAATCTCGGCTCACTGCAACCTCCGCCTCTGAGATTCAAACAGTTCTCCTGCCTCAGCCTCCCAGGAAGCTGGGATTACAGGCATGCACCACCACGTGCAGTTAATTTTTGTATTTTTTTTAGTAGAGACGAGGTTTCATCATGTTGGCCAGGCTGATCTCCAGCTCCTTGTGATCCGCCCACCTCAGCCTCCCAAAGTGTTGGGCTTACAGATATGAGCCACCGTGCCCAGCAGGCAGTTCTCTCTTAAAGCTTAAAGGCAAGATACTGTCCCCAACATACTCATTATATAGTGATATGAAAAGGAGCAGGAAAACTGCAATGAAAACTCTCATGTTGAAAGGGGAGAAGCAAAACACACAACAGCCACTGGCTCACACCACTTATCTACATGCTGCTGGACAGGTATAGGGAGGACTCCCTATTCCATGTCGTAAAACCTTTATTTTGCACTCTGGGAAAATCTTCCTTATATATTGTGGCCCTTGGCTATTTCCAGGTTCATTGCCTATCAGGGAGCCATGGATTGTCTCACAGGCTAGAATGTGCTCAGGCTGTTGCAACCAGGCTTGTGGTTTCTTCAGCAATATAGTTCCTTTAAAAATTCAGTGGGCACGAGGCCTAATTTCTTGTGGTTAAGTTTATGTCTTTATAACCTAACCACAGATCTTGTCTCCATATAGTCTTTCAACTCAAGATTTTGGTCTCTTACCTGCTGTCTGTGTGCTCTGCCTTTCTCCCTATCCCTTAGCTTAACAGCCACTGCCTTGAGGCAATTCAGACATGACCCATAATGTGACCTGCACCAATTGACTCATCTCTGTAGGCTAGTGAGAACCCTTAACAGAAGGTGCCAGACAAGCCCAGGAGATACTAATCTTGCTACCACTGAAGCTGTTGTTATTTGGAGTACAAAAGCTCTTAGCTTTTTCAGCCCTGCAATGTTCCAAATTATAAGACTCTCAGTCAATTTAGATGGCCACCCACAGGCAAAGGAGAGAGAACTTCTGTTAACAAACCTTTATTTTCTTTTTTCTATTTATGTTTGCATTCCAGCCAGTTCTGAATAAATCTCTTGCTTGTAAGACTTGGTTGAGTGCGGCAAGAAGGCATCTACACATGCAGTTTCTTATTGGGTTGATTCATTTGTTCCACAGGTATTTATTAAGCACATTCTATGAATCAGGCCCTGTGCTAGGGGTACTAGAAATAGAGCGTAAATAAAAAACCATAGAGTTCTTGCCCTTACAATTTATAATCTCACGAGTTCACCTGTTGCCCATTCTTTATCTTCTCTCTTTTTTCCTCTACAATGTCCCGCTTGGTGATGGCACCTGTTCCCATGGCCTCAACTCCTACCTCAATGATGATGATTTAGGAATTTCCAACTCTTAATTCCCTACCTCTCTCCTGACCTGCAGGTTCATATATCTGACTCTCTTTTTGACATCTTTACCCAGATATCCCATAGGTACCTCAGCTTGATCCCTTTTCTTGGCCATGATTTTCCCTAAGAAATATGCCCTTTGTTTGCTGATTCTCCCTAACCTGGTTAATATCATCACCGTCTACCTACCAGGTTTCCTAAGCCTGAAACATTATCATCCTCCATTCCTCCTTTTCCCTCACCCTTATATCCAGGCATTCACCCAGTCCTAGTGATTCAGTCTCATGAAGGTCTCAGCCCAGTTTCACCCCTCTATTCCTACTGCCTTAGTTAATCTTCCTTCAGACCTAGACTATTACTAGGTCCTCTCCTTGCCACAAAACACACCCCTACCTAATCTATCCTTTACCACCAGAATTATCACGCCAAAAATTACATTCTTGCTTAATATCTGTATTCCCAGTTGCCTACAGGATAAAAGCCCAAACTCCTTGGCAGAGAATATAAGGCCCTAGCTCCCACATTATTTCAGCAGTCATCACCCACTATGTTCCTCAAGACTGCAGCCATTAACTTTTTAGAGTTCCCTAAACATGCTGTTTACTTTCATGCCTCTATCCCGTTGTCTGTGGAATGACTTCCCTCCTTGCCCTTTTCAGTGCTACAAACCCCTATTCTTCAAGACATAGTACAAATGGCATCTCCTGGTTGGCATCTTTCCTGCAGGCCTGCAGGCCTAGTAAGTATCTTCCTCCTCTGTGCTCCTGCATACCTCCATTCCTTTGTTATGACATCTATAACTTTAATAATTACTAAAATCTATAGTCCTACGAAACTCAGGCATAGAACTCATTTCCTTTATGGCTCTATAATGGAACTTTACCCAACTCTCATGTTCCCCACGTCGACAGATGTGGAAAATTTGAATCTTGACAGTTCAAGGTGAACTCAGTCATTTTCAGAGTTTTCATAGTCCCTTCAAGATTGAAACTCAGTTCCTGCAATGTTTGCCCCTTTTCTCCTCTTTTCTCTATGCTGGGAGAAGCATTGTGGGGAGGGTTATCTGGCTTATGGCTCCCATTGTCCTCTGCTTGATAAACCACCTGAGCTTTGGTCATTAGCAGTCCCTGTGCCTTTCACACTCAGGTAGTGTCTGCACAGGCCACTCTATGTCTTTTCCATGCTGAATAAATTCCTTTCCAGGCCATGTCTGTGTTCCTCCTGCCACACAGGAAATTTTTGAGCATGTTCATCCTGCAAGTTGAATGCAGGGTCTTGGGTAGTGGTCTTCACCTGCTCCAGAGACTTCTCCAGCCATTGCCACTCTCCACTCAGGTGATGAAGCTGGTTGAGGGACTGCACCCACCAGAGTCAGGCCAGGGTCCTGTCTGCTCTGTGAGTCCTTCCAGTTGTTCTTATTCTGAGATTTCCATTGTTCTGCCCCCTCTTGACTCCCAGGGCTCTCAAGGGAGCAGGGTTAGTAAAGGGAGCCCTTTCCCAAGCTCCCCCAAGAGCTCTAGTCACATCACTTCTGATACTTCTCTTCCCACCAGCTGGAAGAAAGAACTTTCATTTGTCTTGAAATGAGAAAAATGTTCTTAGAATATTTTGTATTACTCTCTGCTCTGTCATTTATGGTTAAAACAAACAAACAAACAAACAAACAAAAAACCATGCTCTGAATCCTTCTGGTTTTCAGCTTGTGGTTCAAAAAGCCCTTTTCCTCTCTGAAAAGCTAACTCTGAAAGCCAGAATTTCAAGACCATACTCTCTTCTGTGAATTAAAAATAAGCATATATATATATATGTATATATATATACACACAAGTATATATATATATATATACACACACACACACACTCATAAACACAAATGTATAGATACATACAATTATATACATACAGTTATATGGGGTTTCACCATGTTGGCCAGGCTGGTCTTGAACTCCTGACCTCGTGATCCACCCGCCTCGGCCTCCCGAAGTGCTGGGATTACAGATGTGAGCCACTGCACCCAGCAGGCAGTTCTCAAAAAACTATACATATATTTATATATAGACTTTGTTCTCATCTTTATCCTTTTCACCCTTAATAAGAAGTAGCAAGGACTCAATAGGTAGAAGAACAAAGAGCAAGAAGAAACTCCCGGGAAAGAAAATCTTTGATTTTTATCTCAAAATATTACCTTGCCACATAAATTGTACTATATTTTATCTGTTTACATGAAGAGACTTCCCTTTGTGAAATGTTGAGAATAGGGATCATATCTTACTCACTTTTAAATTTCCAGAGCTGCACTGTTCAATATTGTAGCCGCTAGCTACATGTGGCTATTGAGCACTTGAAATGTGGCTGGTCTAAATTGAAAGATGCTATAAGTATAAAATACACACCGGATTTCAAAGACCTACTACAAAAGAATGTAAAATATCTAATACTTTTTAAAATATAGATTACATGTTAAAATAACATCTCGAATGGCTTAAATAAAAATGTTAATTTCACCTTTTTTTAAAAAACGTTTTAAAATGTAGCTACTAGAGTAGCTGGGAATCCAGGTGAGTGCCACAATACATAACTAATTTTTTTATTTTTGGTAGAGATTGGGTCTCACTGTGTTGCCCAGGCTAGTCTCAAACTCCTGACCTCCACCAATCCTCCTGCCTTGGCCTCCCAAAGTGCTGGGATTACAGACATGAGCCACTAAGCCTGGAAGTTTTAAATGACATGTGTGACTTGTAGTACGTTTCTATTGTTCAGTGCTGCTCTTGAGCCTAAAAGTGTTTGGTTATGTCTCAAATAAAGAGAGGGAGGAAATGAAAGGAAAAAAGGAAAGGAAGGAAGGATAATATGGCATCAAAGAAGGTATAATTTTTTTCTCCTCTAAGTGAGGTCAGAAAGGGCATTGAACAGGGATTACTTTGAGATCCAGAATTTGGCCCTCAGCCTCCTGAGTGTTTTTAATACTCCAAAGAAGATAATACGGATCACAGGCAATGTGTCAGAATGGAGAGTACTCATTTCTAGTGGTGGGAATAGGGCATATCTTCCTTAGTATCACAGTCCTCAGAGTGCCTGATGGGTGGAAAGTTGCCTGGTGAGCTTCGACCTAGATAACATGCACGTGGAGATTCTTCTTGAGGTATTGTGCCAACCCATGGAGAGTACACAATACCCTCCTAGTGACTAGAATGCCTCTGTCCTTCCAAATCCAGGAGTGCTTTTCCTAAACAATGAAGTATGCACACTGACATTTTATATACTCCACATTCCCCTTGACATATTTTTCTTTTTCTTTCCTTTTTTTTTTTTTTTTGTTTTTTGAGACAGGGTCTTGCTTTGTCACCTAGGTTGGAGTGCGGTGGCACAACCACAGCTCACTGCAACCTCAACCTCCTGAGTTCAATCAGTCCTCCCACCTCAGCCTCCTGAGTAGCTACGATTACAGGTGTGCAGCACTATGCCTGGTTAATTTTTGTATTTTTTGTAGGGATGGGGTTTTGCCATGTTGCCAATACTGGGCTTAAGCGATCCACCCACTTTGGCCTCCCAAAGTGCTGGGATTACAGGTGTGTACCACCGAGCCCAGATGACATATTTTTCTTGTAATGCTGTTCATGAGGTTAGGAGGCACTCTGTCTTCTCTTATTAGATGCTATTTTCAAACCATCTTCTTGAGAGTTCTGGAAATATACCTATTTGTAGCATGTAGAAGTCAGACAATGTTCTTTTTTTTTTTTTTTTGAGACGGAGTCTTGCTGTGTCGCTCAGACTGGAGTGCAGTGGCGCAACCTCGGCTCACTGCAAGCTCCGCCTCCCGGGTTCACGCCATTCTCCTGCCTCAGCCTCCAGAATAGCTGGGACTACAGGCGCCCGCCACGGCGCCCGGCTAATTTTTCTGTATTTTTTTTTTTTTTAGTAGAGACGGGGTTTCACCGTGTTAGCCAGGATGGTCTCCATCTCCTGACCTCGTGATCCGCCCGCCTCGGCCTCCCAAAGTGCTGGGATTACAGGCGTGCGCCCCGTGCCCGGCCGAAGTCAGACAATGTTCTAAGGGAAACAGAACCTTCCTTTTGTTATGCTCTGTCAGCTACTTAGTTGATAATACTGACTTGAATTATTTTTGAATTATTTAAGTTATTTGAATCTCAGGTCTTTGTCTTTTACGTGGAGTTACTACCCAAATCATAGATAATTTAATCTAATCAATGTGCAATACTTTGAAAACCATTAACTTCTCTATGAACACTAATGGTTTTTTTTTTTTTTTTTTTTTTAAGAGTTTCACTCTTATTGCCCAGGTTGGAGTGCAGTGGTGCGATCTTGGCTCACTGCAACCTCCGACTCCTGGGTTCAAGTGATTCTCCTGCCTCAGCCTCTTGAATAGCTGGGATTGCAGGTGCCTGCCACCACGCCTGGCTAAATTTTTGTATTTTTAGTAGAGACGGGGTATCATCATGTTGGCCAGGCTTCTGACCTCAGGTGATCCACCCACCTCAGCCTCCCAAAGTGCAGGGAGTACAGGTGTGAGCCACCATACCCAGCCCTAATGGTATATTTGAATGTAAGTTATTATGTTGATGGTGTCAGTGATAATTTGTTTCAAGGAACAATTTTGAGTGTCTTTGCTATAGACACAGGAACTCAGAATTAGGAGGAAGTGATTATTTGGAAGACTAAAGAAAGAATAGGTATTAGTACCCAAATTGGCAATATCATTTACCAAATTATAATAATCTTTTTATTTTTTTTTCCTTTATCAGATCTAAAATACGGAGCTGGCATATACTTCACCAAGAACCTCAAAAACCTGGCAGAGAAGGCCAAGAAAATCTCTTCTGCAGATAAGCTGATCTATGTGTTTGAGGCTGAAGTACTCACAGGCTCCTTCTGCCAGGGACATCCGTTAAATATTGTTCCCCCACCACTGAGTCCTGGAGCTATAGATGGTCATGACAGTGTGGTTGACAATGTCTCCAGCCCTGAAACCTTTGTTATTTTTAGTGGCATGCAGGCTATACCTCAGTATTTGTGGACATGCACCCAGGAATATGTACAGTCACAAGATTACTCATCAGGACCAATGAGACCCTTTGCACAGCATCCTTGGAGGGGATTCACAAGTGGCAGCCCCGTTGATTAATCTCTACATCATTTTAACAGCTAGTATGGCCTTACCTTGGGTGAACTAACCAAATAATGACCATCGATGGCTCAAAGAGTGGCTTGAATATATCCCATGGGTTATCTGTATGGACTGACTGGGTTATTGAAAGGACTAGCCACATACTAGCATCTTAGTGCCTTTATCTGTCTTTATGTCTTGGGGTTGGGGTACGTAGATACCAAATGAAACACTTTCAGGACCTTCCTTCCTCTTGCAGTTGTTCTTTAATCTCCTTTACTAGAGGAGATAAATATTTTGCATATAATGAAGAAATTTTTCTAGTATATAACCCAGGTCTTTTATTTTCTAAAATGATGATAGTATAAAAATATTAGGATAACAGAATGATTTTAGATTTTCCAGAGAATATTATAAAGTGCTTTAGATATGAAAATAAATCATCTTTGTCTGATTAACTAGCTCTGAAAAATTATGTGCAAAATGAAACAATTTGAAGTGGAAGGACATAAAAAAGCTGATATTCTGTTTGGATTCAGCTATATCAAGCAATGCCACTCAAACACCATGAGGACATATTATCAACTCACCAAATATGTATTGACTACCAGAGGTATTTCAGTCACTTTGTGGGTCCCAGGATATGATGCCGGACAAGAGAAATGTCTTCATAAACCTTCTAGCCTGAATAATCAAAAAGGCATGGACAACTTAACAAGTGTGATTAGATATAACAAAAATAGAACTACAGACTCTATGGAAAAATTGAAGAGGGAGAGGGATAGATTAATCAGGGGCTCAGAGCAAGGCCTCCTAAAGCAAGTGAAATCAAGCTGAGAACATAAGGGATGTAGCAAATCAGGAGCAGTCAGAAGAGTTGTTTAGGTAGAAAGAATAGCCCTTATAAAGGCTGAATGTGCTGTAACTATGCCCAAAGTTGACTACAGAGTTCTACTTGCAATGTAGAGGCCAGCTAGTTTCACCACGCATCTGCTGCCTACTTTTAAATCCATATTTCTCTGTACTTCCAAACTTTCCTGACCTCACATCCTCAACCTCTTGCACAGAACACTTCCTCCTCTTCCTTGCCTTACATTACTAGCATTCTCCCTCTTGAAAGAAGTGTGCTTGTTGTCTCATATGGCACTGCCCTTGGATCTGAGTAAGAGGGGATCTGCCTTGTACCACTGGATTGAGAGGCCCCCTGCCTTAGGCTCCTTACTTTTTTTTTTTTTTTTTTGAGACGGAGTCTCGCTCTGTCACCCAGGCTGGAGTGCAGTGGCACAATCTCAGCTCACTGCAAGCTCCACCTCCCGGGTTCACGCCATTCTCCTGCCTCAGCCTCTCTGAGTAGCTGGGACTACAGGCGCCCGCCACCACGCCCAGCTAATTTTTTTTGTATTTTTAGTAGAGACGGGGTTTCACCGTGGTCTCGATCTTCTGACCTCGTGATCCGCCTGCCTTGGCCTCCCAAAGTGCTGGGATTACAAGCATGAGCCACCGCGCCCGGCCTAGGTTGCTTACTTAAGAGGGTCTCATTCTAGCCTTCTTCCAGTTGTGCCCATGCTTACAAGGTGAGGAGTCCACAGGGCCAAGAGATGGGATTCATCTGGACCCCTCACTCTTCATTCCTAAATCACCCACTAGGAATGCAGAGCCCCACAATTTCCTGCCCTAACAGCTCTGAGTCTACTTCCAGGGCTTGATCGGGTCTCTTTCTTGTATCCCTCCTCCTGAGGGTGGACTGTGCCAAAGTCTGCATCAACAATAGCCAATAGATGACCATTTGTAGGTATGAGGCTTAGACATGGGTGCTGAAGCGTCCACACACGCTTGAGGCCTGTGGTGCAGAGCTAAGCTGAGAGTGAGAGGACAGATTTGAAAGATCTAGTTGGCAAGGCATAGTGGCTCACTCCTATAATCCCAACACTTTGGGAGGCCAAAGTGAGAGGATCACTTGAGGCCAGGAGTTTGAGATCAGCCTGGGCAACATAGTGAGACCTCCATCTACACACACACACACACACACACACACACACACACACACACACACACACACACACACACACACACACACACATACGCACACAAATTACCTGAAGGATTGCTTGAGTCCAAGCATTTGAGGCTGCAGTGAGTCATGATAGAGCAATGCACTCCAGCCTGGGTGACAGAGCAAGACCCTGTTAAGAAAGAAAGAGAGAAAGAAAGAGTGAAGAAAGATCTAGTTTGTGCTTAATAGGAATTTTAAAAGAGAATGGAGGAGAGTCAGTGTTCACAAGGATAAATAAGAAATACACACCAAGAAACAGCCAGATCTTAAAAGCAGCTAGAGAGAACAGCCAAATCATCTACAAAGAAAAGACAATTAGACTGACAGCCCATTTCTTTGGCAGAATAATGTCCTCCCCACACCCTGCCAAGATGTTTACACCTTAATCCCCTAAATTTATGAATATGTTACCTTACATGGCAAAAGGGACTCTGCAGAAATAATTAAGGTTACCCTTCAGATGGGAAGATTAGCCAGGATTATCCAGGTGGGCCCAATCTAATCACTAAAGTATTTAAAAGTAGAGAATGCTTACTAGCTGGGTCAAAGAGATGGCAGCATCAGAAGAATTTGATCCTGAGATGTAGGAGGCTATATGCAAGGATCAGAGAGGAGCTTCTAAGAGTAAAGAGTAGCTCTCAGTTGACAACCAGTGAGGAAACATACCTCAGTCCTTTAAGTGCATGGAACTGAATTCTTCCAACATCTGCATGAGCAAGGAAACAAACACGAGAGCCCTCAGAAAGGAATAAAGCCAGCTGACCAACAACTTGATTTTAGCCCAGTGAGATCCATTCCTGACTTTTGACCTACAGAACTTTTGAAACAATAAATTTGTGCTCTTTTAATCCAGTAAAGTAATGGTAATTTGTGACAGCCATAAAAAAATGAATACACTTTTCAATAGCAACAATGAAAGTCTGAAGACGTTAGTATATTTCCAAAGGGCTGAGAGAAGTTAACTGTTAGCCTAGAATTCTACAATTAGCTGAACTTTCATTTTGCCGTAATTTTTGAATAAAGACACTATCAGATTGTGTTGGTCCATTCTCACACTGCTATAAAGAACTACTACCTGGGACTGGGTAATTTATAAAGAAAAGAGGTTTAATTGACTCAGTTCCACAGGCTGTACAGGGGGCATGGCCAGGGAGGCCTCAGGAAACTTATAATCATGGCAGAAGGGTGAAGGGGAAGCAAGCACATATTCACATAGCAGCAGGAGAGAGAGAGGGAGAGAGTGAAGGGGGTAGTGCCACACACCTTCCCTCCCCCAGCATTGGGGATTACAATTCAACATGAGATTTGGGTGCAGATACAGAGCCATACTATATCGCAGATCATCAAAAACTGAGTTTACGAACAATGGGCTCTCACTTATAGGACTTAAAATTTAAAAGATATATTAATACTTCAGGATGAGGGGAGAAATCAAAGAAAACTCTGAGCTGCAAGAAAGCATTTTGAGCCAAGAAATGGTAAATATGGACACATCATGATGACCGTTGTCTTTATAAACCAACATATAGAAATGTCTAATTTTGGCAATAAGACTGAAATAAAATACTGGAAAATGAACTATGTAATATGGTAGAGTGGTGACTACAGTTAAAATGTTTAATAGTCCTCATGCTGGGCCAGGTGCTATGGTAGGCATCTGTAGTCCCAGCTACTCTGGAGGCTGGGGCAAGAGGATCCCCTGAGGTCAGGAGTTCAAGACTGTAGTGGGCTATAATTGCACCTGTGAATAGCCACTGCACTCCAGCCTGGACAACATGGCAAGACTTCCATCTCTAAAGAAATAAATAAGCCCTTGCAAGAGGAGATTGGAGATATTAAGTTTATTAAGCACATTGAAATTTAACAGCAGCCACTAAAAGAAGAGAAATAAAGCATGTAACTTCCAAAGAGTAGGCAAAAAAATTGCATTTAAAAAGTCAGGGCTGGGTGTGATAGTGTGTGGCTGTAGTCCCAGCTACCCAGCAGGCTAAGGCGAGAGGATTGCATGAACTCAGAAGTTTGAGGCTGCAGTGATCCATGATTGTACTACTTCACTCCAGCCTGGGTGACAGAGAGAGACCCCAACTCAGGAAGAAAAAAGAAAGAAAATGTCAGGGAAAGTAAGGAAGGAGGAAAAATGAAGCAAAAAGAAAGAAAGAAAGATTAAACAACACAGAATGGTAGAAATAATTCCAAATGTATATGTGATCACAATATGTGTAATTTGGATTAAACTTGCTAGTTAAATCACAGATTGAGAAATTGTATTTTTAAAAACTACATATTGTTTGTAGGAGACATAACAAAAATCATTAAACTACAGAAAGATCGAAAATAAAAAAACGGAAAAAATGTAATTAGCAAACACTAACCAAAAGAAAGCTGGTATAGCTATATTAAAATTGGACAAAATAGGCTGGCTGCAGTGGCTCACGCCTGTAATCCCAGCACTTTGGGAAGCCAAGGAGGGCAGATCACTTGAGCCCAGGAGTTCAAGACGAGCGTGGGCAATATGAGTCTTGCTCTCTACAAAAAATACAAAAATTAGCCAGGCATGCTGACACGTGCCTGTAGTACCACCTACTTGGGAGGCTGAGGCAGGAGGAACACTTGAGCCCAGGAGGTGGAGCCTGCAGTGAGTCGAAATCACACCACTGCACTTCAGCCTGGGTGACAAATTGAGGCCCTGTCTCCAAAAGATAAAATAAAATAAAATAAAATCTGACAAAATAGACGTTAAGTTGAAAAGGATTATTAGGGATAAAAATGGCTACCTGATAATAACAAAAGGTTTAATTCATCAGGAATAGAAATAAAGCTAAGCCCATATGTATTTAATAGCATAGACTCAAACTATTTAAAGCAAAACCTGACAGAATTATAGGCAAAGGGGACAAATCCACTATCATAACGATTTAACAGCTCTCTCAGTAACTTGTAGATGACCCAGTAAAAAAAAAAAAAATTAGTGAGAATATAGAATTGAGTTACACAATTTTTATTTGATTTATAGGTATAGAATTCCCCACCCAACAATGACAGAATACATAGTCCTCTTAAATAGACACTGAACAGTTATGTATATTGACCATATTCCAAATTTAACAATTTTCTTTTTATTTATTTACTTTTTGCCAAAGACCCTAGATAAGAAATAACTAAATTCAACAGTTTTAAAGATATTCTCAGTTGGTCTATGTTCTTGGGCCATCATCCATTATGCAATTAACATATAATTCAATTTTTAAAATAGCTTAAAATAAATCTGTTTGGAAATTAGATATAATCTTCAAAATAATATCCCATGGGTCATGAAAACATAACAAAATAGAAAATATTTAGAACTGAATGATAATGAAAATATTACTACCACAGCTTGTGACATAAAGCTAAAATAGTGCTTAAATTCTTTCTAAGCTTAAGGGTTATATTAAGAAAAATAAAAGAATAAATCAATGAGCTAGGCAGACATCTAGATTAAGATAAGAAAAAATCAGAGCAAACTTGAAGAAAGAAAATATAAACAGAAAATAATGAAATAAAAACAATATCCAATGCAGAGAACAATAAAATGAATAGCTGTTTTTTGGTAAAGATTAAAGAAACAGACGAACCTTTGGTAAGACTGATCAAGAAAATATAAGAAAAGGTACAAATAGAAATTGTTAATAATAGAAGAATGTAACCAAGACACTAGAGATCTAAAAGTAGTAACTAGAAACAGTTTTGTGCTAAGTCAAAATTTGGACAAAATGTAGACTTTCTTAGAAAAATATAATTTACCAAAATTGATTGAAGAACTAGAAATCCTGAATTTTCTAATATCTATTAAATAAATTGAATTGGTATTTAAAAATTTACCTACCAAGCAAACAGGTAAATACAACAGGCTAAGATGATTTTGACTTTATTAGTGAATTCTACAACATATTCAAAGAACAGATTATTCCAATATTAAATAAAATCTTCTAGAGAACAGAAATAGAGGGAACACTCCCAGACAAATTTTTTAGGGCAAGTATAACCTTGATGCCAAAAAATAGAAAACAGTCAAGATAAAAAAATTATAGATGAATTAAATTATGTAAGTAGATGTACAAATTCTAAAGAAAATATTAACAATTATAATTTGGCTCTGTGTAAATAAGTAAATCATAGTCAACTTGGGTTTGCCTCTGAAATGCAAGGATAATTTAACTTTCAAAAATCAATTAGTGTAACTCACCATATAAATACACTAAAGGTTGTGCTCATCTCAATATTTAGAGAAAAATCACCTGATAGACAATTCATTAAAGGATAGCTACCAAAAACAAGTATTTCATGATTAAACATTAGAATGATTCCCTGTGAAATAATGAATGAGACAATAAATGCTTCCTTTTACTACTCATCAACAATCAATTAGAGGTCCTGTCCAACATAATAAGAAAGAAAAGACGGCCGGGCACGGTGGCTCACACCTGTAATCCCAGCACTTTGGGAGGCCGAGGCCGGCGGATCACGAGGTCAGGAGATGGAGACCATCCTGGCTAACACGGTGAAACCTCTTTTCTACTAAAAATACAAAAAATTAGCCTGATGTTGTGGCGGGCGGCGGTAGTCTGAGGCAGGAGAATGGTGTGAACCCGGGAGGCGGAGCTTGCAGTGAGCCGGGATCGCGCCACTGCACTTAAGCCTGGACCGTCTCAAAAGAAAAAAAAAAGAAAGAAAGAAAAGAAAAAGAAAGAGAGAGTGAGGAAGGAAGGAAGGAGGGAGGGAAGGAAGGAAGGAAGGAAGGAAGGAAGGAAGGAAGGAAGGAAGGAACAACTAAAAATGGAGAGATAAAAATGTCATTGATCATAGACACCTTACGTAGTCACTGTTATTTTTTTCCTGCCCACTGATGTTTGCAACCATGATGTACAGTTCACAATAATTATAATCCATTGTTGCATCACTCTATGAAACTATGTAAAGTTACATTTCCTGATTCAGAAAGTGTTCTCTATGCTGGGTGTGGTGGCTAAGGCCTGTAATCCCAGGACTTTGGGAGTCCAAGGCGAACGAGTGGATCACTTGAGGCCAGGAGTTTGAGACCAGTCTGGCCAACATAGCAAAACCCCATCCCTATTAAAAATACAAAAAAATTAGCCAGGTGTGGTGGTGCACACGTTAGTTCCAGCTACTCTGGCAGCTGAGTCAGGAGAATCACTTGAATCTGGGAGGTGGAGGCTGCAGTAAGCTGAGATCACACCACTGCACTCCAGCCTGGGTGACAGAGCAAGACTCTATATCAAAAAAAAAAAAAGTGTTCCCTCTAGCTCTTAGGTAATTTGACTTGAAAACTGAAGTTTCAGATCGTCACCTTGATTTCTATTAAGATTTTCACAAAATCACAGAAACATAAAACAAAGGGTATCATGTCTTGGCCAAATACAAACTAGACTTGGCTCATTTATCTGCTTTTGATGTAAATGATAATTTTGACGAATTCTATTCTGTCTCTTAACTTCTCACCAAATAAAATGAAAGGATCTCATCTGCTAAACAATGCCAAAAGATAGTTGTGATTTGCTTACCTCAGATATGGAGGCTTTGATAATGAAAGTTTTTGGTCATTTCAATTTCCTCAAAATGTACAGAAGCACTTAATAAAATTTTTGACTTTATAGAAATGGAAGGAGATAGCTTCCTTAAACATGTGTCTATAAGGTGGCTATCACTGAAGCTGGCCACAGAAAAGATGTTAAAATGTTGGCTTGCCATAAAATATCTGAGTGTAGAACAAAACAGCATGGTCTGCTTCAATTTATAAATACACTGAAGATGAGAATGGAGAGAAGGTTTATAATAAAACAGAAATAAACCTGCTGTTTCTCCGAAACTGTCTGATAATCCTCGAAGAGGCCATAAGGAGCCTACAAGGATAAACTCACTGACTTGAAGTTGTTCAATGTTATGTGTAGGTTGCGATAAAAACTCCAACAAAGAAAAATAGGCCAACTTTCTGGAAATAAGATTGTTTCAGAACTTTTAAAAAAAGTCTCCAGAAAAAGGCAAATTAAACAGAACTTTCTGGATTTCTTTACTACAGCTGTAAACTTACTTGAAATCTAACTTCAATTTTATAAGCTCAATTCTTTTGTTGTTATTTTGCTGAAGAGTTAGAAGTGCATAAACCATTTTCTCTGGGGAAATGGGGTTTAACTGAGGATGACATCCAATGTACTTCAGAGTGTTTAAAAATGATAGTCATTTCACATATGGAACGCCTACATGGTTAGTTTATAGATGCAAAGGACATGATTGATAGACAAACAGCAGGTTTACCTGAATATACAAAGTGGATGGACCTTTCGGAGAGCTGGAAATGAATTCCTACAAGTTTAAAAATGTGCTGTGCTAGTAAATAAAATCCTAAGTATTTTGTGCTCCAACAATTTTGTTTACAGAATATTTAGCTTTATGTCATTACTTTGACAACAGAAGCAGTGTAATGTAGGCAGAGGAGCAAAGCTGCAAGTCAAAATTAGTTTTATGTTTGACTGTATTCAGTTTTACTATCACACAAAAGAAAAGAAAAATGTCCTTAAGATCCCAAGTAGTTCAGAAAAGTATTAATGGAAAAGGAAACAGAAAGAATAAAAATATCTCAAGCTATCATGGGACAGAAAGAAATATGTCATTATTTTTTATTTAATATAGGTAATATCTATTTCATTAGTTCTATTGTATACATTCTTTAAAAAATTCTTACAATTATTTATCTCAAGAATATAGGATGATATAGCCTACAAAATTCAAATATGCAATAGAGCTAAATTGCTATACCAGAGGAAAGAAAGAAACCTTATGAAATTGTTGTATTTTTCTCATACATATTATTTGCTTAATTAGTCCCTCTATTTATTACTACTAGTTGCTTTTTTTTTTTTTTTTTTTTTTGAGACAACATCTTGCTCTGCCACCCACACTGAAGTGCAGTGGTGTGCTCAAACTCCTGGTCTCAAGTGATCCTCCCACCTCAGCCTCCTGAATAGCTGGGACTACAGGTGCGACTCACCATGCCTGACTAATTTTTTTGTGTGTTGAGATGGGGTCTTGCTATGTTGCCCAGGCTGGTCTGGAACTCCTGGGTTCAAGTGATCCTCCTGCCTCAGCCTCCCATAGTGCTGGGATTACAGGCATGAGCCACTGTCCCCAGCCTGCTATTTTATTTAATTGCATTTATGCAACAGAAAAGAAATACAACAGAATACATAATTCTAAGTAAATATTTATTTTTCATGTTTTTATGTTCAAGTAATTTATATGTTAGATTAGCAAAAATTTAAAAAGCCAGACATTTCTAACTGTTAGCAAGTAAAGAGTATCTTATATACCATTTATAGAGTACAAATTGGTACAATCACTTTATGAAATAATCCAGCAATGTCTAGTGTTATTAGTTTTCTATTGTATAATAAATTAGCATAAACATAGTATATCTTAAGACACATTTATTATCTCACAGTTTCTGTAGACCAGGAGTCTAGGCACAGTTTATCTGTTTTCTTTGCTCGGGGTCTCACAAAACTGCTATCAAGGTGTAAGTCAGGCTGTCTTCTCATCTGGAGGGGACCTCTCAGGTTGTTGGCAGAATTCATTTCCTTGTGGTTGTATGACTGAGGGCCCTGGCTTCTTACTGGTTGTCAGCTGGAGGCTGTACTCAAGTTCTAGAAGCCATCTGCAGTTCCCTGCCATTTAGTTTTCTCCATAGGCAGTTCACAACATGACAGCTTGCTTCTTCAAGGCCAGTGAAATCTCTAGCTCCAGTCTGGAAAGACAGTCTTATATAATGAAACGGAATCATGGGAGTGACATTCTATCAACTTTGCCATATTCTGTTGGCTAGAAGTAAGTCAAAGGTCCCACCTACACTCAAGGGGTGGAGATTATATAGGCAACACCAGGGACCAGAGATTATGGGGGCCATCTTAGATTTCTGCCTAATACATATAGTAAGGTTAAAGATGCAATGTCCTAGGATCTAGCAGTTTCCCTATACACAGTAGAGATGTACAAGAATGTTCACAGCAGCATTGTTTGTGATAGTAAAAAATACTGTTCTATACTTTCAAATTTCTCAAAATATAAAATGATATTGTCAGAGAGACATTAGCTTATAAAACACCATGTATGGTATGATAACATTTTTGTAAAAGTAACATACATAGGAATTCAACTTCCAGCAATGGCCTACTGTTATTTTCAATCAACCTTTCCACTACAGAGAACAACTGAACAAAATATAAAAACGTTAATGTACTGAAGAGCTACCCAGGAGGTGAGAATTTGTGAGTGCAAGATCTGGAAGAAAAAGAAAGCCACCAGAGGTGAGCCTGATATTTGCCATCATTTTTCCAAAGCTAAGGTGATTGCTGACTCTGAAAGCAGTGGCTGAAAAAGGGAGCAGAGCTTATGGCTGTCTCATGGTGCTTAGAAGGCCCACCAAAGAGAAGAGGCCCTAGTAAATACCCCAGACTTTTGGATGGGACCATCAAGGACTAGCTAGGAATAAGGGTGAACCGGAAATAAATCAGCTTTCCCAAAGACTGAAGACCGGCTCTGAATAATCAGTCTTAGTTCCTTATTGGAATAAGGTGATCTGTCTTCAGTCTAGCTGTGGTCAGGCAAACTTGCTCTTAAGTCTCTCCTGTTGAACACAACTTCCCTTTCCCCAGCCCCCTTGCTCAAACTCAACTCCGATCTTAGTAAACACAACATCAGCGGGAGAATGCTGATGCAGCAGAGAGAAGTCCAGGACAAATGAACATTGCATAACCTAGGATTCAGGTAGAGTGGTCCTCTCTCCTCTCCTCTTCCCTGGGACATTTATAAATGTATTAATCTACCTCATCTCTTTCACCTTGCTTCTTGGCATGTATTTTAAATCTATCTACTATTCCGTGACCCCTGCTAGGCTGGCTTCAGTTTTTCTTCTTTTGAAGCCACTACTCCATTTGCTCCCCCAAAGAATTCCATCAAATTTAACATTAACAATCATTTGCTCCAAGTTTTCGTTTGAGAGCACTTGAGAGTAAAATGAGTATGTGTTTCATGTAGTTTCATTATTATTATTATTATTGTTATTATTATTATTATTTTTGAGGCAGGGTCTCACTCCAGTTGCCCAGGCTGGAGTGTAGTGGCGCGATCTCGGCTCACTGCAGTCGCATCGTCAACCCCGGGCTCAGGTGATTCTCCCACCTCAGCCTCCCGAGTAGCTGGGACTTTAGGCGCCCGTCACCACCCCCGGCTAATTTTTGTATTTTGAGTAGAGACGGGGTTTCGCCCTGTTGCCCAGGCTAGTCTCAAACTCCTGGCCTCAAGTGATCCACCCGCCTCGGCCTCCCAAGGTGCTGGGATTACAGGTGTGAGCCACCGCGCCCGGCCCTTAATTATTTTTGATACTACTCATACATTATCAAGCAAAGGGGATGGGAGATAATTAAAAAAGGAATGTCCAGAATCTTCCTGCATTCATGCTGTGTGTGAGCCCTTTAGACACGAGGCGCTGACCTACTAATTTTGTAATACTCCCTCAGCCTTCAATCATTCCATCATTCATTCCATCAACGCGTATTAGGTACCTACTATGTTAGAAGCTATACAGAGGTGAGCATCGATCCGCCCTGGAAGAACTTAGCAAAGACAGGTTTGTCCATATAACTTTCTCCAACCTTTGCCATGGTCTGCAAACCTCCTTCTTAGCGAGACCGCCTCCCCGACCCCAGACTCTTCACAGGCTGGGCGCTAACCGTTAGGAATGTCCGGCGAGAGAGCGTTACAAGACTACGTCTCCCGGCAGCCTCTGCGGCAAGCGCCGGAGGGGCGCGCGTAGGCGCTGGGGCCGGCCCCCGCACGCAGGCGCACTGCGAACGCCGGCTGAGCTGAGTCTAGCTTCTCGGTGCGAGGCGGCGGAGAGCGAGGCCTGGTGAGCACCGCCGAGGCGCGGGCCAGCTCTTCGAGGTTGTGCGCGGGAGCGGCACGGCGGGCGGGCGAGCGAGGGGCTCACTTCAGCGGTGGCACCGGGATCGGTTGCCTTGAGCCTGGTGAGTGCTGGGGCCTTGCGGCCCCGGCCCCTCCCCCTCCCGCGGGCAGATCCGGGCAGTCCCGGAGGGACTCAGGAGAGGCCCTGGGGCGAGGGCTGGCGCCGGCAGGGCCTAGAGCCGGGCTTCCTGGGCCCGGACGCTCGCACCGCGTCCGTGCGTCACGGGCCCGGCTGTCCTAACGGCCGCGCGGCCGGCGGAGGAGAGGGTGGGGGTGGGGAGCCCTGGTGTGATCGCCATCGGGAACGCCGGTCGAGGCGAGGCGGGGCGGGGCGGGGCGGCGCGGCGTGGCGTGGCGCGGCGGCGGGTCTGTAAGCGGCGCCGGGGACTGCGGGGCACCCAGGCAGCGGGCGGAGAGGAGGCGAGCGCGGAGCCTGCGCCGCGGCCGGGCGGCGGGCGGGAGGCGGGGGTGGGCCGCGCAGAGCGCGGTGACAGAGGCACGAAGGAGCAGGGGTGGCGTGTGAAAATTCTAACCCTGGCAAGAAGGGACCGTCTTGGGAATTCACAAGTTACAGACTGGGTCGGAGCCGGCGGCCCGGAGGGAGGTGGGGGAAGCGGGGGGGTGTAGACGGCCGGCTGCAGTTTAGCGGTGTCATAACAACATGGGCCCGGAGCGGCTGATCGGGGGTGTGGTAATTATAGGAATGACAGAACTTGGTCTGCACACCGCGTGTGCGATGCGAGGGAAACTGCGAGGTATCGGATTAAGCTCAAAACGGGAGGAGAAAACTGAAGGATGACTGGAGTCAAGGAAGTCGTCATGAAGTAATGTTTTAGGATTGAGTCGTGTTCCACTTTTAAATGAAAGCGTTCAAAATATTTGATTTTTAAGGTTTCAACTCAGAACAAACGATTGCCGAGTTTTTGTTTGCATTTTAAAGAGATGGGGTCTCGCTCTGTTGCCCAGGCTGTGCTCCAACTCCTGAGCTCAAACTGTCCTCCTGCCTCAGCCTCCCAAGTAGCTGGGACTAGTCTTGGGCAACCACACCCAGCTCTGCAGAGTATTTTTTTTTTTTCAGAAACGTACGTCAAGTAATATTAACTTGAATTTCACCCTTTTTTCTTAAATAAACGGTTGCTTAAAAATCTCTATTAGTAGATGAAGTGATTTCCCCCCTCCTGCTTTTTTTTTTTTTCTTAAGAGATGGAGTCTTGTTTTGTTTCCCGGGCTGAACAGGAACTCCTGGCCTCAAGGCATCCTCTCCACTAGCTGGAACTACAGGCAGATGCCACCAGCAAGGCTCATTCTCGACATTATTTTTTTCTTAACTAGCTTTTGCATTTGTAATATTTTGAAAGCAGCCACAAGTTATTTTTCCCTCCTTTTTAAAGATAAAAGAGATGAAAAATTAATTTTTCAAAGGAAAGTGAGAATCAGTTATGTTGTATTTTTACTGAAATAATATATTCTTGGAAGACACTGTTTTATGGATAGATGAGACATAAGAGAAAGTAAAGGAATTAACATTTATTGAGTTCTTTTTTCAGGTATTGTGTTAAATGCTTTACATATATTAAAAACATTTGAATCTGCAGTATCTGTTAATTTTTCTATTTTACAGATGAAAGCATTGACAATCAAATGTTAAGTAACTTACCTAAGGTCTTCCAGTTCTTGTTGAGAACAACCTTAGACCTAAAGTTACTGCCATTTAAATTATTTCTCTCCTTTCATACTTTTTCGTTGTTTTCTTTATTTAATCCGTTCAATCAGCGAATACTTGTAGAGTTATCTTCTAGATTTGGGGGGATATAGTCGCGATCAAAACTCACTGTCCCTGTTCTCATGGAATTTATAGTGTAGCAGGGAAAGGTAATACTACAAATATGGACTGCATAACATTTTATCAGTTATTATAGTTGAGTAGCAACTGTAAAGCGCTCTACTAAATAGTAAAGGCAGTTCAAATGGAAGCAGACAACATAAGCCTTGAGGAGTTTACAGTCCTGTAGGGCAACAAAACATACATTTATGAGAACATAGAATAAACTAAATTAGAAAGGTATCACCTGAAATCACTATACTTGCATTATGGTATTTTTTATTTTATTTATTTATTTTTTTGGATACTTGCTCTGTTGCCCAGGCTGGAGTGCAGTGACGCGATCTCGGCTTACTGCAACCTCCGCCTCCCTGGTTCAAGCAGTTCTCCTGCCTGAGACTGCTTGAGTAGCTGGGACTACAAGGGCATGCGGCCACACTCGGCTAATTTTTTGTATTTTAGTAGAGACGGGGTTTCACCGTCTTGCCCAGGCTGGTCTCGAACTCCTGAGCTCACGCAATCCGCCCTCCTCTGCCTCCCGAAGTTCTAGGATTACAGGCATGAGCCACCGCGCCCAGCCGCATTATGTTACTTTATAAGGTGGTTCTCGTAGAAGTTTCTTCACAGAACTATGATTTAATATACATCTTAGAGTTGATACTTACCAAAAGGGGCCATTAAAACCATATTTTCTTCATTAATATCTAATGAAGAAATTTCTGATTTACTTACTGGTTCCTATAAAATACAGACCTTAGAGACAAATTCTTCCTAAGACCCCAGTATTAAGCTTTTTTTTTTAAACTAATGACTGGTTTTATTAGATTATTTTTGTTTTGTTAAGCCATCCTGTTTCTCTATACTTTGACTGTCAGGCTCAGAGCTGTGTTCAATTTTTATAATTTTCTTTAGTCTCAACTATGTTAATAATTATTTTATACGTAACCTGGAATTGCTGTCAGTTGTTTCCTGCATTATTTTCTCTATTCTCTGTTGCTCTCGATGGTCCTTTTCCCTTTTCCCTTTACATTTGAGAATAGGATTATATCTTATTCTTTTCATCTTCAGTGTTTTAGCACAGTGTTTGTTGAATTAATGATAAAATACAGTTTTAATGATTTATGATGTCCATGCTTTTAAGTCTGCCAGATTGTTTTTAGATGTATGAATACTGTGTATAAAATCAATTAAGACCTTTGATTGGTCTTGCAAGTAAAGATGACTGACCTAGTGATAAAGATAACTCCTTGTTTTGTTTTAAGGTATCTTTGTACTTTGCATGGTGTTATGAATTTAGCCATAATAGGGAAGAAAACATTGGAAATGGTAAACAGTTAAACTAGCTGATTTGGGCTGATTTCTCTCTTTTGCTGCAGTAAGCAGGAGATGGCCTGAGGCCACCTGAGGGCCAGATAGGGCCTGCATTAGAAAATTTTGAGGTTGTACATTGGAAGAGTACGGACGAAGACTGTGGGAATGTACGTTTCTTTCTTTCTTTCTTTTTTTAAAGATGTTACAAACCTACAAAACAACATGAAAAAATGGTTCTGTCCAAGTGCTGTAGACTAGTTGGGACAGTTGTTGAAAGCAGGCAGTAATCCAGAATGTGGATAATGGAGATAATCTCCTTCATATAACAAGAATAATGCTGCCCTTCATATACAAAGATAAGTCTGCTTACTCATCATGATTGTTTTTCCAGCGTGAGGAGGGATATGTGCTGAGTTATCCATGAGTGCCTATGTACTCTGTGAGCAACCAAGGCAGCTTGGGGTCAGAATAGGCAGCTTGGGGTCGGCTAGGGAACAGAAAGACCGGGCGAAAGTACGAACATCTATTGATGGGTCAGATTCTGCGTCAGGTGCTTTCACTTACTTGTTCTTGCAAAACCATTTTAAGGAGGTGATTACATGTGCAAGGTGATTGGGTAACTTGCCTTACTTCACAAAGTAGTGGAGTTGGGATTCAAATAGGGCTGTTTGTACTGTGTTCACATTGATCGTTAAAGATTGGTTTTAGCAGTTCAGTCTCTTTGGCAGAACAAACTAGATGTAGTTTTAACACCATGAAATAATACTGAAGATCTAATATAAACGTTGTGAGATTGTTCAAGTTCCTTGTTTTATCAACATTAAAAAAATAAAATTTTAAAATTAGAATACCTGAAAAGCAGCTGTTCCCTGTCCCAGCCTCTGCACTTGAAAAGCTACCATTTTCTTTCTTCTAGCTGTTTCCTCTTGTATTTGCTTTCATATTTATAAATACAGTGACTTGCTTTTATTGCTATTTCATGATATAGCAATTATAGATATTATTGGCTTTCTTCTAAGCAAGATGTTCCTGTTTCACATATATATTCACGTCACCTGCCACATGCACACAGTCTCTACCATCCTCCAACTATAGTTATCACAGGTGTGTCTACTAAACCAATATTTAGTGTTTACAATATTGTAACTCTATAAATGTTCACAGCTGAGCCATGTAGAGTACTGTGATACCATTTCTTCTCTTAATAAATTTTTGTTTTTCTACAAGTTACTATTTTTTGTTGTTGTTCGCTTCATTTCCTGAGACAGCTAACCTGGAACCTCTTAATGCAATTAGGACTGGTTACTTTCTAGGCCTATTTCATAGTTGTTATCCAGGGACTTCTCTTTTCATCATCCTTAAACTTCTTTGCCCTCTGTCGTACTGGTTCCCGTTTACTGTTTCCTGTATTTTCTTTCTTGGTTTACTTATTTCCTTGGAGTACATTTTTTAGTAGCTTTCTGAGAAAGGATACATGGAAAACAAAAACTTCCTGTCATCCTACATGACTGAAAAAAATCTTTATTCTGCCTTCGCATTTGATCAATAATTTGTCTGGGTATAAAATTCTGAGTTGAAAGTAACTTTTACTTCAAGTTTGCAAGTCATAGTTCTGTTGTTTTCCTTCTTCCAGGGTTACTGTTGAAATCCAAAGCCAATCTAATTCTTCATTTGTATGTGATCTTCCCTTACCCCCAATCTCTAGAAGCTTTTAGGATATTTTTAACCCTTGAAATTCCATGATGATGTGTCTGGGTATGGGTATTTTTTTGTTTAAGGGCATTCCATGGACCTTTATAAGCTGGGAGATCATGGCCTTTAGTTCTCGGAAGTTTTTGTTATTATTTGGATGTTAGGTAAAAAGAACTTTAGAATGAATTATGCTTTTCAGTTCTTGTCACACATCAGATCATACAAGGTCCTTTAAATTTTTATCTTAAATTTCTGAGCCCTACTTCTGTTACCTCTTCGTATAACATTGTGGTTGGTACATTCCTTGATTGTATATGAAACATTGTAAAATATGTAGTGGAGCTGTGTGTGTTTAGGTATTGTGTTATAGACCTTGCAAAGGTCTTTTTCTTTTTTATTCAACATTGATTCGGGGATCTTTCTGTTTTGTTGTATGTACATATAGTTGTGTCTAATGTAGAATTCTGTAATGCAGATCTACCACATTTTACTTTTCATTCCCTAGGAATTGACCCCTGAGTTGCCTTTCTGCTATTTCAAATACCCTGTGTTATATATACTCTTACTTGTACATCATTATGGGGCTGTGTAGAAGTTCTCTAGGATATATACCCAAGATTGTGATTCCTTGGGCATAGAATGGGAGAATTAATTTATGTGCCTACTTGAGTGCTTGAGAGTTCTTTTTTGCCCACATCTTTGCCTTTACTTGGTTTTATCTAACTTGCTTGTTTTTTTTTTTGGATAGAGAGTCTTGCTCAGTCACCCAAGTGAGTGCAGTGGCGTGATCTTGGCTCACCGCACCCTCCGCCTCCTGGGCTCAAGCCATTGTCTTGACTCAGCCTCATGAGTAGCTGGGGTTACAGGGGCCTGCCACCACGCCTGGCTAATTTTTGTATTTTTAGTAGAGACGGGGTTTCACCATATTGGCCAGGCTGGTCTTGAACTCTTGACCTCAAGTGATCCACCCTCTTCGGCTTCCCAAAGTGCTGGGATTACAGGCATGAGCTATCGTGTCCGGCCTCTCATTCTTATTTTATAGTATATTTGTGTTGTTTCATAGATGCTGTACTCTTTCCGGGGATATTAATGATAGTTTTAAAAATTTTGTTACCATTGTTGTCTTTTCTTTATTGAGGCTTTCCCCAGATGTCTGGTAGTCTTGTGGCTGTCCATTCATATTTAAGAATGAAGTGCCAAAAACTGAATTGGAAGCTCTGTAAGTGTGGCTTGTTGAAGGGTGGAGAGATAGCTGGTGGCCATTTTTTTTGTGGGGGGTGGAGGGCATATACTCATAGGTTTGTTTCTCTTGGGCTAGTCAGTTTCCCTGAGTCTCCAGTCTCTTGCCGGGAGAATGTATATCTGGCCGCCATTTTTGAGAACTCATTTTAGAAAAGGAGCTTGGGTTTTTACTGTTGTGCTCATGTAATTCTGTTTTCAATAAGGCACCTCACCCCCACTCTCACCTGCATTGGAGCGCCCATTTGAAGGGATTACTGAAGGATGGTTGTCTGGTTGTGAAGAGTGGAGGAGGAAATCTGGGCATTTGATAGCTGTTTTGTAGACTTTCAACAAACCTGATTTTGAGCCCAACTCCTCACTACCTTAAGGAGGGATAGTACCTGGATGATCTGTCTGAAGCCTCCTGTTTGTGGGTAGGTAGTGTGAATCAGCTTGTTCTTATTGATTTCTTTGTTTGCAGGTTAGGCTTCAGAGTTTTCCACTTTGCTAGTGACATATAATTTGTCTATTTTATGGCTTCTTTTAGGTTTTGATACCATCTCTGATTCTCTTCCTTGCCTATTCTCTTTATGCAGTGGTTCTGGTTCATTTATTTGAAAAAAATGTTTCTTTATAATTTTAGTATTCTACCATGTCCACCATTTTATGTCTTTACATAAACTCTTTGCTTTCTGATCTGTTCATTTTTTCACAGCATTCGAATGACCACTGTGTGCCTATTGAAGATTAAAATTGAATTTCTGGCTTTGAGTTAATATGATTTGGGAAGAAAAGTGCATTCTATATGTGCTAATTCCTAATTTGAAATTTGAAAACCCTCATAAGTGTTCTTAAAACAGATATATTACAGTGGTTATTAAATTCATTAATGGATATGAATTGAATGAAGGCAAGTTTTTGCAATTTTTTACTACTGAGGGAACGAACCCTTTATGTCATCTACTGGAAAGATTTGTCTTTTTTTTTTTAACCCCCCCCCAAAAATAATTCAACTTTTAGATATGAGATAATTTTTCTCCTTCATAAAGACCATAAAGATCAGAACTTCTGATGAAATAACAGCATACTCAGTTGAAAAAATACTAGTGAAAAGTACAGAAATTCAATGTTTTAGGTAGGTCGATAAGCTTTATCATAGTAAACATATGCTTTCAGCTCTACTTTTTGAAAGTTTTTTCCTTGTATAAGTATACTGCTTATCATAGAAAATTTGGAAGATAAAATAATATTTCCATATTCAAATTTTATATGCTGATATCTTTTCTTTTCTTTTTTTTTTTTTTGAGATGGACTCTTGCTCTGTCACCCAGGCTGGAGTGCAATGGTGCAATCTCAGCTCACTGCAACCTCTGCCTCCTGGGTTCAAGTGATTCTCCTGCCTCAACCTCCCGAGTAGCTGGGATTGCAAGAGCCCACCACCACGCCCTGCTAATTTTTGTATTTTTAATAGAAATGGGGTTTCCCCATGTTTGCCAGGGTGGTCTCGAACTCCTGACCTCAGGTGATCCACCCGTTTTGGCCTCCCAAAGTGCTGGGATTACAGGTGTGAACCACTGCGCCCAGCTATATTCTGATTTCTTAAGTTATGAAATATTTTTCGAAAGTATAGAGAATAGTGTAGATTGGGTTTTTGTTCTCAGCATTCAGATTTTTCATGTGAGTGTTCTGTTTTCTCAATATATTGTGAACATTTCCTTTAACCAAGCCCTCATATTGGAACTTTTAGTTTTTTTACAATTTTTCACTAGAATAATCACACTGCAGTGAACAGTCTTACACATACTACTAGTTTTATTTCTTTTGTGTACATTCCAAAAGTGGAATTATTGAATTCAGGGTTTGAGTTCTCCAGATCCTTGACAGATATTTTCCTTTAAGTGTTTTGATATTGAGAATGTCTTTGGAGAACTTCCCGGCTTGGGAACCTATAGATACTGGGAGTTGGGGGTCAGAATTTGGGGCAAAGGTTATGATAAACCTCTCAAAGGAAAACATTTGAAACTGGGCTGTGAAAGAAAATATGTATTGCCATTGGATTATTGGTTAGAGCTATAAGATGAGGCCAGAGATGAACACCTATGAATCATATGTCTGCCACATTGACTTCTCACAGGAAAGGCTTTACTGAAGGGTTTTTCAAACTTTGCTTTCACTGAACACTGAAATGCTGTTAATAAAAATAAAGCTACTCCTTAATTATCTTATAGGAAAAAAATGGGTAGGATATTTCAAATTTTAATTTTCTTCTCTAATCTCTATTAAAATATTTTAAACGGACTTACTATCGTTTGACTAGAAGCTGTTAACGTGAATAATTTATATTTTCAAATGAACTGGACACTTTATATTATACTCCACTTATTTAAATTCATAACTTTTTTGTAGTCATACTTTCTTGTAGTTTTGGTTTTTAATAGTAAATGCATATCATATACTTTCTAATAAAATTATGCCTGATTTATATGGTGGAATTAAGTATATTAGGATTTCAAGTTGTTCCACAAGAGTATTACGGATTTTAAATATTCAGAACATTTAGAATGTGTTTGAGATTTACTGATTAGGTGGGCTGACCCAGTGCACTGAATATATAACATCTTGAATATAATAAAAATATAAAAAGATCTACACTTACTGTTTTGGGTTTAGATTGGCGGAGAATGGTATTGAATGAATCCAGACAAAAGGATCTTGCAGGACCAAGAAGTTTAGACTTGATCTAAGAAGTGGTTAAAAACATTGTAGTTCCTTATCCATTGAAGTGATACAGTGAAAAGGGTATTGAGATTAATCTGAGGGCTGTGTAGGATGAATTGGGGAGCAAAGAGTCTGAGGTTAAGAATGCTGGTTTAGGCCGGGCACGGTGGCTCATGCTTGTAATCCCAGCACTTTGGGAGGCCGAGGCGGGCGGATCATGAGGTCAGGAGATTGAGACCACGGTGAAACCCCGTCTCTACTAAAAATACAAAAAATTAGCCGGGCGTGGTGGCGGGCGCCTGTAGTCCCAGCTACTCGGAGAGGCTGAGGCAGGAGAATGGCGTGAACCCAGGAGGCGGAGCTTGCAGTGAGCCGAGATGGCTCCACTGCACTCCAGCCTGGGTGACAGAGTGAGACTCCGTCTAAAAAAAAAAAAAAAAGAATTCTGGTTTAGAGCTGTTGTAGTTATCTAGGTGTCAGTTGACACATACTTGAGCCAGGCTGGTGGCAGTGGGAATAGATAGGATCAGATAAAATCAAAGACTTTGGATAGAATAAGCAAAATTTGATAATTGAGTAAGTGGACATGAAGGAGAAAGTGGGGGGATCTCTCTTTGAAAGAGTGTGTTTCTATTTCACTACCAGTATTGCATCTTGTTTTTAAGTTTATTGCTTCTTTGGCTTTATTTCTCTAGAAAACAAGAGGAAGTTTAGGTATAATGGCTTTAATTTTGAAGGCTTCTGATTCTGGAGGGGAACTTTGAAAAGTAACTTACAGTTTTTAATTAGTAGCTTAGGTGATAACACCTAAAAATATTTGCTTAGGATAAACTAATTTTCTCATACAATTATTTTGTTTTTCCTCTTATTACAGAAATAGAGATTTATTTCCTTTCTTTCCTATCAAAGCTATCTTCAGTCCAACTTCAGCCTTCGTTTTCAACTGTATTTTACATTGTTTTAAAATAAAACTTTTGCTCTACTATAGTGATTTTCAACTACAGATGCATATCAGAATTTGCTTGGATTTTTTTTTTTTTTTTTTTTTGAGGCATGCAGTGGTACAATCCTGGCTCACTGCAACTTCTGCCTCCCGGGTTCAAGCCATACTTGTGCCTCATCCTCCCAAGTAGCTGGAATCACAGGTGCATGCCACCACGCTGGCTAATTTTTGTATTTTTAGTAGAGGCGGGGTTTCACCGTGTTGGCCAGGCTGGTCTCGAACTCCTGACCTCAAGTGATCTGTCCACCCCTTGGCCTCCCAAAGTGATGGGATTACTGGTGTGAGCCACTGTGCCTGGCCCACTTGGGGATTTTAAAAGGAAGAAAAACCCAGAGGTGTCTGTCTGCGTCAGACACATTTATTAGACTCTTTAGAGGGACATTTGAGGCTTGTGTTTAAAAAAAAAAAAAAATCTCTCCCAACAGAACAAATGTAATCCCCTCTCCATCCTAAGAGGGGACAACCAGTCTCATTTATGGATACTGATGAGGAGATATTTATGTTTTAAAAAATCTCTCTCTCTCTCTCTCTCACCCAAAGTCTAAATACATCCATTGAAGTAATAGAGTGAAAAGAGTGAAACTTAAAAATCTCCTCACCAGTATCCATAAATGAGGTTGGTTGTCCCCTCTTGGGGTAGGGAGTCTAAATACATACATTCATGCATGCGTGCAAACACACACACACACACATACATACAGAGACAGACTGTTTCTTAGAGCACTTTTGGGTTCATAGCAAAATTGAATGGAAAGTACAGGGTTTCCGTCAACCCCTTGCCCCCACATGAATATAGACTCCCCCACCATCAGCATTGCACAAGCTCCAGAATGGCTCATTTGTTACAAGCAATGCTGTAGACTGAATGTTTATGTCCCCTTACAATTCATGTGTTGAACTTAATCTCCAGTAGGGTGGTGTTTGAAGATGAGGCCTTTGGGTGATGAAAATGGAGCCCTCATGAATGGAATTAGTGCCCTTAAACGAGATCACAGAGAGCTCCTTAGCCCCTTCTGCTGTGTGAATACACAGTGAAAAAAATGATCATCTGTGAACCAGGAGGTGGGTCCTCACCAGATACTGAATCAGCCAGGGTCTTGATTTGGACTTTCCAGCCTCCAGAACTGTGAGAAATAAATTTCTATTGTTTATAAGACACCCAGTTGATGGTGTTTTGTTACAGCAGCCTGAACAAGCTAAAACAATTGATGAACCAACATTGGCACATCATCCTCACCCTAAGTCCATGGTTTACATTATGGTTCATTCTTAGTGTTGTACATTCTTTGTTTTTGACAAATGTGTAATAGCATGTATTAACTACTGTTGTATCATACAGAATAGTTTTCCTGCCCTAGAATTCTTCTGTGTTCCACCTATTCATCCTGCCTTCCCCCAAAACACCCACTGGGTTTTTTGTTTGTTTGTTTCTGGTTTTACCTCTTCCAGAATGTCATATAATTGGAATCATACCCGTGTTTTTTTTCAAACAGCTCTCAGTGTGACAAATATAACAAATAGAATTGGAAAGGGGTAATATACACCATCACCAAGTGTGTTTATCCCAAGAAACAGGATCATTTGGTATTAGGAAGTCTATTAATATAATTCACCATATTTAATAGTTCAAAAGAGAAAAAATAATGACCATTTCAGTAACTCCCAAGTATAAACTATACAAGGGCTAGACAGTGGGAAGTATGTTTTTACTTGTTGTTCTTCACCTTATGAGGTGTCATTATCTCCATTGAACAGATGAGGAAACAGGCTTACAGAAGTCTGCTGTCTTCTGTATGTCATTGGTCTGCAAAGCAAATTTGAACGTGGGACTTGTGGAAGGCTAGGCTTCATTTATTCAACTTGCTGCCTATGACACTTTAATAAAACAGGTGAATATTTAATTTTTGTGTAACATTTCTTTCCTTTTAGATTTTTTAAAAAGTTTGGAATCATTTCAAACTGCAAAAACGTTTTAAGAAGTGCACGAGACTTCCTATATGCCTTCATTGACATTTCTCAATTGTTTATCTTTTGCCTTATTTATCATTTCTTTCTTTATATATATGTATATATGTGTATATATACACACACGTATATATGTGTATATATACACACACGTATATATGTGTATATATATACACACACGTATATATGTGTATATATATATACACACACGTATATATGTGTATATATATATACACACACGTATATATGTGTATATATAGACACGTATATGTGTGTATATACATATGTATATGTGTGTATATACATATGTATATGTGTATATATACATATGTATATGTGTGTGTATATATACATATGTATATATGTGTGTATATATACATATGTATGTGTGTGTGTATATATACACATATGTGTATATATGTGTGTGTATATATACATATGTGTATGTGTGTGTATATATACATATGTATATGTGTGTGTATATATACATATGTATATGTGTGTGTATATATACACATATGTGTATATATGTGTGTATATATATACATATGTATGTATATATACACACACATATATATACATGCTTCCAACACTGGCTTTAATTGCTTACCCTTACAACTCCACATTGAATACAGACCTCTAAGTTACTTCCTTAAGTCTAATTTTAGGTTTTTGGTTTTGTTGGAGTTTACTGTTGGCTTTTTCCTTTTTTTGACCTGAAACTGAAACTTAACGAATCTTCTTTTTTGTTTTGAGACGGGATTTTGCTCAGTGGTGCGATCTTGGCTCACTACAGCCTTGACCTCCCAGGCTCAAGTGATGCTCCCACTTCAGCCTGCCACCATGGTGTAGCTGGGACCACAGGTGCCTGCCACCATGCCTGTCTAATTTTTTTTTATTTTTTGTGGAGACAGGGTTGCTACAAAATTCCTCAGCTCAAGTGATCCTCCCACCTTGGCCTCCCAAAGTGCTGGGAATACAGGCATGAGGTACCGCGTCCCACTCAGATTTTGAATTTGGGACATCATTGCAACACTGCTATTATTGTGCCATATTGTGGTATTTCATAGCCAAAATACTGCCTGCTTCAGGAAACCAGCACTCTTCTTTATATCATTTTTCAGCACCTTTAAATATGATTCCCTTAGAATTATTCACAAGTTCTCATCGGTATTACACCCACCTTTTAGTCTGATAAAGTTTCTGCCAGATTTCCACTGAGTAGATATATTAATCTGCTCAGGCTACCATAACAAAATACTGCAGACTGGGTGGCTTAAGCAGAAATTTATTTTCTCACAGTTCTGAAGGCTAGAATTCAAGATCAAGGTGCCAGCAGAGTTGATTTCTGGGGACACTTTTGCTTGCAGACAGCTGCGTTCTTGTCTTCTTATGCAGCCTTTCTCTATCTCTCAGAGAAGTCTCTACTGTCTCATTCTCTTATAATGACACCAGTCTTACCAGGGTGGGACCCTCATGACCTCATTTAACTCTGCCTCCTAAAAAGCACTATAACGAAATACAAGTCACACTGGTGGTTAGGGTGTCAACATAAGAGTTTTGAGGGGACGGCACAATTCAGTCTATATCAGTAGATCACTGGGTGTATAATGAGACCTGCATTCATATCCTAGCTCTATCTTGTATTTAGTGTGTAACCCCGGCCAAGTCACTCTGTGAGCCTTCTGATTCCTTACCTGTAAAAGGTGAGAATGATAATTTTTGCCATAAAGGTTTGTTAAGAGATCTAAATAAAATAGAAGATGTGGTAGCATGTTATAAATTAGTGATTCTCAACCCAGGTTTGCATCAAAATCCTGTTCATATAAGTAATTATTTATGCAGCTTTTCGCATAATAAGGAACTCTGCTGACCCAGTTTACCCAGTAAACTTAGGGTAAATTATTTCAAAAACAACCGTGGAAAGCCTCTGGAAATGGTCCTAGGGTATATGCAGTAAATGAATGAGAGAAGCAAAAACGGACAGAAACAGAGAGAATTCAATAATAAGAGTTGGAGACTTCAGTACCCCACTTTCAGTAGAGGACAGAACAACTTGGTGGAAGGTCAAGAAGGAATCAGTACAATAAACCCACTATACCTAACAGACATGTATAGACCACACTACCAGCCAGCACCAGTCAAAAATATGTATTTTCAAATAGAAATATGTATATCCTGGAAATACATATTTTCCAGGATAGCAAGTGTTATGTGTGCATTTTGCTGGGCTACAAAACAAGGTAGGTAAATTTAAAAGGATTAAATTAATACAAATCCTGTTCTTTGATCACAATAGAAAGAAATTCGATAAGTAACAGGAGGAAATTTGAGAAACTCACAAATATGTGTAAGTTAACATACTCCTAAATGACTGATGGGTCCATGGAGAAATCAAAAAGGAAATCAGAAAACACTTTGGGATAAATGAAAATGAAGACATCATGTAGGAATACTTAGGGATTCAGCTAAAGCAGTGCTTAAAGGGAAACTTAGTTGTAAATGCCTTTGTTAAAGAAGAAAGGATGCTGGGCGCAGTGGCTCACACCTGTAATCCCAGCACTTGGGGAGGTCGAGGCGGGTGGATCACTTGAGGTCAGGAGTTGGAGACCAGCCTGGCCAACATGGTGAAACCTCGTTTCTACTAAAAATACAAAAATTAGCTGGGTGTGGTGGCAGGCGCCTGTAATCCTAGCTACTTGGAAGGCTGAGGCAGGAGAATCTCTTGAACCTGGGAGGCAGAGATTGCAGTGAGCCAAGATCATGCCACTGCCCTTCAGCCTGGGCAATAGAGTGAGACTCTGTCTCAAAAAAAAAAAAAAAAAAAAAAAGAGAAGAAAATAAGAAAGATCTCAAATCAGTAACTTAACTTTCCACTTTAAGTGACTGAGGTAAGAAGAGCAGAGTAAACCTAAAGCAAGCAGAAGGAAGCAAATAAAGAGTAGAGTGAAAATTAATGACAGAATACAAAAACAATAGAGAGCATTAAAGATGAACACAATTGACAAACTTTTAGCTAGATTGAGAAAAACTCAACATTTTTCAGATTTCCTGGGCACAGTGGCATATGCTTGTAATCCCAGCACTTTGGGAGGCCAAGACAGGAGGATCACTTGAGCCCAGGAGTTCGAGACCAGTTGCCCACATGGTGAGACCTTATCTCTATCCCCCTAGTCCCCCAGCCCAATATATAATAATAATCTGGGCATGCACCTGTAGTCCCAGATACTTAGGAGGCTGAGGTGGGAGGATTGCTTGAGCCAGGAGGTTGACGCTACAGTGAGCCATGATTGTGCCACTGTACTCTCCAGCCAGGTCAACAGAGGGAGAGAGTATCTGGGGAAAAAAAAAAATTAGAAATGAAAGAGGGGACATTACTAGTGACCTTATAAAAATTAGTAAGATTATAAAGAAATACTATTAACAGTTGTGGCTGGGCATGGTAGCTCATGCCTATAATCCCAGCACTTTGGGAGGCTGAGGCGGGTGGATCTTCTGAGGTCAGGAGTTTGAGTCCAGCCTGGCTAACATGGTGAAACCCTGTCTCTACTAAAAATACAAAAAGTAGCCAGGCGTGGTGGTGCATGCCTGTAATCCCAGCTACTCAGGAGGCTGAGGCAGGAGAATGGCTTCAACCTGAGATACAGAAGTTGCAGTGAGCTGAGATTATGCCACTGCACTCCAGCCTGGGCAACAGAGTGAGACTCCATTTCAAAAAAACAACAAAAAAAAGTTGTATCCCTGTAAATTAAATGGTTTAGATGAAGTGCACAATTTTTGGAAAGACAAAAACTACCAAAACTGACTCAATAAGAGGAACAGACAATCTGGATAGACCTATAACATGTGAAGACATTGAATAAGTAGTCACAGAACTGCCCGCAAAGAAACAGCCTAGGCCCATATGGCTTTACTGCTGAATTTTACCAAACATTTAAAGAAATAATATAATTCTTCACAAAGTCTTCGTGGGGAATACCTTCCAACTCATTTTATGAAGCCAGTATCACTCTGATACCAAAGCCAGACAAAGACATTACAAGAAAATATAAACCCATCTCTCTCTCTCTCTTTTTTTTTTTTTTTTTTTTTTTTTTAAAGAGACAGGGTTTCACTGTCACCCAGGCTGGAGTACAATGGTGTGATCATGGCTTACTGCAGCCTGGAACTGCTGGGCTCAAGCCATCCTGCTGCTTCAGCCTCCTGCCTGTCTGATTTTTATTTTTTAAATTTTTTGTAGAGATGGAGTCTCACCATGTTTCCCAGTCTGATCTTGAACTCCTGGCTTCAAGTGATATTCCCGCCTTGACCTCCCAAAATGCTAGAATTACAGACATGAGCCACTCTACCCATCCCTTGTCTGTTTAAAAAAAAAAAAAAGAAAAAAATCACATTGTGATATTAATAGACACAGAAAAAGCATTTGACAAAATCTGACACTCTTTAATTATAAAACAGTCAACTAGGAATAAGAGGGAACTTCTCAGCCCGATAAAAGTGCCTTTACAGAAAATCCAAAGGTAACATCATGCTTAATGTAAAAGACTGCTTTCATTCTAAGGTCTAGCATAAGACAGGGATGTCTGCTCTATTTATATTCAACATTGTATTGGAGACTCTAGCCAAGGAAGTTAGACAAGAAAAAGAAGTAAAAGACATCAAAATTGGAAAGGGAGAAGTAAAGCTATCTGTAGATGACATGATGTGTATCAAATAAAGCATTAGCACCAATTAAACAAGTTCAGCAGGACTGTAGAATACAAGATCAGTGTACAAAAATCAATTATATTTTTCCAGATTTGTGAACAATCTGAGAATTAAAACAATTTCATTTCCAATGTCATAAAAATTAAATACTTAGGAATGAGTTTAACAGAAGTATAAAACATACTCTGAAAGCTACATTACATTATAGACAGAACTTAAGATCTAAATAGAGCTCCTATCTTAAATAAGTGGAAGATTTAACATTAAGGTGCCGATATTTCCCAAACTGATCTACAGATTCAGTGCAGTCTCTTATCAGAATCATAGCTGGATTCTTCATAGAAATTGACAAACTGATTCTAAAGTTCATATGGAATTGCAAGGGATCAATTATAGCCAAAACAATCTTGAAAAAAGAACCAAAAAAGAAGACTCACATTTTTCGAGTTCAAAACTTATTTTGAAGCAATGGTAACCAAGACAGTGTGGGGCTGACAGAGGGATACACATATAGATCAGCGGAATAGAATTGAATGTCAAGAAATTAAACCATATATATGTATATAGTTAGCTGGTTGTCAACAAGGTGCTGTCATGGTCCGTTTGGGTTGCTGTAATGAAATACCAGAGACTAGGTGGCTAACAGACAATAGAAATTTATTTCTCACGGTTCTGGATGCTGGGAAGTCCAAGATCAAGGCACTGGCAGATTCAGTGTCTGATGAGAGCCTGCTTCCTGGTTTACAAATGTCTTATCTTTTCTCTGTGTCCTCACATGGCTGAAGGAGCAAGCGAACTCTTTGGGGGGTCTTTTTTTAAGGGCTTTAATCCTATTCATATGGACTCTACCACTAAGGGCTAATCATCTCCCAAAGGCCTCACCTTCAAACACTATCACATTGGGAGTTAGGATTTAACATACGAATTTTGGGTGAGACACACGTTCAGTCTATAGCAGGTGCCAAGACCATTCTGTGGAGAAAGAGGAGTCTTTTCAACAAGTATCGTTGGGACAACTGAATAGACACATGCAAAAAAATGAGGTTGGACTCTCAAACCATGCTGCAAAGAAAAATTAACTCAAAATGGATCACAGACTTAAATGTAACAGATAAAAATCTTGGAAAGAAGCACAAGGTTAAGGATTCTTGGATATGACACCAAAAGCATGAACAACAGCAACAACAGCCAAAAAACAGATTAATTTGGACTTCATCAAAATTAAAACTTTTGTGTTTCAAAGGACACCAAGAAAGTGAAAAGACAATCTATAGAATATATTTGAAAAGCATATCTGATACGGGACCTTTATCTAGAATGTAAAAAGAACTCTTAAACCTCAATAATAAAAGGACAACCTAATTTAAAAATGGGCGAAGGCACTGAATAGACTTTATTTTAATGGGAGATACACAGTTACCAAATACATATGTGAAAAGATGCTGTATCTCATTAGTCGTCAGGGGATTGCAAACCAAAACCACAATGAGCTGCCACTCACACCCACTAGGATGGTTTCAATGAAAGTTTTAATAGCAAAGTGCTGGCAAGGATGTGGAGATACTGCAAGCCTCATATGCTGCTGATGGGAATATAAAATGGCACAGCCACTTTGGAAAAACAGTTGAGCAGTTTCTTAAGCAATTAAACATAGTTACCATATGACCTAGCAATTCTAGGTATATAACCCAGAGGAATGAAAACATATCTGTGTAAAACTTGACCACAAATGTTGTAGAAGTGTTATTCATAATAGCTGAAAGATGGAAATGTTCCAAATGTCCATTAGCTGACGAATGGATAAATAGAATTGGGTATATACATAGAATGGAATGTTATTCAGCCATAAAAAGAAAAAAAAAAAAAAGAAATGAAGTAGTGATATATGCTACAACATAGGTAAACCTTGAAAACATGCTAAGTGAAAGAAGCCGGTCACAAAATATTGCATATTATATGATTCTGTTCTGTTTTTTTTTTTTGAGACGGAGTCTCACTCTTTCACCCAGGCTGGAGTGCAGTGGCGCGATCTCGGCTCACTGCAGGCTCCGCCCCCCGGGGTTCACGCCATTCTCCTGCCTCAGCCTCCCTTGTAGCTGGGACTACAGGCGCCTGCCACCTCGCCCGGCTAATTTTTTTGTATTTTTAGTAGAGACGGGGTTTCACTGTGTTAGCCAGGATGGTCTCGATCTCCTGACCTCGTGATCCGCCCGCCTCGGCCTCCCAAAGTGCTGGGATTACAGGCGTGAGCCACGGCGCCCGGCCTGATTCTGTTCTGTTTATGTGAAATGTCCAGAATAGGGACGATAGCTTAAACAATACAGGATTTCTTTTTGAGGTGATTAAAATGTCCCAGAATTCACTGTGATGAAGGTTGTACAAGCTGTAAATACACTAAAAACTGTTGAATAGCACATTTTAATAAAACTGTTAAAGTAACCTGGCTAGGTGCGGTGGCTCACGCCTGAAATCCCAGCTCTTTGGGAGGCCAAAGTGGGGGGATCACTTGAAGCTAGGAGTTCAAGACCAGCCTGGGCAACATGATCAGACCCTGTCTCTACAAAAAATAAAAAAATTTCGCTGGGCGTGGTGGCATGCACCTGTGGTCCCAGCTGCTCAGGAAACTGAAGCGGGAGGATCGCTTGAACCCAGGAGTTTGAGGCTACAGTGAGCTAGGATTGCACCACTGTACTCCAGTCTTTGTGGACAGAGCAAGACCTTGTCTCAAAAAAGGCAGGAGTGGGGGAGGGGAAGTAGCCATTTCTGATGTCCCTTTGGGATATCTCTGGGCATATATATGTTTAAAAGACTGAGCTCTTAGAATAACAGAGCCCTTCACAGTAAACTCATTTGTTCTCTCCCCACTTTTATTGTAGAAATCATGACCACCCCAGGAAAAGAGAACTTTCGCCTGAAAAGTTACAAGAACAAATCTCTGAATCCTGATGAGATGCGCAGGAGGAGGGAGGAAGAAGGACTGCAGTTACGAAAGCAGAAAAGAGAAGAGCAGGTAAATCCTTTACTTTTATTCATTTCTTTTAAAGAATTTAATGTTCCATTTTAAGCCTGAAACTACCTTCCTTTATTTTAGCAAAGTTTGTGTGTGTGTGTGTGTGTGTGTGTGTGTGTGTGTGTTCGTTCCCCTTCTCCCCTGTAAAATCAACACTTTTTTGGAGTGGGGTTGAGGAGGTACTGAAAAGTGGTATACAAGAATGGGGAAATCTCTTAGGTTCTCATTTTCTCAGCATAACTACACTGTTCAGTATTTTCACCTATTTGTTTTTAGTGTATTTTAGTTTTCTAAGGGTGCAACTTTCTTCTTTAAGATTTTTTTGATGTATGTTTGTTAATGAATTCACAAGTGACCAATAAAGCGTTGCTGTTCATTGTAAACTTAAAATTGGAAATGTAAAAATGTATAGAAAAAGAAAGAATAAACCTCATAAACCAGTCCTTTGGATTCATTAATTGTCAACAGTTTGCTACATTTGCTTCATGTTTGTCTTTACATTTCTTTGTTATCTAACATTTTAAAGTAAAATTTCATTCACAGAATGTCTTTTTATTCTAGATTAATTCTGTATTATTCATAAAGACATTTAGAACATTGATTTTTTTTTTTTTTTTTTTTTTTTTAAGCCTTCCTTCGAAAATGCCGTTCACAAATGGTCTGTTACCTTCGGCAAAGAAATGAAAAGACATAAGGCTTAAGTGACTTTTTTTTTTTTTTTTGCTAAGGAGAGACTTTGGAGCCTGAAGGACCATTTGACCCTCACTATAGAAACTCCATAAAGGCAGATGAATTAGAACCCTCATGCTTGAGAAATAAGATATTCTATTATAAATATTTTGCAGTTATAGTGAAATATCCTCAAAACACATTTTATGAAACACTGCATTAGATAATCCAGTTAGGTGAAGTCCAACAGTACATTACAACCTCAGTATTTTATTTGTTAAGAGTTGTAGATGTATGAATCAAGCACTTTATTATTGACAAAGGTACTTTGTAATATTGTAATAGACTTTATATTGAGTGCAGCAAGTTTAAGTTAGGAGTTCTTGACCTTCTGCTTTATCATCTTTGAATGTATCCACTTAAGTTTCTCTTATTTATTTATTTTTTGAACTGAAAATGGATCCTTTTCTTTCACAGAGCTTTTAAATTAGTTCTATTTTTTGGGTGAATTTCCTTTTCTTTTCTGTTTTTTTTTTTTGTTTGTTTGTTTGTTTGAGACAGAGTCTTGCTCTGTGGCCAGGCTGGAGTATGGTGGCGTGATCTTGGCTCGCTGCAACCTCCACCTCCCAGGTTCAAGCGATTCTCCTGTCTCGGCCTCCTGAGTAGCTGGGAATACAGGCGCGTGCCACCATACCCAGCTAATTTTTGTATTTTTAGTAGAGACAGGGTTTCACCATCTTGGCCAGGATGGTCTCGATCTCTTGTCCTCGTGATCTGCCCGCCTCAGCCTCCCAAAGTGCTGGGATTACAGGAATTTCCTTTCCTTTTATTCTCAGAAATCTTAACAGCATAATTATATATTTATATTCATATATTTAAATGGAATACATGTATGATACATGTGAACCCAGGTATAGGTCTGAATATAACCACCAGTCTAGGGATTGTATTTGGCATAACACCATTTGAAGGTGTAGCAGTGGCACTCTTTGATTAACACAATGTTCATTTTATTCTGTTTCTTCTTGGTGACTACTGATTTCATGTAATTAAACTTCATTATAAAATTTATATACTACCGAAAGCAATCTACAGATTCAGTGCAATTTCTGTCCAATTACCAGTGTCATTCTTCACAGAATAAGGAAAAACAATCCTAGGATTCATACGGAACCAAAAAAGAGCCCCAATTGCCAAAGCCATCTTAAGCAAAATATAAAGCTGGAGGTATCACATTATCTGATGTCAAATTATACTACAAGGCTATAGTAATTAAAAACAGCACAGTACTGGTATAAAAGTAGACATATAAGTCAATGGAATGGAATAGAGAGTCCAGAAATAAAGCCCCATACTGTCAACCAACTGATCTTTGACAAAGTTGGCAAAAGTATATACTGGGGAAAGGATACCCTATTCAATGAATAGTGCTGGGAAAATTGGAGAGCTGTATGCAAAAGAATGAAACTGTACCCCTATCATATACAAAAATTAACTCAAGATGGATTCAATAATTAAATGTATAACCTGAAACTATAAAAATCCTAGAAGAAAACCTGGGAAAAACTCTTCTGGACATTGGTCTAAGCAAAGAATTTATGATTAAGTCCTCAAAAGGAAACAAAACCAAAAATAGATAAATGGGACTTAAACTAAAAAGCTTCTGCACAGCAAGAGCAATAATGTATTTAACAGACAACATACAGAATGGGAGAAAATATTTGTTAACAGTATCTGACAAAGTTCTAACGTTCAGAATCTACAAGGAACTCAAACAACAAGAAAAAACAGCTCTCATTAAAACGTGGGCAAAGAACATGAAAAGATACTTCTCAAAAGAAGACATACAAGTGGCCATGAAAAAAGGGTCAACATCACTAATTATCAAATAAATAAAATTTAAAACTATAATGAGGCCGGGCGGGGTGGCTTATGCCTGTAATCCCAGCACTTTGGGAGGCCGGGGTGGGCAGATCACCTGAGATCAGGAGTTCGAGACCAGCCTGGCCAAGATGGTGAAATCCCGTCTCTACTAAAAATACAAAATTTAGCCAGTGTGGTGATAGGGTAAAGGAGGGCACTTTCAGTATAAGACTATGTTCTTGGGAATTTTCCTGTGTTAATTCATTGAGAAGCTCCTTCCTTCCTCATATCCTGTAAGTCAAATGTTGGATTTACTAGGCTGGTTTTCTTAATTTTCCCTTTTTCAAACCGTGCCCTTGTTTCAGTCTGCTACCTCACCACAGCTTTCCGTTATACCTCAATTAAGAAAAATTCCTGAGGCTTTCCAAGGCTCTGTGTGGTTTGCGGGCTTGCTTCTCAACAGTATATCCCTCCATAGGCTCTTAGGTTTGATCTTCCTCCACTCTTGACTCGTATGTCGTTTCTCAATCTGTTTTTCCATTGTCGTAGATATGGCTGGGAGCTACACATACTGTTTTTTTTTCTTGTCCCTTTTATCATCGTGGGGTAGTACTTCTGAGACTAAAAGGATGGGAAGGCCTGATTCTACCTATTTTTAATCTGTATGTCTCATTGTATGAGGTAGATTATTATGTTGATTAGTTTACAACTGGCATGAAAATTTTATTGACCTTGGGAAGAAAAACTATAATATGTTTTAATCCTGTTGTGAATAGAGCTGGACAGTTCTAGAATAGTATAGTGGATTAATGATGAAGTATTGATGATAACAATTAACTATTGAGTGTTATCTCGGGTACTATTCTAAGCACTTAATGAATTAACCTCTTTAATCATCTCAACCAAACTCTGAGGTAGGTTATTATTTTCTGATATGTTATAGTTACACAATAATTGTGAATGTCTTTAAGTATCTGATTATGGACAAGATAAAGCATATGTATATAAAAACACTGAAATGGATAGAAAATAAATTCATAGCATTACTGGTCCTTTATCTGAAGCTCAGCTAAGTGGTTACACAGTTCAGTGTAAGTGACCATTGCCATAAAGAATAATAGCCTTTTTCACTGGAAAGAACCTTTGCAACAATCTAGACCAGCAATGTTAAAATTATGTTCTGTGGAGCTTTGAGGCTCTGAGTTGAGTCTTATGCTGCTTCTGTTTCCCCATGAAAAGTTTGAAAATGGTTGAGCTATGCTGTCCAGTATGAGATAGCCACTAGCTACAGTTAGCTATTGAGCATTTAATATGTGGCTAATTCAGATTGAGACATATAAATGTAAAATTTACATTGGATGTTGAAGATTCCATGTGAAAAAATAAGTATCTCAATTTTTATACTGAAATATTCTAGACATGGGTTAAATAAAATATTAAAATTAATTTTATCTTTTATTTCCTTTTTTAAATGTGGCTACTAGAAATTTTTAAAATTTCATTTGTGGCTTTCATTATATTTCTGTACAACAGTGCAGATACAAACCATGTTTCTATTTTATACCAAAATTTTGAGTTTGAATGATTTGGCCAAGATTACATAGCAGATAAGTAGAACCAAGATTTTTTCACATCTGAATTAGTGTTCTTTCTACAGGATTGTGCGGCATTAGGTCCACCTGATAAAAGTTGTACTGGCACGCTGTGACACAAATCTGTGTTTGTTTTGCAGAGCAGGATTGGAAAGAAAGCATAGTTAAAATGTGATGGTCAAAGCATTGCTTTGCATGCTTAGCCCACCTCATAACTACTGACGATTAAATGATATTGATTATAGCTATTTGGATACCGTGGTACATCTCTTATTCTGTATGACCTCTATTACCTTTTTGGGATTACTTCATTTAATGTCATTTTAAAGATTTTCACAGTTGTCCATCATGCTGAGACGTTTTTGCTTGAGTAGTTGCATAACTCGCATGTTTTCCAACCTTTTACTGCATTATAAATTGTCTTTGACAAATTTAATGTTAATAAATCTCATTCTTCCACTTTTATCAAACCAGTGTTTGTTTGTGCTTCTTTTGGCTAGTAGTATTAGCTGCATGTTCGTCAGTTTGCCCTTTGATTTCACCTGTTTAACCAACAGTCGCTACAGTTTTTATCACTGCATTAATAACATTTAACATATCTTGAAAGTGGTTGTACGTTTTTAAAATATTTTCTGTTGCCAATTTTTTTTCTATCAGTTTTGAATACTGTTGACATAGCTTTGCTGTTCTAAGTCAAATATTGGATGAGCAGTTGTGTTTTTCATGACCTGTAGTACTTAAAGATCACTAACAGCATACCGCTGTACCAAACTGCCTGTGCATATGAACTGCAGTACCAATAGATGTAATGTTAGTGACTGGGTATGATTCTGGAATCATGTAAATGTTTTAAATAACTGTAAAACAAAATTAAACTGAGAGAAGAAATCCTCAAATTAAAAAGAAGGAAACAAGTGACCTGGTTTGTCATGCTTGTGGCTAAGCCACACAGAGAAGAATTATTTTATATACCTTTAAACTATGGTAATTTGACTAATTTCTTCTGCTAGTTTCTATCTTAAGGACAAAAGAGAAGTATAAATGAATCTTCACTTGCTTTTGGTAATCATATAAAATTGGTAGTTATGAAACTATATATATTTGTATATGAATAAAGGAAATTGATATTTATATTAATATTAGAAACCTGATACTTTTAGTTTAAGAAAATAAGTAAATAAGAAAATTAAAGAAGTTAAGTAAGTTTGAATTGGTAATGTCACTGGGAATTTATGATATATTTTCTTTGATAAAACAAAACACCAGTTCTGTCCTGAGAAGGCCTAGAAATAGCAAATTACCTTTTTGCAGTGAGCGCTGGCATTCTGAGGTATTTAGAATTTTTTCTCAAAGGAACCAGGTTCCTTGCAAAAATAACTGGTTCTTGGTTAAGATAGGGAATATTTTATAAAGCAAAGAAGTTATCTGAGACCACTGGAGTTTTGTTGAAAAGACTCAGAGCTAACTTGAACTAGCTCCTAGCTCCCATTGGGTAAAAATAGGGTATTTTGAGTATCAGAAAAGGTTTATAAAGATTTCTGCTTCTGGCCAAAATGGAGTATTAGGACCAGGATTTACCTTCCTACCTGAAGGAACCAGGAATAAACAGATAAAATACATGAAAACAGCAGTTCAAGACACTAGGCATTAGGCAGTGGAAGATAGTGATCTCTAAAGATGGGAAACAAATGAGATAAATCCTGTGATTATCTCAGTTTTCTGGTTGTAAACTAGAAAGAGGCACTAAGGCAGAGCCCACAGCCTCGCTGCGTTGAGGCAGAGCTGAGAGTCTGTGAAGACCAGGCAAATAGAGTTCATAGGATGGAATATCAAAGAAGAGAGACCTGTATATTGAGTGAAGCCTGAAAATCTTCAAAGGCTTTCCTCAAATATTCAGCAGAATGCTGATTAGCACATGTGTTTGAGGAAACTACCCAAGGTTAGAGAAAATATCACTTTAAAGGATTAGACGGAACAGTGCCTGGTACTTACACAGGGCTAGAAACAGTGCCTATCCCACTAGCTGGACTGGAGAAACTCATAATTCATGAGGGATTAGGTAGAGTATTCAGGAGAGCCTTGCCTCAGTAGTGGAGATTAATGAGCTGTATACTTAGTACTGCTCCAGACTTAACCTGACAAATGAAAGCAAGGTCCAAAAGGATCAAACAGTTTCCATATAACTTAGCTGTATACCGAAATGGAGCTCAAGAATGTTTATAGGAATACAAAAATATCCAGTACACGAGGTAAAATTGACATTGTCTGGCATCCAAAGATTGTGACATATACAAAAAAGCAGGAAAACACAACCGTTAATGGGGAGAATGATCAGTTGAAACTGACTCAACTGATAAAGATGTTAGAGTTATCAAGTAATAAAATATAAATGGTTATTATAACCATACCATATTCCATATGTTCAAAAAGTTAGAGACATGGAAGATAAAAAAAAGACTCTTCCAGGCATGGTGGTTCACGCCTATAATCCCAGTGCTTTGGGAGGCGGAGGTGGGAGGATCGCTTGAGCCCAGGAGCAACATAATGAGTCTACCAAAAAATAAATAAATAAAAAACTTAGGCGGGCATAGTGGTGCACGCTATAGTCCTAAGTCCCAAGGTTGAGGTGGGAGGATGGCTTGAGCCCAGGAGTTTGAGGCTTCATTGAGCTATGACTGTGCCGCTGTGCTCCAGCCTGAGTCACAGAGTGAGAGACCCTCTTAAAAAAATAAAAATAAAAAAATAAAAGTAAAAAGGTATAAAAAGACTCAATTTGAACTCCTGGAGATAAAAAATGTGATGTCCAAGATGAGAAATTCACAAATGGAATTAATTGCAAATTAAAAATTGCAGAAGAAAAGATTAGTGAACTTCTGGGCATAGGAATAGAAACTGTCAAGAATGGGCTGGGCGCGGTGGCTCACGCCTGTAATCCCAGCACTTTGGGAGGCTGAGGCGGGCGGCTCACGAGGTCAGGAGATTGAGACGATTCTGGCTAACGGTGAAACCCCGTCTCTACTAAAAATACAAAAAATTAGCCGGGCGAGGTGGCGGGCGCCTGCAGTCCCAGCTACTGGGGAGGCTGAGGCAGGAGAATGGCGTGAACCCTGGGGGGCGGAGCCTGCAGTGAGCCAAGATCGCGCCACTGCACTCCAACCTGGGCGACATCGAGACTCCGTCTCAAAAAAAAAAAAAAAAGAATGAAAAAGAGGTAAAAGAACCCACCCCCGCCCCGACACACACACACACACACACACAGACACACACACACACACACACACACACACACACACAACACACACACGAGGCCAAAAGAACCCACAAGTGAGTTATGGGACAACTTCAAGAAACCTAAATACAGACAATTGGAGTCCCTAAAGGAAAAGAGAGGGTGGAAGAGAAAAAATATTTAAAGAAGTAATGGCCGAAAACCTTTTATAATGAAGAACTGTAAATCCACTGATTGAAGGAACTAAGTGAATCCCCATCACAAGAAAGATGAAGAAAACTCCATCATAGCACATCATAGCCAAACTGCTCAAACCCAAACTTAAAAGGAAACTCTTAAAAACACCCAGAGTAAAGACATGTTACATGCAGAGGAACAGAGATAAGGATGATGTCAGAGTTCTCATTGTAAACAATACAAGCCAGAAGACAGTGGAGAAGCATTTAAGGAAACTGTCAACCAAAGAATTCTTCACCACCAGACGTTGCACTGAGACAGAAGTAAAATAATGTCCTGGATTACTTGAGCAAATCCCAGCTATCAAATTATTTTATCTGTAAATACTTCAATATGTATCTCTACAGAATAAAGATTCTTTTTTTCTTTTTTGGAGACAGGGTCTCATTCTGTTGCCCATGCAGGCTGGAGTGTAGTGGTGTGATTACAACTCACTATAGCCTCAACCTCCCAGGCTCAAAGGGATTCACCTCGGCCTCCCTAGTAGCTGGGGCTGCAGGCATGCACCACTACACCTGGCTGATTAAAAAGATTTTCTTGTAGAGATGGAGTCTCACTATGTTGCCCAGGCTGGTCTCAAACTCCTGGCCTCAAGCAATCCTCCTGCCTTGGCTTCCCAAAGTGCTGGCATTATAGGAGTGAGCCACTGTGCCCAGTCCTGGATAAAGATTTTTAAACTTAAAAATCATCAAAGAGCCCTGTCAGCTTTTCACCTCAAATTTTAGCAGTCTTTGATGGTCCCTTCCTAGATCCATTACTTTTATAGGAGTTACAGTGATCATTTCTTCTGCTTTTATTAGCTGGAAGGTCATTCAGAATAGTGTTATCATACTTTAAAAAGTTAGTTTTTTAATATTAAACATCTGGTCAACATTCAGATTTTCTACATTGTCACAAAATCTTATGTTTGTTTCTTAGAGTCAGAAACTAAGTCATACATTGTATTTGGTGCTGTCTCTTAACTGTTTTAAAAAATTTTTTATTAATAATTGGTGAAAACAAAATTTTTCCTCTTACCCATTTTTAAGTGTATAGTTCAGTAGTGTTAACAGTATTCACATTGTTATATAACATATATCTAGAACTTTTTCATCTTACAGATTGAAATTCTGTGTCACATTAAACAAGTATTCCTAATTTCTCCTTTCCCAGCTTCTGATAACTGGCATTCTACTTTCTGTTTCCATGATTTTGATTTCTCTAGATATCTTGTATAAGTAGACTCATACAATATTTGTCCACTTGTAACTGACTTATTTCACTCAGCCTAATGACTTCAAGGTTCATCTATGTTGTAGCTTGTGACAGGATCCCTTTTTCTTTTAAGGCTGAATAATATTCCATTGTATGTATTACCACATTTTCCTTATTCATCTGTTGATGGACATTTGGGCTGCTTCCACCTCCTGGCCCATGTGAATAATGCTGCAATGAGCATGAGTGTGCAAATATCTCTTTTGATATTCTGTTTTGAATTCTTTTGGGCATTTACACATAAGTGGGATGTCTAGATCATAATGATAATTTCATTTTTAATATTTTCAAGAGCCTCCCTACTGTTTTTCATAGTGGGTACATATTTTATGGTAGTTTTGATTTCCATTTGTCTAATGATACGTGATTTGAGCATCTTTTCATATGCTTGTTGGTATTTGTATGTCTTTGGAGAAATGTCTGGTTGTTTTGCCTATTTTTAAATTCGGTTACTTGACTAATCCTTACATTCTGGTTTTGTCAGCCTGATCTGTCATTATAAAGAGCCCCAACAGCTTTCTACCTCAAGTTTTAGCAGTCTTTGATGGTCCCTACCTAGATCCATTACTTTTATAGAGGTTACAGTGATCATTCCTTCTGCTTTTATTAGCTGGAAAGTCACTCAAAAGAAGACCTTTCCCTTAGCTACAGTTCACATAGGACAGAGAAATGCTTGATTCTCTTCCTGTATTTGTTTTCAGAATAATGAGTTGGCTTCTTAGCATCCTCCAAAGGGATGAGATAGTATGTGCTTTAGTATCATTAAGAATAGTATGTGCTTTAGTATCATTAAGAATGCACAGAATTGTAATCCCAGCACTTTGGGAGGCTGAGGCGGGCGGATCATGAGGTCAGGAGATCGAGATCATCCTGGCTAACACGGTGAAACCCCGACTCTACTAAAAATATAAAAAAATTAGCTGGGCGTGGTGGCAGTGCCTGTAGTCCCAGCTACTTGGGAGGCTGAGGCAGGAGAATGGCGTGAACCCGGGAGGCGGAGCTTGCAGTGAGCTGAGATCGTGCTACTGCACTCCAGCCTGGACGACAGAGCGAGACTCCGTCTCAAAAAAAAAAAAAACCAACAAAAAAAAGGCACAGAATTTAGCATAGATACTTTCAAAAATAGGTTTATGACAGTCTGGTTGACAGTCTGTGAAAACCATCACCATAATTAAGTTGTGAACATACTCATTTCACCCAGAGGATTCCTAGTACGCTTTTTTAGTACATTTTTCTCTGCCCCTTTCCTCTGATCTGTTTTCTGTTACCACTGATTAGTTACCATAAATGGAATTATGCAACGTGTATTCTTTTTCTTTCTAGTTTCACACAGTTTAATCATTTTGGTATTCACTTATATGTTTTATGTATGAATTGTTCATTCCATTTTATGGTTGAGTAGTATTCTGTTGTATGGATAAACAACAACTGGTTTATCCATTCACTTGTTGATGGAAATTTGGATTATTTCCAGTTTTTGGTGATTACAAATAAAATTGTTAGAAACACTCATGGACAGCTTTTTGTGTGGATATAACTTTTCTTTTCCCTCAGGTAAGTATCTAGAAGTGATATGGCTGGGTTGTGCAGCTGGTGTATACTTAGGAGCTGTCAACTGTTTGCCAAAATGGGTTGTACTATTTTACCTTCCCAAGAGCAGTGTATGATTTTGAGTTGCTACACATCATTGTTAACATTTGGTATGGTCAGTCTTTTCTATTTTAGCTATTCCGAGGGGTATGTAGAAGTACTCCATGATGATTTCAGTTTTCATTCACCTAATAAATAAAGTTGTAAGCATCTTTTCTTTTTTAAAAAAGTTTATTTTTAATTGGCAAATAATAATTGTGTATATTTATCATCTTATATACTTCTTTGTGGTGCGAACATTTAATATTCACTCTTCCAGCAATTTTGACTTATGTAATACATTAGTATTAACTGTAGTCACTGCTATACAATAGATCACCAGTGAGCATCTTTTCATGGGCTTATTTGCTGTGTACCTACTTCAGTGAAGTCTGTTAAAAAAAAATTCCTTTCCAGTTAAATTTTTTAACTGAGTCGATTGTCTTCTAGATATGTCTTTTGCTAGATACATGTTTTACACATATTTTCTCCCAGTCAGTGGCTTGCCTTTTCATTTACAAAAGTATAATTTAAAGAACAAGCATTTATATCTGATGTGAGGTACATGCTAAGGGTTTTTTTTTTTTTTTGCATATGGCTATCCAGTTGTTCAGGTGCCATTTATTGTAAAGATTATTTCCCCCATTGAACTTCCTTGGAAACACTTACCGTTGACCATATCTGTATAGGTCTGTTTCTGGACCTCTACTTTGTTCTGTTGGTCTATTTATCTAGCTTAAATACCATGCTGGCTGGTAACTGTAGCCTTAAGATTAGTTTCAAATCAGATAGTGTTAGACCTCCAACTTTTTCTTTTTCAAAATTGTTTTGGTCTGGGCGCAGTGACTCATGCCTGTAATCTCAGCACTTTGGGAGACCGAGGCGGGAAGATCGCTTAAGCACAGGAGTTTGAGAACAGCCTGGGTAAGATGGCGAGACACCATCTCTACAAAAAGAACAAAACAACAACAACAACAGCAACAACAACAAAACTAATTAGCATGCACCTATAGTCCCAGATAAGAGGCCGAGGTGGGAGGATCGCTTGAGCCCAGAAATTCGAGGCAGCAATGAGGTATGATTGTGCCCCTGCACTCCAGCCTAGGCGTCAAAGCGAGATCTCATCCCTTAAAAAAAGTAAAACGTTGTTTTGGTTATTGTAGGTACTTCACATTTATATGAACTTTAGAATCAGCTTTTCAGTTTGTACATGAAAGCCTGCTGGGAATTAACAATCTTGAGTCCTCTGACCCATGAGCACAGTGTCTTCATTTATTTATGTCATCTTTCCTTTCCTTTCCTTTCCTTTCCTTTCCTTTCCTTTCCTTTCCTTTCCTTTCCTTTCCTATTTTATTTATTTATTTATTTTTGAGACAGAGTCTCACTTTGTCACCCAGGCTGGAGTGCAGTGGTGCGATCTCAGCTCACTGCAACTTCTGCCTCCCTGGTTCAAACAGTTCTACCTCAGCCTCCCAAGCAGCTGGGATTATAGGCGCCTGCCACCATGTCAGCTAATTTTTGTATTTTTAGTAGAGATGAGGTTTCACCACATTGGCCAGGCTGGTCTTAGGTGATCTGCGTGCCTCGGCCTCCCAAAGTGCTGGAATTACAGGCGTGAGCCACTGTTCCCGGCCATGTTTATTTTTTATAATTGAGATTTTATTGGTTGTGTTGAGGATCAGTATACAGACATTTCAATTTGTACACAATTCTTAACTTATATACTAAAAATCTAAAAAGCTGTGTATTGTAATTCTTTTTTAAACAGTTATTCCAGTAAGTTTCCAGCTTAAAATCTGGAGGCAAATTTTTAAGAGGCTGTCAAGTACCAGTATCTTAAAATGTTAAGTTACTACATACATCCCACCAATTCAGTTTAATAGCATATATACTACATATTCAAATTTTCAATCTTTTGCAGTACATTAACAAAGTTATTAGGAAAACAGTACTACCATGACTGAAGATTTTACAGAGTATGTACAATTCTGATAGGGAGAGCCATGATCAAGGAGTGGTTTTCTTTAGGAAACAATTCTGCTAAAAAACAACATAGGAATAGAAGTAATTTAAAATATTCAAGACATTAAATGCAGGACTGTGATTCCATATTGCCATTTTGTATGCTTTGTATTGCAGGATTTAAAAACTAACCCCTCATCTATGGAATGTCAGAGCCTCCCATAATTCAGTATCCCACACTATTTTCTGGTTGTACCAAAAAATAAACAACCAGCAAATGATTTCACCTCTTTAAAAAAGCATTTACACTTAAAAAATGGGATGAGGTAGGATTCCCTCCTTCTAAAAATGTTTCTAGAGCTACTAGAAAACTTACATTTACAAAATAGTTTGTGAAAATATTTCTCTGGGCTGGGCACAGTGGCTCACACCTGTAATCCCAGCACTTTGGGAGGCTGAGGCGGGTGGATCAGCTGAGGTCAGGAGTTCAAGACCAGCCTGGCCAATATGTTGAAGCCCCGTTTCTACTAAAAATACAAAAATTAGCCAGGCGTGGTGGTGGGCGCCTGTAATCCCAGCTACTTGGGAGGCTGAAGCAGAAGGATTGCTTGAACCTGAGAGGTGGAGGTTGTAGTGAGCCTAGACCATACCATTGTACTCCAGCCTCGGCAACAAGAGTGAAACTCCAATTTAAAAAAAACAAAACAAAACAAAAACAAAAACAGAAAATTCCTGTGGCTAGTACAAGAAGGGAGACAGGAATGACTCATAAGACAAGGTATATGATATTAATCACACTTGGCTTTTTTTTCCTCTGGCTTTCTCAGTTTAGTTTCTCTGTTTTCTGTAGGTAAATCTTTAGTTTCTTGGTTAGCCACTTAGGTGTATTTTCTCTGCTTTCCTTTTTACTTTTGTTTTGTCTGAAGATGTATCCTTTCCTGCTGCCTTTTTTGGTTTCCTGTCCACTTTTGTAGGAGCAGAGTTAGCTGAGAACTGTGCCGGGTCTCCGCCTGGGCTCTTCCTTCACTATCCCTTCAGCTGAGCTGACCTTCCTTCCTCTTGGATATTTTGGTGGTGGGGAGGCGCGAGAGCCTTGGTGAAGCTAGGCTGCCTGGCTATTGCTGTCCCGTCCCATCCCGTCCTCCCCAGTCTCCACCAGCTACTGAGACCTGCAGTGGGGGTTAGGTCATCTTTACATTCTCTCAGCAATTTGTAGTTTTTGGTGTATAGGTCTTACAGATTTTTACCTTTTGTCAGATTTTTCCCTAAGTATTTCACTTTTATTGATGCTATTGTAATTGTTATTTTTTAGATTTCAGTTGTTCGTTGTTAATATGTAGAAATGCAATTTAATTTTGTATGTTGATCTCCTAAAGCTTGCTGAACTCAATTGTTAGTTCTAGTCCCTTTGTTATAGATTCCATTGGGTTTTTTACATAGGCAATCATGTCATCTACAGATAAAAGTTTCCTTATTTTCCATTCTTATCTGGATGCCTTTTATTTCTTTAACTTGTTTGGTTGTACTGACTAGAACTTAACGGTGCAGTGTTGAATGAAAATAATAAAAACAGATCTATCTGTTTTATTCCTGACCTTAGATGAAAAGTAGTGGGTCTTTCATTACCTGTGATGTTAATGACAGGTTTTTCATATATAGTCAGGTACTATATGTTTCCATCAGCTATGGACCACATATATGATGTGGTCCCATAAGATTATAATTACCATATTTTTACTGTACCTTTTCTATGTTTTGATATGCAAATTTTTACCTTTGGGTTAAAATCGCCTCCAGTGTTCAGTACAGTAACATGCTGTACAAGTTTGTAGCCTAGGAGCAATAGGGCATATCGTATCGCCTAGGCGTGTAGTAGCTATTCCATCTAGGTTTGTGTAACTACAATCTGTGATGTTCACACAATGATCAAGTCGTCTGATGTATTTCTCAAACTCTTGTTAAGTGATGCATGTGCATATTTTATGAGATTAAGGAAGTTCTCTCTCTATTTAAAAAGTTTTTATTTCTATGTATGTACTTATGCAGTATACTAAAGAAAAACTTTTTTAGAAAAGTTTTTTTAAAAACTTAAAAAAAAATTTCGTTGAGCCCAAAATGTCATATGACGTTAACGGAAGTTCTCTTCTGTTCCTAGTTGAATAGATGTATAAATGTTTAGGGTTCTTACATCTTGATGAATTGACTCCTTGATCATTATGAAATTACCTACTTTCTGATATATTATTTATCTTGAACCAACTTGTCTGACATTACAATACAGTCACTCCAGCTTTCTGTTAGCTAGCATTGGCTTTAAAACAGTTGCATTGAGATACAATTCACACACTGTACAATTCACCCACTTGAAGTGTGTAATTCAGTGGTTTTTAGTATATTCATAGAGTTCCAGTACTTCATCACAACCAATTTTAGAACATTTTAGTCACCCACTAAAAAACCCCTTATGCACATTAGCAGTCACTCTCCATTCCCTCTGCTCCCCGCTTAGCACCCCTCAACCCTTATCTACTTTCTGTCTCTATAGATTTGCCTATTCTGGACATTTCATATAAGTGGAATCATACAGTATATGTGGTCTTTTGTGATTGGTTTCTTTAACTTAGTAGAGTGTATTAAAGATTGATCCATGTTGTAACATGTATTGGTACTTCATTCCCTTTTCTCACTAAATATTCCATTGTGCAGATATACCACTTTTTGTTTATTGATTCAGTTGTTAGACATTTGGATTAACTTTTTTACTATTGTGAATAATGCTTCTGTGAACACATACAAGTTTTTGTGTGGATGTATGTTTTTATTTCTATGTATGTACTTATACAGTATGCTAAGTACAGCACTTAGTACAGTATACTGAGAGTGGAATTGCTGGGTTATGTGGTAAATCTACATTTAATATTTTGTGGAACTGCCAACCTGTTTTCTACGAAAGCTGTACCATTTTACATTTTTATTAGCAATGTTTGAAGGCTTCAGTTTCTCCACATTCTTGGAACACTTGTTATCTTTTTTGAGGCAGGGTCTCCCTCTATTGCCTAGGCTGGAGTGCAGTGGTGCCACCATGGTTCACTGCAGCTTTGAGCTCCCAGGGTCAAGTGATCCTTCCACCTCATCCTCCCAAGTAGCTAGGACTATAGGCACACACCACCATGCCTGGCTAATTTTTTATTATTTTTTGTAGACACAGAGTCTCACTGTATTGTCCAGGCTGGTCTCGAACTCCTGGCCTCAAGTGATCCTCCTGCTTCATCCTCCCAAAGCACTAGGATTGCGGGTGTGAGGCACTGTGTCTGGCCTCAATGGTTTTTTTTAAATACTTTTTTTTTTTTAATGAGAAAAGTTTTAAAAAAATTGTACCGCATTATTACTGTTTCTGATGGTCTTTATTCCTTTTTGTAGATCTGTATTTCATCTGGTGTTAGTTTCCTTCTGTCTAAGGAACATCCTTTAACATTTTCTTACAGGACTGGTCTGTTGGTGATGAATTCATTCAGTTTGTATATGTCTGAAAAAAGTTTATTTCACTATTTTTATAAAGACCTTATTTAATACATATATATATATATATTTTAGCAGTTTTTGGTTCCCCTCAAAACTGAACAGATAGTACAGAAATTTCTTATGTACTCTGCCCCCACACATGCATAGCCTCCGGCATTGTCAGCATCCCCCATGGAGTGGTACATTTGCTATAATTAATGAACCTACATTGACACATCATTGTCTATATATTAAGATTCATTCCTGGTGTTGTACATTCTGTGGGTTTGATATCACACAGAGTAAATTCCCTGCGCTAAAATTCTGTGCTCCACCTATTTGTCCCTCTTTTCCCCAACCTCCAACAACTACTGATCTTTTTACTGTCTCCATAGTTTTGCCTTTTCCAGAATGTCATATAGTTGGAATCATACAATGTGTATGCCTTTTCAGATTGGCCTCTTTCACTTAATAATATGTATTTAATGTTCTTCCATGTCTTTCCACGGCTTCATAGCTCATTTCTTTTTAATGCTGAATAATATTCCATTGTCTGGATGCACCATAGTTTATCCATTTACCTGCTGAAAGACATCGTGGTTGCTTCTGAGTTTTGACAGTTATGGATAAAACTCCTATATACATTTGTGGGCAGGATTTTGTATAGATATAAGCTTTCAGTTTTTTTTGATGAATACAAATGAGCATTGTTGCTGATCTTATGGAAGAGTTAATTTTTGTTGTTGTTGTTGAGACGGAGTCTTGTTCTGTCACCTAGGCTGGCGTGCAGTGGCATGATTTCGGTTCACTGCAGCCTCTGCCTCCTGGGTTCAAGTGATTCTCCTGCCTCAGCCTCCTGAGTAGCTGGGATTACAGGCGCCTACCACCACTCCCGGCTAATTTTTGTATTTTTAGTAGAGACAGCGTTTCACCATGTTGCTCAGGCTGGTCTCGAACTCCTGACCTCAGGTGATCCACCTGCCTCGGCCTCCCAAAGTGCTGGGATAGCAGGCATGAGCCACCGTGCCTGGCCGAGTATGTTTAATTTTGTAACAAACTGCTAAACTGTCTTCCAAAGTGGCTGTACCATTTTGCCTTTTCTACCGGCAATGAATATGAGTTCCTGTTCCACAGCCTTGCCAGCATTTGGTGTTAGCAGTGGTTTTGGATTTTGGCCATTCTGATAGGTAGGTATTGGTATCTCATTTAGTTTGCATTTCCCTGATAACATATAATATGGATTACCTCTTCATATGCTTGTTTGCCATCTATGTATCTTCTTTAGTGAAGTGTCTATAAAGGTCTTTGGCCCATTTTTAAGTGGGTTGTTTGTTTTCTTGTTAAGTTTTTTATATATTTTGGATACCAGTCTTTCATTAGATATTTTGCAGATATTTCTTCCCAGGCTGTGGCTTGTCTTTTCATTCTCTTGGTAGTGTCTTTCACAGAGCAGCATGTTTTAATTTTAATGCAGTTGAGCTTATCAATTATTTCATGGATTATGCCTTTGGTGTTGTATCTAAAATATTACCAATCCCAGGAACTCTAGCGTTTCCCCTGTTTTACCTTTCAGGAGATTTTTAGTTCTTTTTTTTTTTTTTTTTTTTTTTTTGAGATGAGATTTTGCTCTTGTTGCCCAGGCTGGAGAGCAATGGCACAATCCTGGCTCATTGTAACCTCCGCCTCCTGGATTCAAGCGATTCTCCTGCCTCAGCCTCCTGAGTAGCTGGGATTACAGACATGCACTAACATGTCCAGCTAATTTTTGTATTTTTAGTAGAGATGGGGTTTCCCCATGTTGGCCAGGCTGGTCTTGAACTCCTGACCTTGTGATCTGCCTGCCTCAGTCTCCCCAAGTGCTGGGATTAAATTTTTGTATTAATAGAGATGGGGTTTCACCATGTTGGTCAGGCTGGTCTTGAACTTCTGACCTCAGGTGATCCACCCACCTCAGTCTCCCCAAGTGCTGGGATTAAATGTTTGTATTGATAGAGATGGGGTTTCCCCATGTTGGCCAGGCTGGTCTTGAACTCCTGACCTCAGGTGATCCACCCACCTCAGCCTCTCAAAGTGCTGGGATTACAGGTGTAAGCCAATGCGCCTGGCCTACTTTTTTATTACATTTAGGTCTGTGATTCGTTTTAGGTTAATTTTTGTGAACGAAGGGTGTAAGACCTGTGGTTTAGATTTGTTTTTTTGCCTGTGTGTGCCCAGTTGTTCCAGCACCATTTCTCCTCTTTGGACCTTTTTTTCTTTTTCTTTTTTCTTTTATTTTGAGGCAGAGTCTCTCTCTGTTGCCAGGCTGGAGTGCAGTGGTGCCATCTTGGCTTACTGCAACCTCCGACTCCCTGGTTCAAGTAATTCTCCTGCCTCAGCCTCCCAAGTAACTGGGGTTACAGGCACGTGTCACCACGCCCAGCTAATTTTTGTATTTTTATTAGAGACGGGGTTTCACCATGTTGGCCAGGATGGTCTCAATCTCCTGACATCGTGATCCCCCCGCCTTGACCACCCAAAGTGCTGGGATTTCAGGCGTGAGCCATCGCACCCAGCCTGGACTTTTTTTTGTTGTTGTTGTTACAGATATTTCAATTGGCAAATAAAATTTTGTATATTTATGGTGTGCAACATGATGTTTTGAAATATGTATATATTGTGAAATGGCTAAATCAAGCAAATTAATATACAGATCATCTCATATACCTATTATTTAGTGTTAAGCACACTTACAATCTACAGTCTCAGCAGGATTTGTTTTTTTGAGACAAGGTCTTACTCTGTCGCCCAGGCTGGAGTGCAGTGGTGTGATCGTGGTTCACCGTAGCCTGGAGCTCCCACTTTAGCCTTTTGAGTATCTGGGACTACAGGCCAGTGCCACCCTGCCCAGCTAATTTTTTGCTTTTTTGTAGAGGCAGGGTCTTGCTGTGTTGCCCAGGTGAGTCTTGAACTCCTGGTCTCAAAGGATCCTCCGTCCTCAGCCTTCCAAAGTGCTGAGATTACAGGTGTGAGCCACCATGCCTGGCTAATCTGTTGTCTTAACAATTTTCAGATGTGCAGTATACTGTTATGAACTATAGTCACCATGTTGTACAGTAGATCTCTTGAACTTACTCTTCCTAACTGAAATTTTGTATCCCTTCACCAATATCTCTCCAGCCTTTCCTGTCCCCAACCCTCCACACTTATTAACAACCATTATACTCTTTACTTCTGTGAGTTTGACCTTTTTAGATTCCACATAAAAGTGAGATGCTTATGTGGTCTTTCTGTGTCTGTCTTAATTCCTTAACATAATATCCTCCAGGTTCATCCATGTTGTTGCAAATGATAGGGTTTCTTTCATTTTTAAGAACATTGGTCTGTTGTGTATATATACCACACTTTTTTGCTCCATTCATCTGAGGTGGACACTTAGGTTGATTCCATATCTTGGCTCTTGTGAATAATGTTACAGTGAACCTGGGAGTGCAGATATCTCTTTGACATACTGACTTCCTTTCCTTTGGATATATGCCCAGTAGTGGGATTGCTGGATCATATGGTAATTCTTTTTTTAGTTTTTTTTTTTTTTTTTTTGTGGAGCCTCCATACTATTTTTCATACTGGCTATAATAAATTACATTCCCACCAGCGATGTGCAAGGGTTTCCTTTCCTCAGCATCCTCACCAATATGTTATCTTTCATCTTTTTGATGATTGTCGTTCTAACAGGTATGAGGTAATACCTCATTATGGCTTCAATTTGTATTTCCCTGGTGATGAGTGATGGTGAGCATTTTTTTCATATACCTATTGGCCATTTTATGTCTTCTTTTGAGAAATGACTATTTAAGTTCTTTCCCTATTTTAAAATCAGGTTGTTTTCTTACTATTGAGTTATTTTTGAGTTCCTTATGTATTTTGGATATTAACCCCTTATCTGATGTACGGTTTGTAAATATTTTCTTCTATTGCATAAATTATCTCTTCACTCTTTTGATTCCTCTGCTGTGCTTTTTAAAAAGTTTGCTGTAACCCCATTTGTCGACCTGCTTTTGTTGCTTTGCTTTTGGGGTCCCATCCAAAAAATCATTGCCTAGACCAGTTTCAAGAAGCTTTTTCCCTATGTTTTACAGTTTCAGGTCTTATGTTTCAGTCTTTAATGCATATTGAATTAATTTTTGTTGATGGTATGGGATAAAGGTTCAGTTTCTTTCTTGTGCATGTGGATATCTAATTTTTTGAGCCCCATTTATTGAAGAGACTGTTCTTTGCCTATTGTGTGTTCTTGGCACCTTTGTAGAAAAATCAATTAATCATAAATGCATGGATTTATTTCTGGGCTGTTTATTCTGTTCCATTGCTCTATGTGTTTGTTTTCATGCCAAGACTTTGCTGTTTTGATTACTATAGTATGTAGCATAGAGTTGACCCTTGAACAAGGTCTTGAACTGCTTGGGTCCACTTATATGCAGATTTTCCCTTGCCTTTGCCACTTCTGAGACAGCAAGACCAACCCTTCCTCTTCCCTCCTCCTCAGCTTACTCAACTTGAAGACGAGAAGATGAAGGCCCTTATGATGATCCACTTCCACTTTATGAATTGTAACTATATTTTCTCTTCCTTATGATTTTCTAAATAACATTTTCTTTTCTGTAGCTTACTTTATTGTAAAAAAAATACAGCATATAATACATATATCATGCAAAATGTGTTAATTTAGTGTTTGTGTCGTTGATAAGGCTTCCAGTCAAGCCATTGATAAGGCTTCCAGTCAGTGGTAGCCTATTTGTAGTTAGGCTGTGGGGGAGTTAAAAGTTATATGTAGGTTTTTGACTGCATAGGGGATTGGCTTCCCTAACGCCTGTGTCATTTAAGGGTCAGTTGTATTTTGAAATCAGTCAGTGTGAAGCCTCCTCCTCTGTTCATTTTTGCTCAAGATTGCTCTGGCTATTTGGGGTCTTTTGTGGGTCCATATGAATTTTAGGATTTTAAAAAATTTCTGTGAGAAATGTCATTGCAATTTTGATAGAGGTTACATTGAATCTGTAGCTAGCTTTGGTTAGTATGAACATTTTAATACTGTTCTTCTAATTCATGAACATAAGAATATCTTTCCATTCATGTATTTCAATTTGTTTCATCTGTGTTTTTTGTAGTTTTTAATGTACAGGTCTTTCACCTCCTTGGCTAAATTTATTCCTAAGTATTTTATTTTATTTTTGTAGCCATTGTAAATGGGATTGTTTTCTTAATTTCTTTTTCAGATAGTTTGTTGTTAGTGTATGGAAATGCTACACATTTTTATTTATTGATTTTATATCCTACAACTTTCCTGAATCCATGTATTATTTCTAACAGTTTATTGGCGGAGTCTTTAGAGTTCTTTCCATGTAAGATCATGTCTTCAGCAATCAGGGACAATTTCATTTCTTCCTTTTTAGTTTAGATGCCTTTTCTTTCTCTTGCCTAATTGCTCTGACTGGGACTTCCAACACCATGTTGAGTGAAGATGGCAAGAGTGGGCATCCTTGTCTTGTTTCTGATCTTAGAAGAAAAGCTTTCAACTTTTCAATGTTTAGTATGATGCTAACTGTTGGTTTGTCATATATGGCCTTTATTGTGTGGAGGTAAATTCTTTCTATACCTAGTTTGTTGAGAGTTTTTATGAAAGGATGTTGAAATTTGTCTCATGCTTTTTCTGCATCTATTGAGACGATCATAGATTTTTGTCCTTCATTCTGTTAATGTGATTCACATTCATAGATTTGCGTATGTTGAACCATCCTTGTATCCCTGAGGTAAATCCTACATGTTCATATTGAATGATCTTTTTAATGTGCTGTTGAATTTTGTTAGTATTTCGTTGAACTCCAGCACTGTTTATTGAAAAGACTACCTTTGCACCATTGTATTTTATCTGTTTCTTTGTTGAAGAAATCATTGTACTAGATTTATGAGGTCTATTTCTGGGCTCTATTCTGTTTCACTGATCTGTTTGTCTAGTCTTTTGCCAATACCACACTGTCTTGCTTACAATAAATCTTGAAGTTGGGTAGAGTCATTCCTCTAACTTTCTCCTTTTCCTTCAATATTTTGTTGGCTATTTTGGATCTTTTTCTTTTCCATATACATTTTAGAATCATCTCGGTGATAGAAAATAACTTTCTGGGATTGTAATTGCGTTGAATCTATAGGTCTAGTTGGGTAGCACTGACATCTTGCCAATGTTGAGTCTTCCTATATAGATAGGAATAATACTTCTCTAGTTATTTAGGTCTTTGATTTGTTTCATCAGAGTTTTGTAGTTTTCCTCATAGAAATCTCATATATGTTTTGTTAGATTCATACCTAAGTATTCTGTTTTTTTTGGGGAGTGTAATGTAAATGACACTTTTAAATTTCAAATTCCCCTTATTCATTGCTGGTGTATAGAAAAGCAGTTGAATTTTGTATATTAACCTTCTATCATGCAACCTTGTTATAATTGCTTATTAGTTCCAGAGGTTTTTTCACTGATTCTTTTGAATTCTCCATGTGGAAGACTATGTCATCAGAGAAAAAAAGATGGTTTTATATCTTCTGTTCCCATCAGCATGCCTTTTTGCCTTTTCTTGTCTTACTGCCTTCATTAGGACTTGCAATACAATGTTGTAAAGGAGTGGTGAGAGGAAATCTCCTTGTCTTGCTCCTGATCTTAGCAGAGAAGCTTCTCGTTTCATACCATTTAAGTATGATGTTAGCTGTAGGTTTTTTCTGGATATTCCTTGTCAAGTTGAGGAATGAGAATTTTTAAAATCATGAATGGGTGTTGGATTGTTTTTCATATGCTTCTTCTGCATCTATTGATACGGTTGTGTGATTTTTCTTCCTTAGTCTGTTGATGTGATGGATTTTATTAATGATTTTCAAATGTTGGACCAGTAATTTACACCTGGGATAAATCCCACTTGATCATGGTATATGATTCGTTTTATACATTGTTGGGTTTGTTTTGCTAATGTTTTGTTGAAGATTTTGCACCTGTGTTCATAAAAAATGTTGGTCTGTAGTTTTCTTATAATGTCTCTGTCAAGTTTTGGAATACTCTGATGTTGGCCTCTACCGAATGAGTTAGGAATTATTCCTTCTGCCTCTGTCTTGTGTAGGAGATGATACAGAATGGGTGTAATTTCTTCCCTAAATGTTTTATAAAATTCACCAGTGAACCCATCTGGTCCTGGTGTTTTCTGTTTTGGAAGGTTGATTGGTTCAGTTTCTTTAATACAGGCCTATTCAGATTGTTTCTTGTGTGAGTTTTGGTAGTTTGTGGCTTTCGGGGAAGTGGTTCATTTTATCTAGGTGATCAAATTTGTGGCAATAGAATTGTTCATAGTATTCTTTTTTTATTTTTATTTTTTTGAGACAGTCTCGCTGTTACCCAGGCTGAAGTGTAGTGGTGCAATCCTGGCTCACTGCAACCTCTGCCTCCCGGGTCCAGGTGATTCTGGTGCCTCAGCCTCCTGAGTTGCTGGGATTACAGGCGCCCACCACCACAACTGGCTGATTTTCATATTTTTAGTGGAAACGGGGTTTTGCCGTGTTGGCCATGCTGGTCTTGAACTCCTGACCTCAAGTGACCTGCCTGCCTCAGCCTCCCAAAGTGCTGGGATTACAGGTGTGAGCCATTATACTGTGCCTGGCCAGTATTGTTTTATTGTCCCTTTAATGTTCATGAGATTTGTAGTGATTTTCATTGATTTCTGATATTAGGAGTTTGTGTCCTCTGTCTTTTTGTTAGTCTGCTTGGCTAGAGGTTTATGATTTAATTGGTCCTTTCAAAGAACAAGCTTTTGGTTTTTTCATTGATTTTTCTCTGTTGATTTCCTGTTTTCAGTTACATTGATATCTGCTCTTATTTTTATTCTTCTGCTAACTTTGGATTTAATTCGCTGCTTCTTTTTCTGTTTTTTTAAGGTGATTGATTAGGTGATTTTAGATCTTTTGTCTTTTCTGGTAAATGCATTCAATGCTATGAATTTCCCTCTAAGCACTGCTTTCACGTCATCCCATAGATTTTGATAAGTTGTGTCTTTATTTTCATTTAGCTCAAAATATTTTAAAATTTCTCTTGAGATCCCTTTTTTGACCTATGTGTTATTAGAAGTGTGTTGTTAAATCTCCAAGTACTTGGAGTTTTTTTTCGATTATGTTTCTGTTATTGATTTGTAATTTAATTTTATTGTGGCCTGAGAGGAGACATTTTATAACTTGTTCTTTTGAATGTGTTGAGCTTTGTTTTATGGCCCAGAATGTGGTCTATCTTGATGAATATCCTGTGAGTGTAAAAATGTGTATTCTGTTATTTCTTCTGTGACATAATCTGGATGTTCATTATATCCAGTTGATTAATGTTGAGTTCAATTATGTCCTTACTGGTTTTCTCCCTGCTTGATCTGTCCGTTTCTGATAGAGAGGTGTTGAAGTGTCCAACTGTAATAGTGAATTCATTTATTTCTCCTTGCAATTCTGTCAGTTTTTGCCTACACAGACACTTTGTTGTTAGGCTTATACATACTAAGCATTGTTATGTCTTTTTATCCTTGATAAAAGTTTTCCTTGATAACTTAACTTGCCTTATCTGCTGTGTCTGAAATTATTACAGATAACTCCGCTTTCTTTTTTTGAGACAGAGTCTGGCTCTGTGGCCCAGGCTGGAGTGCAGGGGCGCGATCTCGGCTCACTGCAATCTCTGTCTCCCAAGACATGTACCACCACGCCTGGCTAATTTTTGTATTTTTAGTAGAGATGGGGTTTTGCTATGTTGGCCAGGCTTGTCTTGAACTCTTGGCCTCGTGTGATCTGCCTGCCTTGGCCTCCTAAAGTGCTGGGATTACAGGCATGAGCCACCATGCCTGGCCAACTCTGCTTTCTTTTAATTGGTGTTAATATGATATATATTTCTCCATCTATTTACTTTTAATCTTGTGTTTTTATTTAAAGTGGGTTTCTTGTAAACCACATCCAGTTGGTTCTTGTTTTTGTGATCCACTTTGACAATCTCTTTTAGTCTTTATTTTTTGCCAAAATGCTGATTTATTTAGAATATTGAACTGAATATTTCAGTCAATTAAAATCAGTGAAGGAAAACATTGTATAAGCAAAACAGTTTGCATTTTGGGACATACTGCGTACTTTCAAAATTGCAGGACTAAATGTAAAGGTGTAGAGTGATTATGTTAACAAATATAAAGGTATTTTATAGCTGACCTCTTCCATTTCCTGCCCTTACTCTCACCCCTGCATTGTGTGCAGGCCCAGCTTCTACGTCAGAACCTGCATTTCTTTACCTGAGGACTTCTGTGGCCACTGAATTCCAATTTTGCATCTGTGTGACAGGTTGCAGGTACTAGGAAATTAACATTCCCCAACAACCTTGAACCAGTGATGGAAGATGATGTATAAATAGTACTGCAGTTCCCTCACCCCTGAATAGGATGACTCCAAGATGTATCTGACAATCTCTTTTAATTGGTGCACTTAGACTGTTGACAATCAAAGGGATTGCAAAGATAGTTGGATTGATATTTACCATATTTGTTACTGATTTCTATTTGTTACCCTTGTTTTTTGTTTCTAGTTTTGTCTTTCACTCTTTTTCTGCCTTTGTGGTTTTAATTGAGCATTTTATATGATTTCCATTTTCTCTTCTTTCTTAGCATATCAATTGTACTTTTTTACTTTGCTTAGTGGTTGTCCTAGAATGTCCTAGATTATAAATGTATATTTACAACTACCTCAAATCTGCTTTAAAATAACACTATACCTCTTCACAGGTAGTGTATCTTACTATGAGATAATCCTGTTTCTTCCTTCCATTCCTTGTATCATTGCTGTTACTCATTTAACTTTTTTATTTTTATTTTTATTTTTTATTTTTTTGAGACGGAGTCTTGCTCTGTCTCCCAGGCTGGAGTGCAGTGGTGTGATGTTGGCTCACTGCAAACTCCACCCGCCGGGTTCACGCTATTTTCCTGCCTCAGCCTCCTGGGTAGCTGGGACTACAGGCGCCCGCCACCACGCCCGGCTAATTTTTTGTATTTTTAGTAGAGATGGGGTTTCGCTGTGTTAGCCAAGATAGTCTCGATCTCCTGACCTTGTGATCCGCCCGCCTCGGCCTCCCAAAGTGCTGGGATTACAGGCGTGAGCCACTGTGCCCGGCCTACTCATTTAACTTATACAGAAATGTATGTAATTTTATGTATATACACATTAGCATACATAATCAAATGCATTGTTGCTATTTTAAACAAAATTTTACCTGCTAAATCAATTTTTAAGATGTTTTCATTTTACATTCGCTTATTCATTCTTTGATGTTCTTCCTTTATGTAGATCCAAGTTTCTGACCTGTATCATTTTCCTTTTTGCTAAATAATTTCGTTTAACATTTCTTGCAAAGCAGGTCTACTGACAATAAATTTGCTTAGTATTCTGAAAAAAATCTTTGTCTCTTCACTTTTGAAGGATGATTTTGCAAGGTTCAGAGTTTCTAGGTTGGTGGTTTTCTCTCTCAACACTTCAAATATTTCACTTCACTTTCTTCTGGCATGTGTGGTTATCATTCTTATCTTTATTCATGTGTGAGTACAGTGTTTTTCCCCTTGTCTTTTAGGATTGTTTTTCCTTTATTTCTGATTTTCTGTTGTTTGAAAATGATATCCCTAGGTGTAGTGGGATTTTTTTGGCTTTTGTCCAGCTTGATGTTCTCTGGGTTTCCTGTGGTTTTGTTCCCAGACCAAACTGAGGGTTGGACTGCTATTTTTCGTGGCCCAATAACGAGATGCAGATGAACTGGGGAAGAAGAGAGTTTTTAATTTTTGTAACCGGTTACAGGGAGAAGGCCTAGAAATTATTGCCAGACCAACTCGAAATTACAAAGTTTTCCAGATATTATATACCTTTTAAGCTATATGTCTACGTGTAAGTGTGTATTCATCTAAAGACATAAGTGATTAAACTTCTTTTAATCTGTAACTAAGGTCTGAGCCTTGAAGACCTTCCTCTGGAGTCTCAGTAAATTTACTTAATCCAGGTGCTGGGGTGATTACCCTTATCTTGTCTCCTGCTCATGGAGGTTTGGGGAGTTCTTTCAGACATCCAGTACACTTGTTTGTGGAGGCCTGGGGAATTTCTTTGTTATGCTTTAAGGCCCAGGAAAGGCCTAGGCAAAACTCTTGGTGAGCTTTTGTTACATTCCAGCGTTTGTATAAGGGCACTGGCTTTTTTTAGCTTTTAATGTTTAACTTAACCACTCAGTACTGAAACAGTTGTTATGGAGCCCTGCATTAATGAGACATGGCCTGCCACAGTTTGGTGTCTGATTCTAATTTGGGGGAAATTCTCAGTCATTATTGTGTCAAATATTTCTTTTGTTCTTTCCTCTCCTCCTGATATTTGCATTCCGTGTTTATTATACCATTTGTAGTTGTTTCAGTTCATAGATACTCTGTTCTATTTTTGTCAGTCCTTCTGTTTTCTTTTCAGTTTTAAAGATTTTGAATGAGATTTCCTTAAGCTCAGAGATTATTTCCTTAGCTGTGTCTTGTTTACTAAAAAGTCGATCAAAGGCATTCTTCATTTCTGTTGTTGTTGATCTCTTGCATTTCTTTTTAGTTCTTTTTTAGAATTTCCATCTCTTTCCTTACATTGACTGTCTGTTCTTGTATGCTGTCCACTTTATCCATTTAAAGCCCTTAACATATTAATCATAGTTTTAAATTCTTGGTCCGATAATCTCAACATCACTGCCGTGGCTGAATCTGGTTCTGATACTTGCTCTGTCACTTCAAAATGTGTTTTTTATCTTTTAGTATGCCTTGTAATTTTTTCTTGATAGCTGGACATGTACTGGGTAAAAGAAACTACTGTTAAATAGGCCTTCGGTAGGTGGTTTTGGTATTAGAGTAATGCTGATCTCCTAGAATGAGTTGAGAAGTACTATCTCTGCTTCTATCTTCTGGAAGAATAGGATTATGTGCTGATTAGTATTAAGTTAAATCTCAGAGGGAACCTCCTGTAGATCTTGGGTGTTCTTTTTGTGTTGTACTCTGCGTTACGAATTTTAGGTCTCTTGGCCTTCTCAGCTCTGAACTGTGTTTTCTCAAATTCAAGGAGCATCTAAACTCTAGTTGAGTTTACCTTCCCTGCACTGCAGCCTGGAACTGTCTGCATAGTAATCTGAGGCAGTAATGGGGCTTATCTTGGGTTTTTCTTTCTGAGATATCACTGCTCTGTGGTTTTTGTTGTCCAATGGCTGAAACATTATTTTATGTATTTTGTCTGTTTTTAGTTGTTTAGGGTGAGAGAGGGTAAGTTACTGTTACTTCATCATGGCTTGATGAATAAATGTGCTGCCCAGGACTCATAAGGATGTAATGGTAATCACCCTAGTTGGCTGACTTTGGAGAGAACTAGTCTCCTTTGCCTATACAAATTAACAGAGCTGCTTTAAAAGTAGTGCTTAAGCAGTCATCATTTGTTGCCACTGGTTGCTGGATAGGTGGGGAAGGTCAGAAGCCACAGTCCACCATCTTTGGAGATTAGGAGGGAAGTATTAAGTCATTTGAACATAGTTTTTATTTTCATTTTCCCTGGCACGTTGTTAGGACTGTCCTGATGTGTACTTTATATAAAGGGATGAGGAAAATGGCCAAACATGACCCAGCTCCTTTTCCAACCTTTTTTTTTTTAAATATCTTGCGGTGTCAGACCTCTCTTAGTAAGTTTTACCTTATCAAGTGTTGTTTATAGCATGTTGTAATAGTTAATTATATTTGATTATAAGACTGTGGAGAAATCTGAAATGGTTACTCGTCAGTAAAAGCTGACAGCTTTAGAATTTTAAAAATGATTTTCAAAGACTCCACTTTGAATGGGGTGCCTAGTATTTGAATGTTGAACTCCCTTGTGTTAGAATTTACATTTACATTACTACCAATCTTTTATATTTCAGTTATTCAAGCGGAGAAATGTTGCTACAGCAGAAGAAGAAACAGAAGAAGAAGTTATGTCAGATGGAGGCTTTCATGAGGCCCAGATTAATAACATGGAGATGGCACCAGTAAGATAATGAACTCTTTTCAGTGTTTTTGTGATGAAGATATGAGATGTAGATTTCCTTTTGAGTTTTAAAAAAAGGGGCCGGGCGCAGTGGCTCACGCTTGTAATAATCCCAGCACTTTGGGAGGCTGAGGCGGGCGGATCACGAGGTCAGGAGATCGAGACCATGGTGAAACCCTGTCTCTATTAAAAAATACAAAAAATTAGCTGGGCGTGGTGGCGGGCGCCTGTAGTCCCAGCTACTCGGAGAGGCTGAGGCAGGAGAATGGCGTGAACCCGGGAGGCGGAGCTTGCAGTGAGCCCAGATTGCGCCACCGCACTCCAGCCCGGGGGACACAAAGGGAACCCCCCTTAAAAAAAAAAAAAAAAAAAAAAAAAAAGGTTAGATGGCCACAAAAAGTACTTGGCATTTCATTTTTAAAAAGAATATGCTTAATCTCATGGTTCATTAAATGTTTATTATATTTTGGATTAAAGTGCAGTTAAATTATAAAGATTAATTCTACTATAAAAACTTATAAAGCTAATTATAAGATAAAATTATTCTTTAAAAGTTGAATAATAATAGATACCTTATTTATTTATTTATTTATTTATTTTTTAGAGACAGTGTCTCGCTGTGTTGCCCAGGTTGGAGTGCAGTGGCGCAATCATAGGTCACGGCAACCTCGAACTCCTGGGCTTAAGTGATCCTCCTGCCTTAGCCTCCCAAATAGCTGGGACTACAGGCATGTGCCACCATGACTGGCAAATTTTTAAATTTTTTGTGGAGACGGGATCTCACTATGTTGCCCAGGTGAACTCCTGGCTTCAAGTGATCCTTTTGCCTTGGCCTCCCAAAGTGCTAGAATTACAGGCTTGAGCCATTACACCCAGCCATAAGAGATACTTTAAAGAAAATAATGATTTTTTATTCATTTACAAAATTGACCTGTTTGTGTGATTTAAAAACTTGATTCCACATCAGAACTGTTGGATTTTTCTGTTGTAAACCATTTTGTTACTTTTTTGAAGTTAACATGAAGAGATAAAAGTCATGCTTTATTTGTATGGATTAGACCTATCTAGATTTCTAGAGTATTGTAATTATGTAATTTTAAAATTAGGTTATATATGTGTACATATAAATGTATGTTTGTGTATACACACACACAGTTTTTTTAAAAAGAAAATTATCTCCTAAAAGGTACTGTTGTTTTTAGTAACAAAAAAAGTACAATTAAAACAAAGAAAAATCTTTCTTCCGCTTAGCCACCTAGTATTTTTCTCCATTGGCAACTAGTATTACTAAATTCTTATTTATTCTTTCTGAGAACTTTTGTATATTAAAATGTTCTCCTCTCCCCCACCTTTTTTTTTTTGGTAAATGGTGGCATACTTTTCATAGTATTTTGTAGTTTTTATTTTTATTTCATTTCATAGATCTCCAGTTTACATGAACCAGCTTTCTTTGAGAGTTGGGAGGGTAGTGTTATTTGCTTTGGAATTCATACAGACATAGCCAATGCCGTCATTTTGTGATGAAAGTTTCTAGGCCCTTCAGAAAGCCAGTCTTTCCAATTTTTTTAAAAAGAGATTGTTAAGTGAAGATAAAGTGTTTTATGGATTGTATTAGGGTTCTCCAGAGAAACAGAACCAATGAGAGAAAGAAATTTAGTTTAAGAAAGTGGCTCATGTCTTTGGGAGCTGGCAAGTGTGAAATCTGTAGGGCACACTGGCCCACTATAAATTCAGGTTAAGAGTTGTTGTCATTGAATCTCTTTTTCTTCAGAAAACTTAGTCTTTGCTCTTAAGGGTTTCAACTGATTGGATGAGGCCAACTTGGACTACAGGCGTGCGCCACCACCCCCAGCTAATTTTTTGTATTTTTAGTAGAGACGGGGTTTCACCATATTGGCCAGGTTGGTCTCGAACTCCTGACCTCGTGATCCACCCGCCTTGGCTTCCCAAAGTGTTGGGATTACAGGCATGAGCCACCGCACCCGGCCAGATTACAGCTTTCTTTTGTGCAACTAAAAATGTATGGATGGTTCTTGACTTAGGAGGTTCAAGTCAGGATTTTTCAACTTTACAGTGGTGTGAAAGCAATATGCAATCAGTAGGAACTGTATTTTGAATACCCATACAGTCACTCTGTTTCTCATTTTCAGTACAGTATTAAGTAAATTACATGAGATAGTCAACACTTTATTATAAAATAGGCTTTGTGTTAGATCATTTGTTAGCTGTAGGCTAATATACGTGTTCTGAGCATGTTTAAGGCAGGCTAGGCTAGGCAATGAAGTTTGGTAGGTTAGGTGTATTAAGTGTATTTTTTACTTACGATATTTTCAATTTATGATGGGTTTAGTGGGGCATAACCCCATTCATTGTAAGTTGAGGCACATCTGTACTAACTTCTTCTGCAGAAGAGGATGCAAAATCTTTGGGTGATATTCACTCTTGTCCTTGATAGCCTGTGACTTAAATATTGTAATGTAAAGTTAACAGTACTTAAATAGTGTGATGTAAAGTCAGTACAGCTTGCTATAAGAGGATAAGAGAGAGAAGAAAAGATATTTGCTTAATGTGTATATATATATGAATGTGTTTATGCAAACATATTCATAACAAATCATATAGAAACCTTTATTTAGCAATCAGTCTTGCAACGTTGAAAATAGTTACTTTTCTGATTCTTGAGTAGAATGCGTCATATATTCCCCTATGAGGATTCTTAGGTATTGCTTACCAGTCATCCAGCATTTACAGCTTAGTACAGCTTTCTTCACAATTCATCTTGTTGACTGCTACCCTTCATGAAATTAGAACTTTGTTTCTTTGTGACAAATGACCCTGAGAAGAAAATTAACTGCTAATACTGGGGATGAGTTAGGGTGGGAAATGGAAACATTCTAATAAAGCAAGAAGGTAGTAGGAAACTGGAAAGTTTTAATAAAACAAGAAAGAAATTTTAAATAAGTTTAAGAGTCAGCTGTTTAATTTGGCAGTGGCTAGATTTATACAGGACCACTCTATGTACTCATTCAATAAATATTGCAGAGCATTTACAGTACACCAGCCCTTAGTGATAGAGTAAGACAGACAGGGTCTTGGGCTTACAAGGAAGTTACAGTATACTGGAGGAACACAGAAAAATATCTGGGAGTGTAATAAGGGCTGGGCATACGATTGAAATACGGTGCTGTGGTAGAAATAGAGTGGCTACTTTAGGCTTGGAGGTCTTGAAAAGCCATCTTTTAAAACTTAACATTTAATTTTGATAACAAAGAATAGCCAGCTATGTGATGAGCAAGGAGGGGAAGAGCAATAAGCTCCTTGTCTTATTATTTACTAGTAAGATTACTTTCTACTGTGAGCTTTTTAATGATAGACAAAGAATTTGGCTTCATTATATTATTAATCATCTTACACATTTCTATATGTAAAGATTGTCCTACCTTTATGTAACTTCTGGGGAAGTATGATTGATTAACTTAATAACTTGGCCATGATATCTGTTATCTTTGTTTCCTTTGAATTAAGGTTGATAATTTATTATATGTTCTTTTTGTTTGTGATCCCAGGGTGGTGTCATCACTTCTGACATGATTGAAATGATATTTTCCAAAAGCCCAGAGCAACAGCTTTCAGCAACACAGAAATTCAGGAAACTGCTTTCAAAAGGTGAGCAATGAATATGTTCAGTATATTTTTTCCTCTCTCTACAAAATTACTTTCCCATAGTCTGTTTTTCATACCACAGATAATTTGTTTTGGAGTATATTTATCAATAAAAGAATAAAAATGTAGACATATATGTAATTGTGAACCATGCCTAAATTTTAAGTTTCCTATTTATTTGTGGTATCTTACCAGGATCAGAAAGCAGAATTATTTTCATTTTGGGGTTATTTTATAAAAGACCTTATAGTGAATAGTAGTCAGTATCTCATGTTAATTCAAATTGAGAGACTGACTTTTTTTATAGAGTAACTTTAAAAATATTCCTTGAAAGAGCTATGATTGTTGATTTTAATGTTAGCAATTTACCACTGAAAGTTAGGAATGGATTTACTGGTGGGCAGGGTGATTACCTTTTTTTTTTTTTTAAGACGGCTCTGTTGCCAGTCTGGAGTGCAGGCTGGGCGTGATCTCGGCTCACTGCAACCTCCGACTCCCTGGTTCAAGCAATTTTCCTGCCTCAGCCTCCCGAGTAGCTGGGATTACAGTTACACGCCACCACGCCCAGCTAATTTTTTTTTTTTTTGAGATGGAACCTCGCTCTGTTGCCCAGGCTGGAGTGCAGTGGTGCTATCTCGGCTCACTGCAAGCTCCACCTCCCGGGTTCACGCTGTTCTCTTGCCTCAGCCTCCGGAGTAGCTGGGACTACAGGCGCCTGCCACCGCGCCCAGCTATTTTTTTGTATTTTTAGTAGAGATGGTGTTTCACTGTGTTAGCCAGGATGGTCTCGATTTCCTGACCTTGTGATCCGCCCACCTCGGCCTCCCAAAGTGCTGGGATTACTGGTGTGAGCCACCGCGCCCGGCGTTTTTTGTATTTTTAGTAGAGATAGGGTTTCACCATGTTGGCCAGGATGATTTCGATCTCCTGACATCGTGATCCGTCTGCCTCTGCCTCCCAAAATGCTGGGATTACAGGCTTGAGCCACTGCGCCCAGCCAGTAATTACTTTTTTTGATATAATTAGTGTAGAATGGAATCTGATACTTGTTATCAACCTGGGCAAGTAAAAAGAATTCTGAACCCGATTATAATGTTGATAGTAAATACTTACACCCCTCATTATTAAGTTATGGTTTAGAGTCATTAGTGATTAAAAAAAAATTAATATATTCCTTGAGGTTAAGTGGAATAAAAAACTACCACTATGACAAAAAAAATTGTCTTTTGCAGACCGCTTATTAAAAATATTTGAAGGAAATGTATACTTCCTCACCCCTTTAAAAAAAGTCTTATCTCTTTCAACATGCTAAGCTTAATGGTTTTCCTCTGTAATGTGCTTTTTTTTTTTTTTTTTTTTTAAGGGCTTTCATCATTCTATTACCTTCCTGCATGTATTCTAGTTTGCCAGCATACCTCTTAAAAATGTGATAACTAGAATCCAATATTTCAGATGTGTTGTTATTAATGTAGGGTATGGTGAGAGGTTACCTTCTTTGCCCTGAGTGTCTATTTTGATAATGTAGTCCAAGGTAACTAGTTATTCTGATAGTCATGGCATAGTAATATTTTATTGAATTTTCAGCAAACTAAACTCCCTAGTGCTTTTGTTCACGAACTGTTGTTAGGTTTTGTTTGTGAAGTCATGTAGATTTTTTTTTTTTTTGAGATGGAGTCTCGCTCTGTCGCCCAGGCTGGAGTGCAGTGGCGCAATCTCGGCTCACTGCAAGCTCCACCTCCCGGGTTCACGCCATTCTCCTGCCTCAGCCTCTCTGAGTAACTGGGACTACAGGCGCCCGCCACCACGCCCGGCTAATTTTTTTTGTATTTTTAGTAGAGATGGGGTTTCACCGTGGTCTCGATCTCCTGACCTCGTGATCTGCCCGCCTCGGCCTCCCAAAGTGCTGGGTTTACGAGCGTGAGCCACCGCGCCTGGCCAGTCATGTAGATTTTTAAAAATTGCCGTTTGAAAAATTTAGATGCTGAACTTTGCTTTATTTCTGTTTTTTTTGTTGTTGTTGTTGTTGCCTATTCTGACTTATTGTTGTTCTTTTTCTGTGTTATTTCTCTAACTCAGCATATTAACTAGTTTATTGTAATCATCAAATTTGTTTTTTTGTGTTTACCTGAGTGGTTAATAGAAATGTTGAAACAGGTAAATGACATGTCATTAGAGTCCTCTCCAAATGAACATTGAACTATTAGTCACCTCTTTCAGTAAGGCCATTGACTTGGGTAAGAATCTCCCTAGTAGTATTGTGATCTAGTTGCCATTTTTCTGGCATTGCCACATGCATATTGTCAGTAACTTTGTCAGTCTCTGGCTGAAGTTATTAATCTCATTGTCTATGACATTTCCTTCCTATTTGCCTTACAAGTTTTTATTGAGTGACATCATTTATAGGATACTGTATTATCATGAATGAAAGTGAGATTAAGTTGGCAAGTCAATCTTAGTGAATTCTTGCTAGCTCCTACAGTTACAAAATTAAATTCTGCAGGCCTACTGAGAATCTTGTAGTGCAGTTCCTTAAGACGATTTACAACAGACAAGAGCAGTTAGACTTAAAACCCATGTACAGGAAACAGGCTAGAAGGAAGTATACCAGAACACTGAACAATGGTCTTTTGAGGGGTTTTTTGCCTCCTGCTTTCTAGGTTTTCTAAAAAGTAGAGGCAGTAATTTAATTTTTAAGAATTCTTCCCATCCTTTATTCTCATATTGAGACTTGTCTTCATTGTGAAACATTTCAGACTACCCTATCCTCAAAGTGATAAACCCAATTTGACATTTCATTTGTTTTGGGTAGATTTCCAACATGAGAGATGGTAAATGGAGGGAGGGATGTTAAGAAGTTTTGAGTTGTCAAGTTCTTGCATTGAAATCAAAGGATTTTTTTTTCTTTTATTTTATGGGGAAACAGAACCTAACCCTCCTATTGATGAAGTTATCAGCACACCAGGAGTAGTGGCCAGGTTTGTGGAGTTCCTCAAACGAAAAGAGAATTGTACACTGCAGGTGCGAATAATTTTTATTTATTGCCTCATAACTTAATTCCTTTTGAAAATTTTTATTTTGTACACAAATTTGTTACTAATTTTTATCTGTATGAAGAATTAAGTTTGTTTATAATGATATTCCTGACAACTACATTGCAAGCTGCTTTCATAGCTTTGTTAACATGTAGGCCTTCGTTATACTCTTATTATTCTTATCATTTTTAATCATTTAAAATGTTTTATGATTGTGGATAATACTTCTCTAATAGGGAAATGTTTACAGCAGAGGAGCCATTACAGCTAGGAACTTAACGTGTGGGCTACATAAAATTTGGTTTTGAGGAAGTTTTAGATGATACTTGGTGGCTTTCTCAGGATGATGTAACATGGGCTAGATCAGAGTCTTATTAATTCCCGAATCTGTTCCTAATTAATTCTTCCTCCACCCCACAAAAAGCCGATAAGGAGATAACCTTGTCAGGAATCTGTGTACTTATTGCTGTGTCAATTTAGGCTTTCAGTACTGTACTATATAAGGGATTCCAAGAGGAAATTTTGTAATCTCTGGACTCAGAATTTTCTTTTTTTTTTTTTCTTCTTTTTCTTGAGACAGAGTCTTGCTCTGTCGCCCATGCTGGAGTGCAGTGGCAAGATATCAGCTCACTGCAAATTCCATCTCCCAGATTCAAGCGATTCTCCTGCCTCAGCCTCCCATGAAGCTGGGATTACAGGCAGCCGCCACCACGTCCGGCTAATTTTTGTATTTTTAGTAGAGATGAGGTTTTGCCATGTTGGCCAGGCTGGTCTCGAACTCCTGACCTCAAGTGATCCACTTGCTTGGCCTCCCAAAGTGCTGGGATTACAGGCATGAGCCACCGCTCCCAGCTAAGGATTCAGTAATTTTCATAAGAAAAGAAACCAACAGTCAGCTGACTCTTATCCTGGAAGTTATCTAGAAATTCTAAACTACTATTTTTTTTCCACCTGGATAAAGTTGGGTTTTTAATAAACTGATGATTTTTTAGTAAACTTCCCTGGAGTAACCAACTGAGTTAGTGCCTTTATTAGTAACAAATACATGTGATCCCTAAATTCTCATCTGTAGGATCTAATCTCAAAGCCTTGGGCCCTGAGACTATGCAACTATAAAAATTGGTTAGGTACCAAGTTGAACACAAAATAGGATTATCTTTCTAAATAAATATTTGCCAAAAACTAGTTAATCATAAAGATATCTCCCATCCCTTGTGTGCTGTTCTTTAAGGCTGGAGCCATGTAGACACTGGGGCATTTTTGTTAAGTGATAGCTCCTGTCCCCAGGTTCTTTACTGTCCACACCATTATAGATTATTCATACAACTTGATGATTTGCCTTGATGTTTTCTCTCCTTTCCTCCTATCCCTTCTTTCTCTTTGTTTTACACTCTTTGTTGCGGTGATGAGTTCCTTCCAGAGGAAAAACAAGAAATCCAGAAAAGGTAGAGTACTTCAATGTCCCATCAGTTTTTCTTCTCCAGTTTGAAACTTACCAGTTCCCATGCTCATTTGAATTAAGGTTCTGTTTTGCTAGCTGCCTCCTGGATTGTAATTCTGGTCCCCATCTAAGGCCAGGATCATCAGACGCCTGAAAAATAATCACATTCACCCTGAGAGCAAGGGAAGAGAGAGACTTTTCTCGGGATAAAAGGAAATCCAGACAACCAACACTGCAGAGAACAGAGCCTGATCCCCTAAGCAACCTGCCGAGGAACCAGAGGGACCAAATGAGGAACCTTACTGCAGTTTATCATTTGAAATGCTTTGTAGGAAGAGGGAGGTAGGGAAAATTATTTTGTTCATGCTGAAAAAGGTGTTTCTTTCCTGTCTCTGGGAATGAGAGTAGATGAGAGATACTGAATTTACTCCTTGATCTGGCAGTTTTTATTAGGTGGTAGTTCTTTTATGCATTAAAGATAGATGGTATATAACCTTTCAGATCTAAAATGAAAAAAGTCGGAGAAATGGATCTTTCCCCATCTCTGCATTCCCTTGTACTCCTTATAAAGTACAAGTACATTCTCCAACAGTGCCCTCTTCTGGCAAAGACGTTCTACATCTTTTTTTTATTCATTACTCTGTAATCGTGGAACTTGTATTTTAACACATCTGAAGATGAAAGCCTTCAGAAATCTCTTAATTTGCTTCTACGTAAACTCCCAGATTCCAACTTTGTGCAAAGTAATAATTAGGCTGAAATATTGCAAAATGATTCCTCTGGAAGTGATAACCTCATGATTTTATGAGGATAGTCTTAGCTGTCCTAACTCTGAGAAATAACCGACTGTTTGTTATCTAAGGGCCATTTCTAGCTTTTTTATGTGCACATTTAAGGACACCATGGTGTTCTCTCTCCACTGTGACTAGTGGGGACCTTTGACCACCTCAGAAGCAAGGGAGCAAGTATATCGAGAGAGACCTTAAAGCCAGGAGACTTGATGATCTGCCGTGTTTTCAAATAATTAGACATGCTCTGGGAAGCTTGGAGGTTACTCCTTCCTCTGCCTTCTTGGAGAGCACACAGATGTAAGCTATCCCTTATACTCTTACCTGCTTACTAGAACTTGAATAGTGCACCTTTGGAATAGGGCTTTTGTCATTTCTCTTCCAGAAGGAGAGTCATGCTATGTGGTGCCAAGAGGAAATTTGATGGTTCAGCTCACTAATAAATCGTGTGGACAAACTTAATTTCTTCATTCCATAGATAAAGAACTGTGAATCCTAGTGAAGGGTCTTTTTATGTTCTTTCTGGCTTCCCAAGTCAGTAAGGTACCTCAAACCAGGGAGATAAAAGTGCCTGCTTTGAGCATTGCTACCCAGGTACTGAAGGTGAACATGGGTGGAATCTAGGATTTTGGAAGCAGACAGTGGCTTTTAGCTAAGTGCATTTTCAAGCTCAGTGACATCTAGGTCTCAGATAGACTTGAGCCCTTGTCATGAGACTGGTCTGGTTTATGGCATGGTCTGTGAGACTACTTTTTTGCTTCTTTGAGTCCAGGCCCAGTATCTTTGTACTGTCCTTTGCAATGCTGAGATGTGGCATTCCCAAACTTTCTTATAGAAGTTTATAAAAATAGCTAGAAATAAATATATTGCCTTCTATTTCTAAATATTAGACAGATAATCCTTGAAAAGTTGTAAATTTGAATTACATTGGCCTAGTTTCCCCTTTTCTGCCTTTCTTGTCCCCTCTAAAAGCTTAATGTGATAAACTGCAGTAAGCCTTCATCCTCCTGTGTCTTTTCCCATCTTCATTGATCTCTATGCCTTTCCTGGAAAGTTGCTCAGATGACTCAGGCACTGTTCTCTGCAGAGTTTGCTATCTGGGTTTATTTTTCTGATGTGAGCCTTTCTTTTCACTTGCTCTCCAGGTGAGCCTGGCATTTGCTAGGAACCAGAGTGGAACCGGCAAAGTGGCCAGCAACAGAGTCCTGATCCAAATGGAGAAAGGGAACCAGGCGTACCTCAACCTGGAGTGGGAAACTTGATAGGAGGTCAGAAGTACTTCAGCTTTGGATTCTCATTTTCCTTATTTAAGGAACTGAGCACCAGAAGGTAGAGACTAAGAAAGGGAAGAGAGAAAACATCAAACCTTCAGTGTGCAGATTTCAGTTGTAGCCTTATTTAGTGAGTTCAGGACAGTGAAAAATAATGAGTGGAATTATAATTTATAAGTAGTTACAGCTGTATGATAGCTTGTTTCCTTGTATGATGCCATTCTTGGATATTAAGAATATAGTAGTTTAAAACAAAAAAGAAGTGAAGATTTTATTTGGCCACCATTTGTTACTTCAGGCAATACCATTTCTTAGATTTTTTTTTTTCCAGGTTAATGATTTCCTTGTAACAGGGTTGCTTACTTTAATTAATTTTTTTGGCTGTTTCTATCATAACTTTATGCATATGTGTTTGCCATCAATTCTAGGCTTTCCCATTTCACAACTATTTCATGTTAAATTCTAATCTAGTACCCAAGTCTGAAACATTTAGAAAAAACAAAAAAATAGATGGCAAATCTCTGTGGAATACAGCTTTAAAGTACAGACTATGATGAAAGGGAAGTTATGTAGTTTAAAGTACATCTAATTTTTTAAAAACAAATACGTTTATCAGTTACTTCTTCTAACATTAACAGAGGCCTATATTCAGGGAAATTCTGTTTTTTACTCCCTCCTCTCATACATATGTGGATACCTGCATAAACATACATACATATCACACATGTATAGATGGGTGTAGAAAATTTCACAAATACAGCTTGATTAGCTTTCACAAAGTGAAAACAGCAAAGTAATCAGCACCCTGTGTGTGTGTTTTATTGCCTTATTAATGCATGAATATGGTTGTATTTTCAGTGGTCCTCTTGTTACAGTTACCCATCTACTTCTATCCCCAATAATAGCAAAACTGTTTTTGATTTTCATTCCTGAATTGCATTGAGAGGTTATCATCATTGTGTACTACTTAGTGATAAGCATAACTGGCATGTTATTCTTTTGCTAAGATGTAATAATTTCTTTTTTTTACCATCTGTATTGAGGCTGTTATTTACTTTTCATTTTCTTAGTCATTGTCACTTGAATTGTTTTGCTTCTCTATTTTATTAACTTGTGTAGCGTCTGGAATTCTCCCTCATTTCCCCTGAGATCTTTGGTGGTAAACTCAAAATAGCAGTTTGAACGCTGGCACCAATTAGAATTCTAAGTAATTTTTTTCTCACCAATAACTGTACTATATCCCTGTGTACACAGGTTATTATTATAATTTCTTTTGCATCCAAATCTCACTGTAATCTTTTTCTTGTATACAGATGGTATGTATTCTGATCTTATTTTTTTTCCAGATTACTTTTCCTTACAGTTTTCATTTATTTGACTTTATGTTTGCAGTATCTGATGACTGTTTATTGAACTTTGAGCCTGCCTTGTGGTGGGACAGTTTGCTTTTATACTTACATCATATGACTCTGGTTTACAAATTAATTTTCCTAGTAAGCAAAAGAAACTACATTTTAGGTGAACTTGTTTTTTCTTTTTTAGTATAAATAATCTGGCATACTGTTATTTAAAATTTCTTGAACTAGATACCCAAACTACAAGCAATTGAAATATTTCTGGGTCAGCATTATGTTTCAGGAAGCTATGACTGGGCTTCGTAATGTATTAGATTAGGAGGCTGTAACTTAGTCCTTGTCTTTGACTGTGTGACATTACTCGAATCATTAGTCAAATTGTTGGATTTTTTTTCAGATAGTTTCCTCATTTGTACACAAGAAAAGCCAGATACTTTACATCTCTGGGTTGTTGTAGGGAACATCTGCAAGTATGTGAATAGTACTGTGAAAGTATAAAGTGGCCGGGTGTGGTGGCTCATGCCTGTAATCCCAGCACTTTGGGAGGCCTAGATGGGAGGATGACTTGAGATCAGGAGTTCAAGACCAGCCTGAGGAACTTGATGAAACCTCGTCTCTACTAAAAATACAAAAATTAGCCGGGCATGGTGGCACATGCCTGTAATCCCAGCTACTTGGGAGGCTGAGGCAGGAGAATCACTTGAATCCGGGAGGCGGAGGTTGCAGTGAGCCAAGAACACGCCATTGCACTCCAGCCTGGGCAACAAGAGCGAGACTCTGTCTCAAAAAAGAAAATATAAAGTACGGTACAAATGTCAAGTTTTAATTCAGACGTACTGAAAGGGTCTGAGTGTTGCTTTCATTAGTAATTTAATCATAGAGATGAATATAGGAAGAATTTTTATTTCATGATATCTGGGGTTTAATCTGCAAGTCCCCAGAATTTTTGTTATAACAAAAAGGGACCAGATACGGGCTCTTTAACTGAAGTACTCCTACTCTGGGCCTCCCTGCTGCTACTAAACCACCTTACCTCACTCATGTATGTCACTTTTATAGTTTTCTTTGGAACATCCATTGGTTATGTGTCTTCTGCTATGAATTTTCTATCATTAACATAGCTTTGAACGTGATTTGATCAGATTGCCCATTTTCCTCTGTCTTCCTCTATTCCTAAAGATTAATGAATTTAGTTTTCTACCTGACAGCTACCTTTTAGTTAATCTGGAAGCTTAGAAGCATCACAGGTCATTTGATGATGACTTGTTATTTTCTCTGATTTAAAGGACATGCCGTGGAATTTTTCTTTTTTTCTGTGTATGTGCTTTATTAAATAGAAGACAGAATGGTGGAAGAAACAACTTGAAATGTAATTAAGAACTCTTAACTAAATAGAAAAGAGTTCATTATTGGAGTTCTCAATATTAGACTAAAGAGTCAAGTTAGTGTTAGAGATATATTTCAGTAGTATGCTCTATTTTTTGTTGGCCATAATTTCCTTTATTTCTTCTGTTTACCAATGCTGTAATGCTATATATCAACCTTTAGTCAGTTTACCTTCATTTTTCCCTCCCTATTAAGAATGCCCAAAAAGTCCTATCTCTGTATTTTGGTTTGGAGCCCTCTCATTTATTGGAAGCTCTTATGCTTTGAAGTTGTCATTTCTTTTCATTATGTGCTGTTAACTCCTTTCACTTACTTATCGTTTGATACCTTTTGCCTTTTTCACTGTGCCTGTATTTTATGTTTCACACTAATATTCTCTCCCCATTTTACTTTGCCCATTCTACAGAAGTTTTTAAATCTTTTTTATTAGATAACATACATGGTACAGGCTAAAAGGCACATAAGGCTTTCCAGTGAAAAATGTCTTTTTCATCTTTATTCCCTAGTTACCATCACCTTTCCATGCAGGCAGCAAGTATTTAGTTTCCTCTAACTCCTTCTGGAGATAATCTGTGCAATAAGTAAATTAATGCATATATTCCTTTTTTAATGCTTTTAGAAAATATGGTACAATGCCATATTAATGTACACTGTTTGCATTTTGTTTTCATTTATATCTTGGGAGATCATTCCATATCAGCATCTGTAACACTCTCTCATTCTTTTTATGGTGTCATGTTTACTCTTTCTTGAACTGAAATTTTAGACACCCTGAATATTCTTCTAAGTTGAGGTATTTCTTCTGGATATTCTTCTTTTAAAATTAATATAATACTCAACTGATAGGTTATGTGCAAATAATGATCTCAGAATCTTTTTTTCATGTACAGAAAATGTTACTGTTATAAGTAAACTTTTACATTCTAAAAAGATAATGAAAATTATTTTTATCTTTATAGTTTGAATCAGCTTGGGTACTGACAAATATTGCTTCAGGAAATTCTCTTCAGACCCGGATTGTGATTCAGGCAGGAGCTGTGCCCATCTTCATAGAGTTGCTCAGCTCAGAGTTTGAAGATGTCCAGGAACAGGTAAAAATGAAACAAAAAGAAACAGGTGAAAGAAATTTTTTGGCTGGGCACGTCGCTCACGCCTGTAATCCCAACATTTTGGGAGGCCAAGGTGGGTGGATCACGAGGAGTTCGAGACCAGCCTAGATAACATTGTGAAATCCCGTCTCTACTAAAAATACAAAAATTAGCCGGGCATGGTGGTACGTGTCTGTAATCCCAGCTACTTGGGAGGCTGAGGCAGGAGAATTGCTTGAACCCGAGAGGCGGAGGTTGCAGTGAGCCGAGATCGCGTCATTGCACTCCAGCCTGGGTGACAAGAGCAAGACTTTGTCTCAAAAAAAAAAAAAACGAAAAAAGAAAAACAAACAAAAAAAACAAAAATTCCCTTCATAATAAGGGGCTGAGTTTCACCATTTGGCTGTGGTAATCTATGGATTGTGACAAAGGCGTGTTCTAGAAATTTAGTCTTAACCAAATAGAAAATTTCTTAGTGACTGTAGGCAGAATTTCTCTTAGACACATAATCTTCCCCTTCCAAACCTGACATTCTTTAAGCCCTATATATGTACTTTTTTAGACCATGTAAGCAGTTACTGATAGAGGTTTTTTCTTGTAGAAATTTCAAGTGTTGAAAGTAGGCCAGGTGCTGTGGTTCATGCCTGTAATTCCAGCACTTGGGAGGCTGAGATGGGCAGATTGCTTGAGCCCAGGAGCTCAAGACCAGCCAGGGCAACATGGCGAAACCCCATCTCTACAGAAAATAAAGTAAGCGGGCCTGGTGGCACACTCCTGTTGTCCCAGCTGCTTGAGAGGCCGAGGTGGGAGGGTTCACTTGAGCTCCAGGAGGCGGAGGCTGCAGTGAGCCAATATCACACCACTGCACTCCAGCCTCGGTAACAGAGTGAGACCTATCTCAAAAAAAAAAAAAGAAAGGAAGTGGCTAGTCTTTGCCACTTTTGTGCAGAAAAGTACAGAAAACAAATTTCTTTTTGTTCACTGTTTTGTTAATGTAAGCAAGAAAATACTCTGTCTGTCTCTTTTTTTCTGTCTTTCTGTCTTTCTCTGTCTTTCTGTCTCTCTCTCCGTCTCTCCTTCCCTCCTTCCCTCCGTCTCTCCTTCCCTCCTTCCCTGTCTCTCCTTCCCTCCTTCCGTCTCTCCGTCCCTCCCTCCCTCCTTCCCTCCTTCCTTCCTTCCCTCGCTCCCTCCCTTCCTTCCCTCCTTCCCTCCGTTCCTTCCTTCCCTCCTTCCCTCCCTCCCTCCGTCCCTTCCTTCCCTCCCTCCCTTCCTTCCCTCCCTCCCTCCCTCCCTCCCTTCCCTCCCTCCCTTCCTTCCCTCCCTCCCTTCCTTCCCTCCCTCCCTCCCTTCCTTCCCTCCTTCCCTCCCTCCCTCCATCCCTTCCTTCCCTCCCTCCCTCCCTTCCTTCCCTCCTTCCCTCCCT
>NW_026652279.1:39230070-39361952 GCF_009828535.3 Hylobates moloch
CCCCTCCCTCCCTTCCCTCCCTCCCCTCCCTCCCTCCATCTGTCCCTGTCACCCAGGCTGGAGTGCATTGGCTCACTCTCGGCTCACTGCAGCCTCAGCCTCTCAGGTTCAAGCAGTTCTCATGCCTCAGCCTCTCCAGCAGCTGGGATTACAGGCACCTGGCACCACACCTGGCTAATTTTGTATTTTAGTAGAGATGGAGTTTCACTGTGTTGCACTCCAGACTGGGTGACAGAGCGAGATTCTGTCTCAAAAAACAAAAGCAAAAATGAATTAGTTCTTTCCTTTAATAAACCGAATACCTTCTGTTTGTTGTACACTTTAGGATATTATTTATCTTCCTCCCCCAATCCTACAACTATTTCATTTGACTCCTTGATGAACGTGTTATTGTGATACACTGGCATCTGAAAGAATTATGAGGGAATTAAACTATGTAACCTTTATTAATGAATGATTCTTTCACAGGCAGTCTGGGCTCTTGGCAACATTGCTGGAGATAGTACCATGTGCAGGGACTATGTCTTAGACTGCAATATCCTTCCCCCTCTTTTGCAGTAAGTTTCTTCTTCCTTCTTCCTTTTTTTTCTTTTTGAGAATAAAAATGTAAGAGATTCCTCAGAAAGCATTACATCTTTGGAAATCATTTTGGATTTTCTAGTGTTATTTTTAATTCCAGATATTTTCTTGTTTAGATCATTTCCTCAAGCACCCTATCTTTTTCCGTGCCAAAATTCTGAATTCTGAATTACTTGCGTCAGAATTAATGAAGTTTTAATGTTCTGAAGAAAAGCTATCTGAAGACATCTCTTTATCAAAAGTATTATTATTTAGTATTTATGTCATCAGATAATCACTGTCTGTTATATAGTTTACCATTGTACCATCATGCTTGTAGGTTATTTTCAAAGCAAAACCGCCTGACCATGACCCGGAATGCAGTATGGGCTTTGTCTAATCTCTGTAGAGGGAAAAGTCCACCTCCAGAATTTGCAAAGGTAAGGACTATGCTTTTGGGGCATTGGAAAAAAAAATACAATTAAGAGTATTGCAACCAGTGGTAAGGTGAACAGGAAGATAATTTTTGTTAAAATTTAAAACGTTAGAATTTTATCTGTTTTTGGAGAAACAGGGTTGTTGTTTTTGTTGGTTCTCTTTATTATTTAAAAAGCAAATTTAGAGCATAGCTTGAAGGTGCACATTTAGGATGAGACTGCAGATAAAGCATAGCATAAAGGAAGAATTTGTAAAGCTTATTGAAATTAGGCTTCATACAATTAGTATACTGTATTAAGAGACTATCCTTTCAGTTCTCTTAAAACAGTGGTTCTCGAAGTGTGGTCTGTGAGTTCTCTGGGAGTCCATGAGATTCTTTTTTTTTTCCCAGTAGGTTTTTGGGGAACAGGTGGTATTTAGGTACATGAGTTACTTGTTTAGTGGTGATTTCTGAGATTTTGGTGCACCCAACACCCAACCAGTGTACGCTGTACCCAGTGTGTAGTCTTTTGTCTCTCACCCACCTCTGACCCTTTCTCCCTGAGTCCCCAAAGTCCATTGTATCATTCTTACGCTTTTGCGTCCTCCCACTTATGAATGAGAACATCTGATGTTTGGTTTTCCAGTCCTGAGTTACTTTATCTACTTGTTGATTGATGGGCATTTGGGCTGGTTCCATGCGTTTGCAATTGTGAATTGTGCTGCTATAACCTGCGTATACAACTATCTTTTTCGTATAATGACTTCTTTTCTTCTGGGTAGATACCCAGGAATGGGACTGGTGCATCAAATGGTAAATATACTTTTAGTTCTTTAAGGAAATCTCCACACTGTTTTCCATAGTGGTTATACTGGTTTACATTCCCAGCAACAGTGTAAAAGTGTTCCCTTTTCACCACATTCATGCCAACATCTGTTTTTTTGTTTGTTGGTTTTTTTGTTTTTTGAGACGGAGTTTTGCTCTTGTTGCCCAGGCTGAAGTGCAGTGGTGCAGTCTCGGCACACTGCAACCTCCACCTTCTGAGTTCAAGTGATTCTCCTGCCTCAGCCTCCTGAGTAGCTGGGATTACAGGCACATACCACCACGCCCAGCTGAGTTTTGTATTTTTAGTAGAAACAGGGTTTCATCATGTTGGCCAGGTTGGTCTCGAACTCCTGACCTCAGGTGATCCACGCACCTCAGCCTCCCAAAGTGCTGGGATTACAGGCGTGAGCCACTGCGCCTGGCTGCATTTTTTAATATGTTTGTTGGCTACTTGTATATCTTCTTTTGAGAATTGTCTGTTCATGTCCTTAGCCCACTTTTTGATGGGATTGTTTTTTTCTTGCTGATTTGAATTTCTTGCAGATTCTGGATATTAAAATACACAGGGGTATTTTTTTAGTTGTTTTTAATTTGGAATCATTTTTCACTGAACAAAACCTTAGCATGTTTGGTCTATAGCAAAGTATCTAAAATACAGAATTTCCTTGTTTTCGCATTTGTGAAAGTTCTTTTACCTATTTAGTCCACAAAGAATGTGTTTTGACAGGGAGTCTCACTCCAAGAATTGATGTATATAAAACTTTGCTGTCTGAAATTATTTTCCTTGGGCTTTGACTACAGATTAGTGCAAGATCACTGACAACATTGCCAAAGATGGAAATGCCACTTAGGTACTTGCTGCTTCATCTTTAGAAGTGTAAATCACCCTAGAAGTCACCAAGTATATGCCTGGTTGCCTTCTTGAGTATCTCACCTCACTTCTGGCTTTTAGTCTATTGAATTTCATAATCATCATTTTCCTTTTACAGGTTTCTCCATGTCTGAATGTGCTTTCCTGGTTGCTGTTTGTCAGTGACACTGATGTACTGGCTGATGCCTGCTGGGCCCTCTCATATCTATCAGATGGACCCAATGATAAAATTCAAGCAGTCATCGATGCAGGAGTATGTAGGAGACTTGTGGAACTGCTGATGTAAGATATCTTTTAGAAAGTGTGTCCACTTTCTTTCCCTTGGTACTAGTTTTCTAGCTGCTAATACTTAAATATTAATTGATTGTACATGATAATTGATTTATTGTGCTTTGGGCTACTGTTTTTGTTACTTGTTTATTTTGATGTCAGATCTGTTTGTCTTGTTTTATTGAGGCTTATAGAGAACCTCTTACTCCTCTGCTGTTAGCAGGCCTTTAGCAGAAACATTGGGAAAACTCTGATATGTGTAGTGCCAGGCTCATACTGGATGGCCTGAGATCAACCAGTGGACATCAGAAGGCATACTGCCCCTAAAATAGTCATTCCTTATCTGTCTGTCTCATTTAGAGCTTATTTTAAACAAGTATCAGAAATTGAATCTTATTTTGCTTTATCATCTCTGTGATGCTTTTGATAACGGAGTAGAAGATTTACTCGTGACATAAATAATTTGAGACTGTATTAATCAAATTTTTAGATACTACAGAAGAAAAAAATGAAAGTGGTAACATAGTGGAGAAATGGTACAGTTACAAGGTATAGGAGATTTAAAGTACAAAGTAGATGCAAAGAGACATCGTCTCAAACATGACATTTGGAATAGATTAGGTAGTTATAATGTATTAATACAAAATACAAAACTCTGGGATTATAGCAGGCTACAGACTGGATGCAGATCAATAATGTAGTGCCAATGTGAATTAATGGCAGTATGATGCTGCAGGAGTCTGAAGTACATCATTCAAAATCTAGGAAGTAATCCTTTGTATTCTTTAGTCATTAGACTACTATATATTTTAGCCATTTCTTTTTTTTTTTTTTTTAAATTATACTTTAAGTCCTAGGGTAAATGTACACAACATGCAGGTTTGTTACATAGGTATACATATGCCATGTTGATTTGCTGCACCAATTAACTCATCATTTACATTAGGTATTTCTCTTAATGCTATCCCTCCCACTGCCCCCCACTCCACGACAGGCCCTGGTGTGTGATGTTCCCTGCCCTATGTCCAAGTGTTCTCATTGTTCAATTCCCATCTATGAGTGAGAACATACAGTGTTTGGTTTTCTGTCCTTGTGATAGTTTACTCAGAATGATTGTTTCCAGCTTCATCCATGTCCCTGCAAAGGATGTGAACTCATCCTTTTTATGGCTGCATAGTATTCCATGGTGTATATGTACCACATTTTCTTAATCCAGTCTATCACTGATGGACATTTGGGTTGGTTCCAAGTCTTTGCTATTGTGAATAGTGCCGCAATAAACATGGATGTGTCTTTGTAGTAGCATGATTTATAATCCTCTGGGTATATACCCAGTAATGGGATGGCTGGGTCAAATGGTATTTCTAGTTTTAGATCCTTGAGGAATTGCCACACTGTCTTCCACAATGGTTGAACTAATTTACACTCTCACCAACAGTGTAAAAGCTTTCCTGTTTCTCCACATCCTCTCCAGCATCTCTTGTTTCCTGACTTTTTAATGATGACGTGAGATAGTATCTCATTGTGGTTTTGATTTGCATTTCTCTGATGACCAGTGATGATGAGCATTTTTTCATATGTCTGTTGGCTGCATAAATGTCTTCTTTTGAGAAATGTCTGTTCATATCCTTTGCCCACTTTTTGAGGGGGTTGTTTTTTTCTTGTAAATTAGGTTAAGTTCTTTGTAGATTCTGGATATTAGCCCTTTGTCATAGGAATGCTTGTGATTTTTGCACATTGATTTTGTATCCTGAGACTTTGCTGAAGTTGCTTATCAGCTTAAGGAGATTTGGGGCTGAGACGATGGGGTTTTCTAAATATACAATCATGTCATCTGCAAACAGGGACAGTTTGACTTCCTCTTTTCCTAATTGAATACCCTTTATTTCTTTCTCTTACATGATTGCCCTGGCCAGAACTTCCAGCGCTGTGTTGAATAGGAGTGGTGAGAGAGGGCATCCTTGTCTTGTGCCGGTTTTCAAAGGGAATGCTTCCAGTTTTTGCCCATTCAGTATGATATTGGCTGTGGGTTTGTCATAAATAGCTCTTATTATTTTGAGATATGGTCCATCAATACCTAGTTTATTGAGAGTTTTTAGCATGAAGGGCTGTTGAATTTTGTCAAAGGCCTTCTGCATCTGTTGAGATAATCATGTGGTTTTTGTCGTTGGTTCTGTTTATGTGATGGATTACATTTATTGATTTGCATATGTTGAACCAGCCTTGCATCCCAGGGATGAAGCTGACTTGATCGTGGTGGATAAGCTTTTTGATGTGCTGCTGGATTTGGTTTGCCAATATTTTACTGAGGATTTTCTCATCAATGTTCATCAGGGATACTGGTCTAAAATTCTCTTTTTCGTTGTTATGTCTCTGCCAGGCTTTGGTATCAGGATGATGCTGGCCTCATAAAATGAGTTAGGGAGGATTCCCTCTTTTTCTATTGATTGGAATAGTTTCAGAAGGAATGGTACCACCTCCTCTTTGTACCTCTGGTAGAACTTGGCTGTGAATCTGTCTGGTCCTGGGCTTTTTTGGTTGGTAGGCTGTTAATTACTGTGTTAATTTCAGAGCCTGTTATTGGTCTATTCAAGGATTCAACTTCTTCCTGGTTTAGTCTTGGGAGGGTGTATGTGTCCAGGAATTTATCCATTTCTTCTAGATTTTCTAGTTTATTGGTGTGGCTACTATCATCTAGTGTTCTCTGATGGTAGTTTGTATTTCTGTGGGATCAGTGGTGATATCCCCTTTATCATTTTTTATTGCATCTATTTGATTCTTTTCTCTTTTCTTCTTTATTAGTCTTGCTAGCGGTCTATCAATTTTGTTGATCTTTTAAAAAAAAAAAACCAGCTCCTGGATTCATTTATTTTTTTGAAGGGTTTTTTGTGTCTGTGTCTCTTTCAGTTCTGCTCTGATCTTAGTTATTTCTTGCCTTCTGCTAGCTTTTGAATTTGTTTGCTCTTGCTTCTCTAGTTCTTTTAATGGTGATGTTAGGGTGTCGATTTTAGATCTTTCCTGCTTTCTCTTGTGGGCATTTAGTGCTATAAATTTCCCTCTACACACTGCTTTAAATGTGTCCCAGAGATTCTGGTATGTTGTGTCTTTGTTCTCACTGGTTTCAAAGAACATCTTTATTTCTGCCTTCATTTTGTTATTTACCCAGTAGTCATTCAGGATCAGGTTGTTCAGTTGCCATGTAGTTGTGCGGTTGTGAGTGAGTTTCTTAGTCCTGAGTTCTAATTTGATTGCACTCTGGTCTGAAAGACAGTTTGTTGTGATTTCTGTTCTTTTACATTTGCTGAGCAGTATTTTACTTCCAATTATGTGGTCAGTTTTAGAATAAGTGCAATGTGGTGCTGGGAAGAGTATATATTTTGTTGATTTGGGGTGGAGAGTTCTGTAGATGTCTATTAGGTCCACTTAGTGCAGAGCTGAGTTCAAGTCCTGGATATCCTTGTTAACCTTCTGTCATGTTGATCTGTCTGATATTGACAGTGGGGTGTTAAAGTCTCCCATTATTATTGTGTGGAGTCTAAGTCTCTATAGGTCTTTATGGACTTGCTTTATGTATCTGGGTGCTCCTGTATTGGGTGCGTATATATTTAGGATAGTTAGCTCTTCTTGTTGAATTGATCTCTTTACCATTATGTAATGGCTTTCTTTGTCTCTTTTGATCTTTGTTGGTTTAAAGTCTGTTTTATCAGAGACTAGGATTGCAACCCCTGCTTTTTTTTTGCTTTCCATTTGCTTGGTAGATCTTCCTCCACCCCTTTATTTTGAGTGTATGTGTGTCTCTGCACGTGAGATGGGTCTCCTGAGTACAGCACACTGTTGGGTCTTGACTCTATCTAATTTGCCAGTCTGTGTCTTTTCATTGGGGCATTTAACCCATTTACAATTAAGGTTATTATTGTTATGTGTGAATTTCATCGTATCATTATGATGTTAGCTGGTTAATTTGCCTGTTAATTGGCGCAGTTTCTTCCTACCGTCGATGGTCTTTACAATTTGGCATGTTTTTTCAGTGGCTGGTACCGGTTGTTCCTTTGCATGTTTAGCACTTCCTTCAGGAGCTCTTGTAAGGCAGGCCTGGTGGTGACAAACTCTGTCAGCATTTGCTTGTCTGTAAAGGATTTTATTTCTCCTTCACTTATGAAGCTTAGTTTGGCTGGGTGTGACATTCTTGGTTGAAAACTCCTTTCTTTAAGAATGTTGAATATTGGCCCCCACTCTCTTCTGGCTTGTAGAGTTTCTGCCTAGAGATCAGCTGTTTGTCTGATGGGCTTCCCTTTGTGGGTAACCCGACCTTTCTCTCTGGCTGCCCTTAACATTTTTTCCTTCATTTCAACCTTGGTGAATCTGACAATTATGTGTCTTGGGGTTGCTCTTCTTGAAGAGTATCTTTGTGGTGTTCTCTGTATTTCCTGAATTTGAATGTTGGCCCGTCTTGCTAGGTTGGGGAAGTTCTCCTGGACAATATCCTGAAGAGTGTTTTCCAACTTGGTTCCATTCTCCCCATCACTTTCATGTTCACCAGTCAAACGTAGATTTGGTCTTTTCACATAGTCCCATTTTTCTTGGAGGCTTTGTTCATTTCTTTTTACTCTTTTTTCTCTAATCTTGTCTTCACACTTTATTTCATTAATTTGATCTTCAATCACTGATATCCTTTCTTCCACTTGATTGAATTGGCTATTGAAGCTTGTGCATACGTCACGAAGTTCTTGTGCCATGGTTTTCAGCTCCATCAGGTCTTTTAAGCTCTTCTCTACACTGTTTATTCTAGTTAGCCATTGGTCTAACCTTTGTTCAAGGTTTTTAGCTTCCTTGCGATGGGTTAGAACATGCTCCTTTAGCTCGGAGAAGTTTGTTATTATCAACCTTCTGAAGCCTACTTCTCTCAACTTGTCAGAGTTATTCTCTGTCCAGCTTTGTTCCATTGCTGGCGAGAAGCTGCGATCCTTTGGAGGAAAACAGGCGCTCTGGTTTTTAGAATTTTCAGCTTTTCTGCTCTGGTTTCTCCCCATCTTTGTGGTTTTATCTACCTTTGGTCTTTGATGTTGGTGACCTACAGATGAGGTTTTGGTGTGGATGTCCTTTTTGGTGATGTTGATGCTATTCCTTTCTGTTTATTCGTTTTCCTTCTAACAGGTCCCTCAGCTGCAGGTCTGTTGGAGTTTGCTGGGGGTCCACTCCAGACCCTGTTTTCCTGGATTACCAGCAGAGGCCACAGAACAGCAAATATTGCAAAACAGCAAATATTGCTGCCTGATATTTTCTCTGGAAGCTTCGTCCCAGAGGGGCACCTGCCTGTATGAGGTGTCTCTCGGCCCCTACTCGGAGGTGTCTCCCAGTTAGGTGGGAAATCAGGGACCTTGAACTGAAGGACCGGCTGAAGCCATGGCAGAAGGACATAAATTGTAAAGATTTCATGGACATTTATTAGATCCCCAAATTAATACTTTTATAATTTCTTATGCCTGTCTTTACTGCAGTCTCTGAACATAAATTGTGAAGATTTCATGGACATTTGTCACTTCCCCAATCAATACTCTTATAATTTCCTATGCCTGTCTTTAATCTCTTATCATCTTCATAAGCAGAGGATGTATGTTGCCTCAGGTTCCTGTGATGATTGCATTATGTGTACAAATTGTTTGTGAAACGTGTGTTTGAACATTATGAAATCTGGGCATTCTAAAAGAACAAGATAACAGCGATTTTCAGGGAACAAGGGAGATAACCATAAGGTCTGACTGCCTGTGGGGCTGGGCAGAACAGAGTCATATTTCTCTTCTTGCAAAAGCGAATAGGAGTAATAGCTCCTCAGTTCTTTTTCTCAGTAAGGAACAGCCCTGGGAAAACAATGCATTCCCAGAGGGTGGCCTCTAAAATGGCCGCTCTGGGAGTGTCTGTCTTATGCAGTTGAAGATAAGATATAAAATACACCCTGGTCTCCTGCAGTGCCCTCAGGCTTGCTAGGATTAGGAAATTCCAGCCCGGGAATTCTAGTCAGACCGGTTTTCTGCTCTCAAAAACACTGTTTCCTGTTAAGATGTTTATCAGTGACAATGGGTGCACAGTGGGACATGAAACCTCATCAGCAATTCTAATCTTGCCCTGGCCTTGTGATCTTGCTCTGCCCCCATTTTCCTTGTGATATTTTATTGCCTTTTGAAGCATGTGATCTCTGTGACCCACATCCTATTCGTACACTCCCTCCTCTTTGAAAATCGCTAATAAAATCTTGCTGGTTTTGTGGCTCGGGGGCATCACGGAACCTGCCGACATGTGATGTCACCCCCGGAGACTCAGGTGTAAAATTTCTCTCTTTTGTACTCTTTCTCTTTATTTCTTAGACCGGCCAACACTAGAGAAAATAGAAAAGAACCTACATTGAAATATTGGGGGCTGGTTCCCCCAATAGGCTACACGGGGTTCAGGGACCCACTTGAGGAGGCAATCTGTCCATTCTCAGAGCTCAAACACCATGCTGGGAGAACCACTGCTCTCTTCAGAGCTGTCAGACAGGGAAGTTTGTGTCTGCAGAAGTTGTCTGCTGCCTTTTGTTCAGCCTGTGCCCTGCCCCCAGAGGTGGAGTGTATAGAGATAGTAGGTCTTGCTGAGGTGTGGTGGACTCCACCCATTTCAAGCTTTCTGACTGCTTTGTTTACCTACTCAAGCCCCAGCAATGGTAGATGCCCCTCCCCCCACCAGGCTGCAGCCTCGCTGGTTGATCTCCGACTGCGCTAGCAGTGAGTAAGGCTGCATGGGCATGGGACCCGCTGAGCCAGGCATGGGAGAGCAGTCTCCTTGTCTGCCATTTGCTAAGACTGTGGGAAAAGCACAGTATTTGGGCAAGTGTGTACTGATTTTCCATATACAGTCTGTTACAGCTTCCTTTGGCTAGGAAAGGAAAATCCCCCGACCCATTGCGCTTCCTGGGTGAGGCGACGCCCTACCGTGCTTCAGCTTGCCCTCCGTGGGCTGTACCCACTGTCCAACCAGTCCCAGTGAGATGAATCAGGTACCTCAGTTGGAAATGCAGAAATCACCTGTCTTCTGCATCAATCACTCTGGGAGCTGCAGACCAGAGCTGTTCCTATTCAGCTATCTTGGAATGGAACCCAACCATTTCTTTTTAATCATCACATGTTAAAGTTGAAGGAACTGGCTTAGTTTTTAGAAGAGTGATCAGTCTCATTAAAGTGGAGGGAAAAATAGGACCCTTAAGGAAAATCAAAAGATAGTGACTTATTTAGCTAGAAATAAGGACTTAATATCTGTCTTCAAATATATATATGGCTTTGTGGAGTGGTTTTTGGACCAGTAAGGCAGCTTAGTAGGTTTAGTTGAAAGACTTTTGTATTTGGAGTGTGACTCCTGACTTGCATTTTCAAGTTAGTTCAGCTGTTGATGTGTCACTTTTACGTCTGTGAAAATTAAGACAATTTATAAAACTTAAAAATGTTACGTAAATGTTAATTATTGCTCTCAATTATCTCAGCAACCATACAAAAGCAAGTAAAGAGGAAATGAAACCTATATTAAAGAATTAGAGGGAAAAGTTGGAATCCAGGTGATGGAATACCTGGAAAAGATTCCTAGGAAAGATTGGTAGTTTTTTCCAAATGTACTAAAATAAGGGGAAAGACAGTTCTTCTAGGGAACACCAGACATCATCATGATAAGCATTTCCTTAATTAACCCCATGGGTACATTTCTGTTCTAAAATTCTATCACGATTTTTTTGTTTTTTAATTTTGGTCTTAAGGAAATGAAACTAAGGATAGAACTCTTTGCTATAACATTACTTTTTGTTTTTTGCAGGCATAATGATTATAAAGTGGTTTCTCCTGCCTTGCGAGCTGTGGGAAACATTGTCACAGGGGATGATATTCAGACACAGGTATGAAGAAGTGGTAACTTTCTTTTTTCTTTTAAAAACAGTATATTGAACTTCATGATCATGTTTCTATTATCGTATTTTACTCCATATTATTAGGGAAACTTGATACTCTGTTACACTAATGTTTAAAAATGTTGGGCCGGGGGCAGTCGCTCATACCTGTAATCCCAGCACTTTAGGAGACTGAGGCGGGCGGATTTCCTGAGCTCAGGAGTTCGACACCAGCCTGGGCAACACGGTGAAACCTCATCTCTAATAAAAATACAAAAAATTAGCCAGGCGTGGTTGCATGCGCCTGTAATTCCAGCTACTTGGGAGGCTGAGGTAGAAGAATCGCTTGAACCCAGGAGGTAGAGGTTGCAGTGAGCCGAGATCGCACCGCTGCACTCCAGCCTGGGCAACAGAGTGAGACTTTGGCTCAAAGAACAAAAAAAAAAGTTGGTTTTGGCATCTACTCTCAATACCTTCATTATCTCTGACTTGACCTGTTGCTTGTAGTAATTTGGGGTTCTCCTATGATAGTGACTATTTTTTGGTTAGAGAGATTTGTTTTTATTCACTCCTATTTGAAATAGTTCTCATGGGCATCAGAAGCCTTTAGTAGCATCTTTTCTCTGTCTTTTTCATCTCAATATCACCTTCTCTGATAGCTCTCTCCTTTTGTACATGGTAAGTCCCCTGTGTGAGGAAGATTCTTCCCTCCTACTTTCTAATGTCACCATCTACTCTATTCAACTTCTGTATCAAGACACACCATTCACAGTGCATTGTTCTAGCCATATTTCTTCCTGAAATCTCAGCTGTGTTGTGATGTTGAAGTCTTTTAGTTCTTCTGCCTCATTGACCATTTATTTCTCCCTAGCACGCTCCTTTTCCTCTTGTCTCCTTTTGTGGACATCTTCCACAGGGCAATCCTTCTGCCTTATTCATAGATCTTATTTATAATGTCAGTGATTACCCTTGTGTGCATGGATTCAGAATTGGGAATTGGGTTTTAGCCTTAGCGTTTTCTTCACCAGTTGTGACTTTCAGCAATACATTTAATGCCTTTTCTAATCTCTAAAATTAAGGAGATTAGATTTGTTCTCTCAGGTGTCTTCTAACTGTAATGTATTTACTTTAGGCATATTCTGTACACAAGGGAACTCATTTCCCCTTGTATTACCTGAACTTCTGCTTATGTTCCCTGTATCAGTGAATGGCACCATCAGTTCCCCTGAAACCTGGACATCAGTTTGATTCTTTCCTCTCCTCCAACTCCATCAGTTATTAAATCCTGTTGTTCTGTCTCTATTCATCCTTTGCAGGGCTTAGTTCAGACACTTCAGAAGAGAATAGAAGAAGAAAAGAATATATGTTTGACTATATTTGCATAAAATTTCTCTGGAAGGATATACAGGGAACTGAAAATGTTGGTTGTCTTTGAGGGGAACTGGTTGGCTGGGATACAAGAAGGGGAAAGAGGCTTTTAACAACTATAGAGTCTTTTATACCCTCTGAATTTTTGAACCCTATCAGTATCTTTCTGTCCCTCACCCACCTCCATATGCTGTATGCTTTTGCCATCTTTGTTCCTTGAAGTGGCTGTGGCCACTCTCAGCTCTGAGTTTTAACGCATGCTTTATTCCATATGTCTCCACTGCTACCCCTTGCTCTGACTGCCACCTCACACATATCCACATTCTCTGCTCCTAATGTTTTCTTGTTCTTCAAGTCTTGGTATTAACATTATTTTCTCTGAGAAGCCCTGTTTGACCCTAAACTCTTAAGTTAGGTACTTATTTTTTTTTTCTTTATCCATCAGAATATTAATCACATTGTATTGTAACTAATTACTAGATTTTAAGATTCTAGAGGTGGATTATATCAGTGTTTATTTCTGTGCCTCTGTAAATCGAATAATTTCTGGCACAATATATAGGGACTTAAAGAATATTTATTGAATGCAATGAAGTTCTGAATCTATACATCTAGTTCTGACCTATCTCAAGTTTCAGTCCTATATCTGCAGTAGTCTGTTACGTATTTCTGCTTGCATATCTCACATTTGTCTCACAGTATATCTTCTTTCCTCCACAAAGCAAGTTCCCAGTTTTTATTTTTCCTATTTCAGGTAATTATGTAACTATTCTATTTACCTACACATGAAACTTTGCAGTCACATGTGGTGTCTCCTTCCCTTATATTTTGTATAGCAAGTTGCCAGGTCTTCTTGATTCTTATTGTTACTAGAGCCCCATCAAATTATGTTCTTTTGGTCCTTGTCACACACACAGGTTGTTGCTGTACCCACCCATCCTCCGACTGTCCTAAGCAGTTACTTGTCTCTATTCCCCCTAATAACAGCTGAATCTTTCCTAAAATAATGTTATTTGCATTATCTTCCTCTAGAAACAGTAAGCTGCTTTAGTGCCTGTAAGATAAAGAACCTTGAAAGATTCAAAGGAATTTCTCCTTAAGATTTTAGTCTCATTCTTCTTTCTAGCCTATTATTTTTGGGGCATAGAACTCTTTCGTAATAACCTCATCATGGCCAGGTATGCTGGCTCATGCTTGTATTCCTAGCATTTTGAGAGGCTGAGGCCAGGAGCTCCAAACCAGCCCATGCAATATAGCAAGACCCCATCTCTAAAAACATTTTTTTTTTTTAATTAGCTAAGCATGATGGCATGTAACTTTAGTCCTACCTACTCAGGAGGCTGAGGCGGGAGGATTGCTTGCACCCAGGAGTTTGAGGTTGCAGTGAGCTATGATCATGCCACCACACTCCAGCCTTAGTGATAGAACGAGACTGTGTTTCTTAAAATACCCCCAGTATTCTGTTCTTATGGTACTTTGTAGTAGCTTGTCTCTGCATTTTTTCATTTCTAGCTTATGTGCAGTGTCAGTCCCTCTTTTTGCTAATGAAATCCTATTGCCTATTTAATAGGCATAAAAGACTTGATTTTAATTTGCATTTCTTTCATTACTTAGGAGATCATTTTCTATTAAAATTTTAGTTTCTCTTTTCAGTTTACACAAGGAAGATAGCAACCCTCTCATTTGTTGCAAATATTTTTCACATTGGATGGTGTACATTTAAAATCTGTTACGATTTTTGACATGAAAACATGTTTCATGAAATTTTTATTTTCCCCTATAATTTATTTTTATGCTCATACAGTCTTTTACCATCCCCAAGTCAGCTATTTTCTAATATTCTGCTTTGTGATTCCTTTTAAAAATATTTACTCTTAAGTAGTTACAAATTTATTTTGGTGATTTAGGGTTTGTATTAGTCTGTTATTTCATTGCTATAAAGAAATACCTGGCCGAGTGCGGTGGCTCCTGCCTGTAATCCCAGCACTTTGGGAGGCCAAGGTAGGTGGATCACATGAGGTCGGGAGTTCAAGACCAGCCTGACCAACATGGAGAAACCCTGTCTCTACTAAAAATACAAAATTAGCTGGGCGTGGTGGCGCATGCCTGTAATCTCAGCTACTCAGGAGGCTGAGGCAGGAGAATTACTTGAACCCGGGAGGTGGAGGTTGCGGTGAGCAGAGATTGCGCCATTGCGCTCCAGCCTGGGCAACAAGAGTGAAACTCTATCTCAACAAAAAAAAAAAAGAAAAAGAAAAACCGAAGACTGAGTAGTTTATAAAGAAAAGAGGTTTAATTGGCTCATGTTTTTGCAGGCCGTACAGGACGCATATAGTAGCTTCTGCTTCTGGGGAGGTCTCAGGAAACTTAAAGTCATGGTGGAAGGTGAAGAGAAAGCAGGCATGTCTTATGTGATGTGAGCGGGAGCAAAGAGTAGAAGAAGGTGCTACATACTAGAACAGAACCATGGGGATGGCGCTAACCATTCTTGAAGGATCCACCCCCATGATCCAGTCACCTCCTACCAGGCCCCACCTCCAACCTTGGGGATTACAATTCGACATGTGATTTGGGTGGGGACACAGATCCAAACCATATCAGGGTTAAGAACTGATTTTGAAAAAATTGTCTTTAATCTGTTTAGCTTTTTATTCCAGTTCTGTCATAGCCACAAGTCATTGGAAGAAACGATTAACTTATTATAAACTTTATAAATAGCTGTACTTGTTTCTAGAATAGATCTCTATTCTCTGTGTTTAGTGATTATTAAATCTGCCATATACTATTTTAATCAAACTTTTATTATTTTAGTTTCTAGTAGAGTAGGTCTTCTTCATGTGTATTTGTGTTACCTCCTTAACCTTTATAAACTGATAGCTGAGGTCATATCTTTTTTATCTTTGTATCCTATAAAGCACCTAATATACCTCATTAAGTACATATTCGTTCATTGACTACCAAGTAGTGTGTTATCAGAGGACCTACAAATCTGAGACTCCTGACTTTTTTGGCCATTTGATATATTTACCCATTTAGAAGACTTAACGCTATTGGGATGGGAAGGTGACTGAGTAATGCTTTTGTAATTACTAATAGTAACATTATTGTATCTTATTAAGTACAGTTTAGCAGTTGTGAATGTGTACAATGAAACTGTATTGATACTCTTAGAAACTAATTCTTATTAACAGTGAATACTTTTTTTTACCTGTATAAAGTTACTTATTTATAAAATTTCAAGGGGAGATGTTATGTCTTTCATAAAATATGTTCCTTAAGTTAAACATATTTAGAACAATACAATAAGTAAAATTTTCAAACTTTTTCTTTTAGGTAATTCTGAATTGCTCAGCTCTGCAGAGTTTATTGCATTTGCTGAGTAGCCCAAAGGAATCTATCAAAAAGGAAGCATGTTGGACGATATCTAATATTACAGCTGGAAATAGGGCACAGATCCAGGTAACCTCATAGGACCTAACTTTTCTTTAAGTATTTTTGTTGAAAAGTAAGGTTTTTTTTCTCAGTCACCCTTTAAAACATATTTGTTGGCCGGGCGCGGTGGCTCACGCTTGTAATCCCAGCACTTTGGGAGGCTGAGGCAGGCGGATCATGAGGTCAGGAGATCGAGACCACGGTGAAACCCCGTCTCTACTAAAAATAAAATACAAAAAATTAGCTGGGCGTGGTGGCGGGCGCCTGTAGTCCCAGCTACTCGGAGAGGCTGAGGCAGGAGAATGGTGTGAACCCGGGAGGCGGAGCTTGCAGTGAGCAGAGATCGCGCCACTGCACTCCAGCCTGGGCGACAGAGCGAGACTCTGTCTCAAAAAAAAAAAAAAAAAACTTGTTTTTGGCTGGACGCGGTGGCTCCTGCTTGTAATCCCAGCACTCTGGGAGGCTGAGGCCCGTGGATCACTTGAGGTCAGGAGTTTAAGACCATCCTGGTCAACATGATGAAACCTTGTCTCTACTAAAAATACAAAAAATTAGCCAGTCGCAGTGGCAGGTGCCTGTAGTCCCAGCTACGTGGGAGGCTGAGGGAGGAGAATTACTTGAACCCGGGAGGTAGAGGTTCAAGGGAGGATGGAGCCACTGTACTCCATCCTGGGTGACAAAGCAAGACTCCATCTCAAAACAAAATAAAACAAAACGTATATTATTGAAGACCACTAACTTTCAATGTTGTTGTCTTATTTCATAGTCAGCTTTTTACTTTATCCTAGCTTATAGATGTTAAGTCTTTTGAAATTTACACTTAAGCCTTCGTTTTTTCTGTTGCCTTTGATATCTGATGTTTCACCAAGATCCAAGAAATAGTTATCAGGGGAACCACCTCCAGTGTTTCATGTAGGTTCTTTTCTATTTTCCCTAAGTGTCGACCAGTCTGAGAAATAAGGGGAAAGATTACAAAAGAGAGAAAGTTTAAAGCTGGCTATCCGGGGGAGATATCACATGTCGGCAGGTTCCGTGATGCCCCCCAAGCCGCAAAACCAGCAAGTTTTTATAGTGATTTTCAAAGGGGAGGGAGTGTACGAATAGGTTGTGGGTCACAGAGATCACATGCTTCACAAGGCAATAAAATATCACAAGGCAAATGGGGGCAGAGCACGGGGTGAAATTAGAATTGCTAATGAGGTTTCAGGCATGAATTGTCATTGATAACATCTTATCAGGAGACAGGGTTTGAGAGCAGACAACTGGTCTGACTAAAATTTATTAGGCAGGAATTTCCTTGTCCTAATAGGCCTGGGAGTGCTAAGGGAGATCGGGGCTTATTTCATCCCTTATCTTCAACCATATAAGACAGACATTCCCAGAGTGGCCATTTTAGAGACCTACCCCTAGGAATGCATTCTCTTTCTCAGGGCTGTTCCTTGCTGAGAAAAAGAATTCAGTGGTATTTCCCCTATTCACTTTTGTAAGAAGAGAAATAATGATTCTGTTCCGCCTGGCTCTCAGGCAGTCAGACCTGATGGTTATCTCCCTTGTTCCCTGAACATTGCTGTTATCCTGTTCTTTTTTCAAGGTGCCCAGATTTTATATTGTTTAAACATACATGCTTTATGAACAATTTGTGCAGTCAACGCAATCATCACAGGGTCTTGAGGCGACATACATCCTCAGCTTACGAAGATGATGGGATTAAGAGATTAAAGTAAAGACAGGCATAAGAAATTATAAGAGTATTGATTGGGGGAAGTGATAAATGTCCATGAAATCTTCACAGTTTATGTTCAGAGAGTGCAGTAAAGACAGGTGTAAGAAATTATAAAAGTATTAACTTGGGGAAACTAATAAATGTCCATGAAATCTTCACAATTTATGTCCTTCTGCCATGGCTTCAGCTGGTCCCTGCATTCGGGGTCCCTGACTTCCAGCAACAAATAATGTCTTGTATTTTCAACATGTTTTGATGGGCTTTATGCTGAACACAATTGGCTTTAACTCTTTCCAAGTAGGATACTTATTTTTCCAGTGGACCCATGTAGTAGATTGCCTCAAATTTTCATGAATTTTTGGATACCTATTTTTCTTTAAATAGTTACTTGGTTTTTACTTTTGTCTTTGTATTGGTGGGAGGGTAACTCAAGTGGACGACAAGCAGTGGGCCAAAGTGTTCAGCCTGGGCAATGTTCAAGGATGGAACAATGGGTAGGAAAAGATATAACACAGACATAGAGGGCCTTGGAGATGAATGGAAACAGAGAGGTCATCTAATCCAAAGTTTTCATTTACCACAAGTGTGTGTGTGTGTGTGTGTGTGTGTGTGTGTGTGTGTGTGTGTGTGTACTGAAGCATCCATTACATTATATCCCACAAATGCATACAATTATTATTTGTCAATAAAAATAAAATTTGAATAAAAAGATGAAACGGCTCATGGAATTAAAATGATTTGCTCAAGAGCACCTCTAGTAAAATGACAGGACCGGGATTGGGTGTCTTTCCACTAATCAACTTTGTCAAACTTTGTTGACGTCCTTCACAGGTATAATAAGAGTTTTTGACCAGGAAAGCATTTTGTCCCCAAAATGCTGAATTAGGAACTGAGATTAATAACTATAACAATCTGTAGCATTCATATGAGGTGATTTCATCTGTATTTGATTGCCTGTCACCACCAGGCTTTTTTATGCAGAACTTCTCAGTTTCTTAATGTAGGAAATGATATAAACCCATGTTAGGTACTTGAGCCAGGGAGAAACAGGGAGAACGTAATTTTGGGAAGGCTACTTTAGTGTTAGTACATGAATGGGATTGAGTAAAAGTACTCCATCCAACTATAAGGCTTATTTTGGTAATCTGGGAGGTGGTGGCTTGGAATAGCATGGCAATGCCAAAGGAAAGGAAAAAGATGGACTCAGGATTTTAAAAATTGAGAATGTAAATTAATAGCCTTTGTGAACTAGAGAGGCTTAAAAAGAAACTTGATATAGCGGGCAGATGGTGTGTTTGAGGTGACTAGCAGACCTAACATAAACTGCTTGCTACCCTGGGCTGATGCTCCAGTGAGAAGTGAGGACTAGAGAGTTTTCGCACATGGAAGTTTACATGCTATGAGAGAATTGAATAGCAGAGGAGCAGAAAATTGAGCTCTTACAATTTGTTACTATGGGCAGAACAAAAGAGGAAAGTAAAAGAGAAAAGAACTCAGAGAAAATAGGAGATTATAAGATCATAAACTCCAGGGAAGATGTTTTCAGTGATACCAAGACAGAATAAGGATTAGGGATAGGCCAGGTACGGTGGCTCACACCTGTAATCCCTGCACTTTGGGAGGCCAAGGTGGGCGGATCACCTGAGGTCAGGAGTTCAAGGCCAGCCTGGCCAACATGGTGAAGCCCCATCTCTACTAAAAGTACAAAAATTAGCCGGGCTTGGTGGTGTGCGCCTGTAGACCCAGCTACCCGGGAGGCTGAGGCAGGAGAATCACTTGAACCCGGGAGGTGGAAGCTGCAGTGAGCTGAGATTGCACCACTGCACTCCAGCCTGGGCAACAGAGTGAGACTCCATGTCAAAAAAGAAAAAAAAAGGTTAGAGATAATGACATAATTCTTTTCAATTTATTTCTGACAGGAGAAGGGGTGTTAATAGTCAAACTAGCTTAGAAATTATAATTAGTATCATGAATATTTTTATAAATCTCACAGTTTTTTCCATTTAAGTTTTTCTTTAATTTTAGACTGTGATAGATGCCAACATTTTCCCAGCCCTCATTAGTATTTTACAAACTGCTGAATTTCGGACAAGAAAAGAAGCAGCTTGGGCCATCACAAATGCAACTTCTGGAGGATCAGCTGAACAGATTAAGTAAGTACCAATCAGGCAGCATATTGTAAGTAAAAGAAAATTATTATTGTGTCTATCACTTTATAACCTCCCACATATTACCTAGGGTAAAAGATTAGCTGCCTTTGAGGGGAAAGGTAAGTGAGAGACGATCTTATCAAATAAGAATGTTTAGTTCCAGTCCTTAGGAAATTGTCCTTGGTGTCATAATTAGATGTGTATTTAATTCTTTATATCTCTCCCATTTCTTTTTGCTGAAAAATAATCCTGGGATATAAGAAGTAAGGCATAGTTGAGGCTTGAGGCAATAGAAATCCTTGCTTCAACCTACTCGAGCTACTTGACAGAAATATCTTGGGTAATATAGGTTACCTGTAGAACTTAGAGCCCAAGTTTAATAACTCACTCTTGCCCTTTTTAGTTTAGATGTCTTAATAGTAGAATTGGATCAGAAATGAAAGAGTGGTATGTCTGAGAATAAAGTGCCAAATTTAGTAGAGGCAGGTATCTTCTAAAGTACTATGGTATTCAGTTGTTAAAGAGAGGAGCTGTAGCAGCTCAAGACTTAAATGGCTCCCTTGGTAGCAGCTTAGTGATTGATTGATTGATTGAGATGGAGTCTCTCTCTCTTGCCCAGGCTGGAGTGCAGTGCACAGTCTCGGCTCACTGCAACCTCCGCCTCCTGGGTTCAAGCGATTCTCCTGCCTCAGCCTCCCTAGTAGCTAGGATTACAGGTGTGTGCCACCACACCCAGCTAATTTTTGTATTTTTAGTAGAGACGGAGTTTTGCCTTGTTGGCGAGGCTGATCTTGAATTCCGGAGCTCAGGCGATCCACCCACCCGCCTCTGCCTCCCAAAGTGCTGGGATTACAGATGTGAGCCATCATGCCCGACGAGCAGCTTATAAGCTTAATGAGTGGAAGAAAACATAAATATGGATGGGAATCAGTTCTTCAAATGGGCATCATATAATTAAATGCAAAATTCAGGACATCTAGTATTTCAGATAGGGAAAAAAAGTAATGATGAAGAGAAAAATGGAGCCTAGACTCAGCCTGACTTAACTTTATGGGGAATCCAAAATTAGGGAAAGATGGTTTCAAATGAGTGCTAAAGCATTAACTCCTTACTCATACGTAATATCAGACAAACATAGCTACTACTTACATTGTTGCTTTGTGGACTGAATGTAGGCATTCATCAGATGCTAGTTTTGAGTGTTCTGTTTGGAATTAAAAAATAAAAATGGCGTAACAAAGTGCAGAAATTTATCAGGTAGAGAAAATAAGAAATATGTACTTGAAAGAATAAAATTACAAACAGATTAACATATGCAGTAGCTATTTTGGTAAAGTTCATCATGGGCAGGTTATTTCAGGGAGACAGAAGCACATTTGTCTTGTAGGTTTTTTCCAACCTCAAAAATTCTGGTTCTAGAGTACTATGATTTTAATTATGCTGTCACCAGATGGCAAAAATAATGAAGTACTATAGTTATTTGAATAAGCTTTATGTTCAAATTCACGTTTATAATTATTGTCTCTATATTTTATAGTAAATATATTTTTTTAACTGAAATAAGCCAGTCTGGGTGTGGCGGCTCACGCCTGTATTCCCACCACTTTGGGAGGCCAAGGCAGGCGGATCACAAGGTCAGGAGTTGGAGAACAGCCTGGCCAACAGGGTGAAACCCTGTCTCTACTAAAAGTACAAAAATTAGCCAGGTGTGGTGGTGTGCACCTGTAATCCCAGCTACTTGTGGGGCTGAGACTGGAGAATCGCTTGAACCCGGGAGGCAGAGGTTGCAGTGAGCTGAGATCATGCCATTGCACTCCAGCCTGGGTGACAGAGTGAGACTCCGTTTCAAAAAAAAAAAAAGAAGAAATAAACCATAAACATACATATTTTATTATGCCATCTTTCACAAGAAAGTATTCAGGAGTATTTTGCTCTGTTAGAGAAGTGTAGAATTGCTACTGTCCCTTTTTAAAATTCAGCATAGCTATTTATAATAAAATTAATTATCAATCTCCTAGCAGTTTCTTGTTCCCCACACGAAGAGTTACCTTGAAAGAATGTCACAAAAATATTACAGTCCAAAACAAACTGACTTTATCACTTATAAAAGACATCTATCTGGCTTCTGCTTATTCTTGTTGCAGATACCAGATTTGGATGCAAGAAACAATTAGAATATTTTAGGAAATCTCTTGGTCGGGCGTGGTGGCTCATGTCTGTAATTCCAGCACTTTGGGAGGACAAGGCAGGCAAATCACTTGAGGTCAGGAGTTTGAGACCAGCCTAGCCAACATGGAGAAACCCTGTCTCTACAAAAATTAACTGGGCGTGTTGGTGTTCTCCTGTAGTTCCAGCTACTTGGGAGGCTGAGGTGGGAAAATCGCTTGAACCCAGGAGGCAGAGGTTGGTTGCAGTGAGACAAGATCGTGCCACTGCACTCCACCCTCAGAGACAGAGTGAGAGACGCTGTCTCAAAAGATAGAATGTTTTAGGAAATATCTAGAATTTTAGGTTGAATATAATAAAATGTTAATACATATATAACACATGTTCTTAATGAAGGATAAGGATTATTAATGAAATTAGAGAAAGATTCGTCAAAGAAGTGAAACTTATCATTTGTATAGAGATTTGGCAATTTTGGAGGGGAGAATAGCATGAGGAAAAGTGAGAGAATGCAGTGTTTTTGGAGGTGGCAGGTCAGGCTTGCTATAGGTCATTCTTTCACAAGGATGATTAAGTAATCGACTGGTGAATACTGGGATGAAAGCCTCAGTCTTGGGTATTGGGAAGACTTGGCCTGTTTAAGCTCACCAGTGACACGAAGTAAAGGCCTGTGTCTAGGTTCATTATTTTTCTGTATGGATGTTCAGTTGTTTTAGCACTGTTGAAAAGGTGGAATCCCTTCTCCATTTAATTGCCTTTGCTCTTCTGTTAAAGATCAGTTGACTGTTTTTGTGTGGGTGTGTTTCTGGGCCTTCTATTCTTTTTGTGTGGGTGTGTGCATGAATTTGCAGTTTATCTGAGAAACCAAACACACAGTTTATCTGAGAAACCAAACACACACACACACACACACACACACACACACACTGGTAGTACAGTATAGGAAGTCCTCATTTAATGTCATTGATAGGTTCCAGGAAACTTTGACTTTAAGAGAAACATTGTATATATCAAAACCAATTTTATCGTAGGCTAATTAATATAAATCAGTTGGGTTACTACGTGATATTTCTGGTCAAGGAAACATCACCAACCTTCAAAATATAGACCCAAAAACCTTCTAATATTAAACATTGAAACAGATGTGAGCTATACATAAATGTAAGAAAGATTAATAAAAACAAGTATGATAATTATTATCCAATTTTTGGTGAATCCGTGAATGATGGCAGTAGTAGTGGTGGTGGGTTAAATCAAAGAATACATATTTACAAAACAAAAGTTATGAGCATCTCCTACCATCCTACCACCACACAATTAAAAAAGCAATAGCATATAAAAAAGGATTCACAGCACTAAAGGATTTAATGAATGAAATAAAAATACAGTTGAGATCTTCAACAGTGGATTAGATCAAGCAGAAGAAAGAATTACTAAACTTAAAGATAGGTCTTTTGAAATAACCCAGTCAGACATACATGAATGCATGAATGAATGAATGAATGAATGAATAATGAATGAAAAAAAGAATTTAAAAAAGAAAGCCTAAATGGCATTCTAGGTTACCATCAGGGGAACAGACATTCATTCAAGTATTGTGAATATCTGGGCCCTCTATTTTGTTCCACTGGTTTTTTGTTTGTTCTTTCACCAATACCACACTGTCTTGATTAGATTATAGTAAGTTGATAATGTCATTCCTCCAACTTTGTTCTTCAGTATTGTATTGACTATTCTGGGCCTTTTGCCTTCCCATATAAACTTTAGAATCAGTTTGTTGGTATCTGTTAACTTGCTGGGATTTTGTTTGGGAGTATCACATTGAATCTATAGATCAAGTTGGGAAGAATTGCCATCTTAACAATATTGAGTCTTCTTGTCCATGAGCATGGAATATTTTTCCATTTTTTTTTTTTTTAGATAATCAGTTTTGTAGTTTTCCTCATATATATCCTGTTGTACATATTTTATTAGATTTACACTTTTTTGATGCTGATGTAAATGAGATTTTTTTTTTTTTTTTTTTTTTTTTTTGAGACAGAGTTTCGCTCTTTCGCCCAGGCTGGAGTGCAGTGGCACGGTCTCGGCTCACTGCAGCCTCCGCCTCCTGGGTTCAAGCAGTTCTGCCTCAGCCTTTCAAGTAGCTGGGAATACAGGTGCCTGCCTCCATGTCTGGCTAATTTTTGTAGTTTTAGTAGAGACAGGGTTTCACCATGTGGGCCAGGCTAGTCTGGAACTCCTGACCTCAGGTGATCCACCCTCGGCCTCCCAAAGAGTTGGGATTACAGGCTTGAGCCACCACGCCTGGCCTGTTTGCTGAGTTTTTATCATGAATAGGTATTGGATTTTGTTAAATGCTTTTTTGCATCCATTGAACGTTTAAGTTGATTACATTGATTCATTTTTTTAAAATGACGGATCAGCCTGGCATATTTGGAATAAATCCACTTGGTATATAATTCTTTGTATACATTCTTGGATTTGATTTGATAATGTTTTGTTGAGGATTTTTGTATTCATGTTCATGAGACATATTAGTCTGTAATTTTCCTTTCTTATAATGTATTTATTTAATTTTGGTATTGGGGAACTGCTGGCCTCAAAGATTGAGTTAGGAAGTATCACCGCTGTTTGTTTTCTGGAAGAGATGGTAGAATACTAGTATCGTTTTGTCCTTAAATGTTTGCCAGAATTCACCATAGTGAAACCCTCATCCTGATATTTTCTATTCTGGGAAGTTATTAATTAATGATTCAATTTATTTAATACATGTAAGCCTGTTAACATCATTCATTTCTCCATGACTGAGTTTTGGTGGTTTGTGTCTTTCAAGAAATTGTTCATTTTATCATCTGAATGATCAAATGTGTGAGCATAGAGTTGTTTGTAGTATTCCTTTATTACCCTTTTAATAGCCATGAGATCAAGTGATGATTCTCTTTCATGATATTAGTAATTTTGTCTTTTCTCCTTTTTTCTTGTTTGGCTAGAGATTTATTTTTATATATGTTTGAATTCTTCCTCCCCCACACAAAAAAGCAACATGTGAGAGAAATAGATTAGCACTAGCAGTAAGTTTCAAAATGATCTTACCAAACATCCACATAATGCAACAGGATTCATTATCCCTGCCTCTCTGTACTCAACTTGAGAAACCAGAATGATAAAAAATGACATGACTATTTACTGTGAATGTGATACAGTAATCATGTCTCTGAAGTTCAAGTATGATTAATCTTGATTACATATGGTTATACATTCTGCTTGAATTAAAGGAAAAATACCAGTTCTAGAATCCTCTGACATTTGTTTATTCTTCCCACAACTTACTTTACTAAAATTCTAATCATCTTTGAAAGATTTGGCCTATCAGGCTTGTGCTGGCTTTTAGCACCAAGAGTGTCATGTTTGAGAGGTGTGGCCATCTATGGAAACAAAGATGAAATTACTCAAACCTATACTATTTTGATGAGTCGCTCATTTCAAGGTATTAATAAGTGAGTATTCCTGTTTTTGGAATGCATAAATTGTGAAGGGAAAAGAATGGAGAAGGGTGCCAGAGAACTGGTTTGGGATAATTTATTTAGAGGGTGGTAGTGTTTTTGTTTTTGTGAAAAGGTATAGCTTGTATGGTTGAAAGAGTGCCTGTTTTTTTTTTTTTTTTTTAGTCTCTGCAGTGAAGTTGAGGATGACTCGTTCACTAATTTCATAAGTTTAACAAAATTAAAAGTTTTGTTTGACTACATTATTCTTTGTATTTAGGTACCTAGTAGAACTGGGTTGTATCAAGCCACTCTGTGATCTCCTCACAGTCATGGACTCTAAGATTGTACAGGTTGCCCTAAATGGCTTGGAAAATATCCTGAGGCTTGGAGAACAGGAAGCCAAAAGGAATGGCACTGGCATTAACCCTTACTGTGCTTTGATTGAAGAAGCTTATGGTAAGATGCTTTGGTTGAAGAAGTTTATGGCCAAGAATGAATTGGGTCATAGATAGAGTTCAGTAAAAACAATACTACTACTGCTAGGCACTGGATGAAAAGAGGACTGTTAGGAAATTGCTGCTTCTGCAGACTGGATGTTGCTTGCATATGTATTTAAGATGTCAGTTTATAATACTAGCTTTCAGATGTAATCCCAGCAGTCATTTCTGTGCTATTATAAAATACTTATGAGATACAAATAATCTTTCTTTACATCAAGAACAGAGATATATGACAAAATATAGTTTGGGAATATGTAGTTATGGAATTTCCAATATTTACTGCAGTTTTCAATAAAGATTTTCCTTTATTCTTCATTTTAGGTCTGGATAAAATTGAGTTCTTACAGAGTCATGAAAACCAGGAGATCTACCAAAAGGCCTTTGATCTTATTGAGCATTACTTTGGGACGGAAGATGAAGACAGCAGCATTGCACCCCAGGTTGACCTTAACCAGCAGCAGTACATCTTCCAACAGTGTGAGGCTCCTATGGAAGGTTTCCAGCTTTGAAGCAATACTCTGCTTTCACGTTCCTGTGTCAGACCAGGCTACCCAGTCGAGTCCTCTTGTGGAGCCCACAGTCCTCATGGAGCTAACTTCTCAAATGTTTTCCATAATACTGTTTGCGCTCATTTGCTTGCCTTGCGCATCTGCTCTCTTACACACATCTGGAAAACCTCCGGCTCTCTGTGGTGGAATACCCTTCTAATAAAAGGGTAACCAGAACGGCCCACTCTCTTACGGAAAAATCCCTAGGCTTTGGAGATCCGCACTTATATTAGAGTTATGGGAATATACACATATTAATGTGGCTCCCTTTTTCTTGTGGGGGAATAAAAGAGGACTCCTCCTCATTCCCTTTAACATGGGGGAAAAAACTGACATTAAAAGATGAGACTAAATCTTTATCTTGAATTTTACACAACTACTTACGACAAGGGAGATGTTTAGACCTGTTGTGTATACTTCAGAGTACTTTTCATGAGTTCTTCCACAGTGAACCCTTGGATTACCTGGTGGCTTTTTCTAGCCAGATTTGCATTAATCCTTACTGAGATTGGATGGTTTTCTTTCCTCTATTGGCGCCATTCTTCAGATATTAAACCATCCACTCCCTCACCTTCAGCCTTCAGTGAATGTGCTTTCTAGTTGTCAGGAATGCTGAAGAATTAACACTTTGACTCCTAAATGTGATACTGGTTTGTAGATTCCCTTAGAGCAGAAAGGAGAGGGGCACATATTAATTTGTATCGCTTTTGCTTCTCTTTGGTCTTTTGTGTCTTAGAATTTGGAAGTGATTCATTTCTGTTGCTGGTATGAGGATTTCGAATACTTAGTAATCGAAAACCATATCCTGTAATTTAATAAAAAAAAAACTAAGGAAGAAAAAAACCCTCCAATTTTCCCAAATGCAATCAGTGTAACTAGGGACTGTGTTTCTGCATTAAAACATATGTTTCAGGCTTTGTGGTCCTGATCAAGGTCCTCATTAAAAAATTGGAGTTCACCCTAGGTGCTTTTCCCCTCTGTGACTGGCAGATAACACATACTTTTGAAAGTAACTTTGGGATTTTTTTCTTAGGTGCAGCTCGATTCTAATCTTTTCATGCTGCACACGATTCCTTTAATGTAGCATCCTTATCTGAAAGAAATAACCATCTTCTCAACATGACCTGCTTAACCCAAATAAGAACAGTGATCTTATAACCTCATTGTTCCCCAATCATTTTATTTCATCTCCTGCTAGTACTGTGCCGCTTTCCCCTCCCCCCACACAAAATAAAAACAGTATCTGCCTTCTGGCTCATTTAATGATGACTGCAATCTGTACCTGCAAATGGCGCTTCCAGTACTGTGTTCAGTGATCCACATTTGTGCTTGGACTGGAATGAAAAAATACGCTTAATTGCCAAGAGAACTGCAAATGAGTTCAATACGACTTCTCGGTGCTAGTTGGCCATCTTGACTCAATGTTGGGATACACTACCAGAGAAGATTTTTTTGTTGATGTGCTGTTCAAAGTGAATTCTGAAGGAAAAGTTTGCTCACCTCTGTTTCAGAGCATACCCTTTTAAACCTTTTTAGACTTGTCCTCTTCTAGAATTCATTATAACCCCAAAGTGTAAAAGCTATTTGGAAGTTGCCCCTGACAAGCTATTATACATCTCTGGTAAATCCTGCTGAATGTAAGGGATATTCAGAGCTTTTCATACCTCATCATGATGTTATTTAAGCAGCCAACTTATGTGACCTGATTTAAACTTTTAAAAAATCCACTTCATTCAAACTAGAAAGAGTCAAAGACAAAGGACAATAATCAGCCAAGAGTGTGACGCATTCTTCGCATCTAGTCAGTAGTAGTGTCTGTGCTCTGGGATGGATACCGTCTGATGTCTGTTTGTTATTGATGGAGCAGCCACTGCAAAACTAGTCAACTCTCATCTATAACTGTTACTTTTTCTAGTGCTGCTTTGTGCTGAGAGAACATTTTAGTTTACTGCACTTGACCTGTAAAAGACTTTGATTCTTTGTAATTTTAGGGATAAATTAGGTGGTTAATTTAAAGAAGAAATTTCAATGTTGCCTTTACATCACATTAAAATATAACTTCTTTCAGAAGGATAATAGAAGCACTGATTCATAGTAAAAATCTTGTTTTTAGCTTTGACTTTTTTGTGGCTGTTTTTTTAAATTGTAAATTACTAGTAACATGTCATTTCTATAGGATGTTTTAAATTATGTACCTTCCATTGGATAGTTAAAATAATTTTATAAGCCAATTTGAGTGGGAAAAACACAAAGCACACAGTTGTGTCCCCCACATTAGGAAGAGTAGTGTGCATTCAGACATTAAGAATTTTTGCTAGCAGTTGGAGATGTTTCAGTGAGTGAATTAAAACAAAGTCTATTTAACTGACGTGATCTATTTTGTGTCTAAAACATAGGAATTTATCTTGTCCTAGAAGTTCATGAACTATAAGATCTAAGTTTTTTTTTAAACAATAAAATGATTTTTTCTTAAAGTATCAAAGTTGGAATTGGCTAAAAGTGAAATAGCATAACTCAGATATGTTGGAACTTGTTACTGAAGCAGCCTTTTTGGTAACAGAAATGACATTTTAAGGGGGGTAACTTTTTACAGTTACTAAAATCCTGTTTTTAGTTCTTTGCCTGTCAGATTCTGTTAACTTAGTTTAAATTCACTGCATACCCTACCACTAAGGCGTTGCTCATTACAAAAGCATGTTAATTTCAATACGGGAAAACTCTTTTGTAGTTTTATATATGAATTGGGGAAAGTGGCTTTGTTTTACCTTTCCTTTTTATTCCCCTCCATCCTCCAAACTTCCAATCTATATTATTTGTAATGAGAACTTTGGTGGGGGAAAAAAAGCATTAAGAGAATTTTGGATGTAAAGGCATCTGGTATCTGATGGACCAGCAGGTAGATGTGGTTGGATTGAGAAATTCTGGGTAAGGTAGATGATAGAAGAAAGAGATTTTAGGAGACAGTTCTCTGTGGAACACTTTCTTTCATGTTCCTGTAACTAATTGATCAAGACCCTTTTAAACACTTTTGTCAGTTCCGCTTTTGAAAACTCTATTGCCCTAGGATTGTTTCTTCCATATGACAGATGAAGGTTATTGGCTGTGAGTCATTTTCAGCATTATCGTCACAGATAAAAAGATTGGCAATTAATCTCATAAAAAGTCTGAATTATTCCAGTTTGCTGCCGATTTTTGCCTAAGAAACAATATGTAAGTATATTTTATAAACCAAACTTTGTCAGCCAAATCTCCTATTGTACGTCTACCCACAGGCAACTTTGAATTTACTTCTCTAGTGCTAAATAAACATTTCAGCGATTTAATCCCCCAACTTGGGGATGCATTATGAAAAGGTTTTCCTGGAGTCAAGGGGTTTTTCTTTCTCGCTAGTTTCGTGAAAATTTTTGTATCAATAGGCAAATCATTATAACTTTTTAGGGGTTGATGGTTTTTAAGTATATTGGAAATTTTGGTGTCTAAGGATGATGCTAAGTGAAGAAAAGGGATCCACTTTTAGAAACCAGCATTGTTTGCTTTCAACTTTCATACTGTATGCTAACTCCAAAATGTGCTCATTTGCAGACACAGGTATGCCTATATACATGGAAGTCTCGAATCTGAATTTTTATCCATCTCAATGTGACCATTTCTCCCTGTTGTGAGGTGAACAGATTAAATATATATCTGCCAGGTTGGGAAATATTTTGGTCTACCTTTTCCTGTCATCAGAAGTTAAAGTAATTTTAAAAAATTATCAAAGGTCAGATGTGACTACTACAGTAAGTTGGCTATCATAAAGAATATTCCATAAAATGTTTTATCTATCATACAAAATTACTGGGTTTATGGCCAGATGTGGTGGCTCATGCTTGTAATCCCAGCACTTCAGGATTACAGGTTATATACAGTTATAACAACAGATACCAGGACATCAGAATATGTGATAAAGCAAATATTTATATGTTAATTTAAAATATCAAATTGCTACTGGACATAAAATACATCTGGAAGCTTGGGGTAAGAAGAAAGAAAAGTAGTGTTCCGTTCTGTTTTCAACGAAGAATAAACGAAGTCCCCGAGTGTTTTCCCTATAGGTCAAATTAAGGAAACATGCCTTTATTTGATTATCTGTTGTACACCAGATACCTGGCTAAGGGCTTTCCTTTTTTCTCATGTAATCTTCCAAATGTTCTCTGATAATTATCACTATATTATAGATGACAAAGTGAAGACTTAAGAGAAATTACTTTGCCCCAACGTTACAACACTTAGATGGCTGTTCAAGGGAGGGGAAGAGCCCTGCAAATTCTGTCTTGAAGAAAGCAGTGGCCACGCAGTAGTTCCGTGCCCAGGAACTCCCAGAACTAGACTTGGCAACCACAGCTGGGCCAGCCTTTTTTGTTAGACCATTCTTCCTGACTCTTGCTCACCATCAGCACCCTTAAAATGACGAAATCAGGCTTAAGTTGCTTTTAGGTTACACAGACGGGAGTGTAGGCCCTCTCAGGCGAAACATCTTTCCTCTTCTGTGGTGCTAAAATTCTATATGACCAGACAAGTATGGTAATAGGTTTTTTTGTGTGTGTGTGCAAATGATTTTGTGTTTAGTAAAATAATAGCTAAACACATGGATCCATTCAAACGCACAAATGCGGAAGGTATTGACACAGAAGGAAAGGCTTTGAAGAATTACTGCCTCAGGAAGCAGTGCCATGGATGTGAATTTAACACAGTCTACTTCTTCCTAAAGGAATATCCCAAGGAATGTCAAAAATTAAAATAACCTTTTAATGTACTGGTTGTTGAGTATTTCTGCTTTACCTCAAGTCATTCTGACCACTCTACATCCTGCTTCAAAGTGTTCTGACACTTAGATTTGGAATGGCTCTAATGATTCTTTGTACTTGAATGTGGTCTGTCAGGCCATGGGTGAGTGCCTTGCACATAGTAGACATTCAATAAATACTAAATGAAGGAATATGCATGCATCTTTGTGATGTTAGTAAAGGGTGCTTGATAAAAGAAAATTTAAAGGAATTCCTTTATGCTGTTAACTTGAAACCAGGATTAACATCTTAAGCAAATGTCTCAACATGTGTTTTATATGCAGTTACTTTTCAGAAGACATGATGTGACCTGAAGTTTACAAAATCAAACATTGTCATAGCAGAGGTCTAGTATTTAAAAACAAAGTGTCTTAGAAAAGCTAGTGACCGGGCACGGTGGCTCATGCCTGTAATCCCAGCACTTTGGGAGGCCGAGGCAGGTGGATCACGGGGTCAGGAGATCGAGACCATCCTGGCTAATACGGTGAAACCTCGTCTCTACTAAAAGTACAAAAAATTAGCCAGGCTTGGTGGTGGGCGCCTGTAGTCCCAGCTACTTGAGAGGCTGAGGCAGGAGAATGGTGGGAACCCAGGAGGCAGAGCTTGCAGTGGGTGGAGATCGTGCCACTGCACTCCAGCCTGGGCGACAGTGCAAGACTCCATCTCAAAAAAAAAAAAAAAGCTGATGGGTATATTTTACAGTAAAGAAAATTATTAATATCCAACCAATGTGGAAGCTGCTGGTTGCCTTAGGCTATTAAACAGGGATTTTTCCTTTTTACATATTGTACGTATCACATAAGTGACAGATGAGTAGAAACAAAGATGATTTATTTCTTCACTCCATGACTGCTTCTATTTTGTTGAAGAGATTCCACTGACCAAGTATTTTATTCTGAATACAAAAAACATTTGAGGCAAAACATAGCCTTAGTTCCTGCAGACTACATTGTTTTATAAATCGTACAAAATTACTGGGTTTATGTCTGGACGTGGGGGCTCATTCCTGTAATCCCAGCACTTTGGGAAGCCAAGACAGGCAAATCACTTGAGGTCAGGAGTTCGAGGCCAGCCTAGCCAACATGGCGACACCCTGTCTCTACTAGAAATAAAAATTAGCCAGCCATCGTGCCACACGCTTGCAATCCCAGCTACTCAAGAGGTCGAGGCAGGAGAATCGCTTGAATCCGGGAGGTGGAGGTTGCAGTGAGCCAAGATTGCACCACTGCACTCCAACCTGGGTGACAAGAGCAAGACTCCGTCTCAAAAAAAAAAAAAAAAAAAATCACTGGGTTTACAAGTTTATTTAAGATAGCTTGAATGATTGTTGCCCCATTTCACTTGCATTTTGAAGGAGTCATTGTTTTCTTTAATTTTAAATTAATATACAGTCATTTCTGTGATTGTTTTTTGCAGAAAGTAAAATTACTCATTTAATTCTTTATTCATATCCACTTAACCTGCAGAAGGCCAATGGAGTCCACTGGGAGTCCTCAATAAGGATCACTGCTTTACCCACCACTTGGGCCCGGCATTATTAAGATACAGTGATGGGTAAGGAGAAAACAGAAACCCAAAAGACCATAGTGGGTGGTGAGAGAACAGGACCAGGTTTGAGAGAGATCTGCGCAGGCTGAGGTGTAAACTACAAGAGTGTGGAATGTTGCAAAATTAAGTTATGATTATGAGGAGTGTCCTCTTGGGAAGTCAAAAGTAGTGTTTGCTGGGCACAGCCCCAGTTTACATTTGGAGATCAGCTAACACCTGTGAATTATTTTACTGCCTCCTTTCACTTTTAAAAATGTCCCAGTTTAGATAATGTTATGTGGCCACTCCATATTTATAAAGCCCAACTAGATTTTCATACATTGGCTAATGGTCTTAAGCAACTAGGTGTATACATAGTTGTATTAATGCTTGATATTGAGACTGGATTTGGTAGTCAAGAATTGCTATGAAGGAAGTTGAGACATTAATGTGGGAATCACTCCCACGCCACAGTTTGGTCCAGCACACATACAAAAAAAAAATTGTTTTTAAATTTAAAAATTGCCCCATTTGTGGCAACACATCTGTTTTAGATATTTACAATACTGAGGGGCAAGGGAAACACACCTTTATATTAAGATAAGAGACTTTCATTTCTAAGATGTCTATGGGAAATTTAAAGAAACCTAGTTGATTTCTATAGGGAGGAAACTTCCAAAGCACTTAGACGGTAAAGATTAAGGGCAGCAGAAAGAGAAACTGTTAATGAGACCATGCTTGGCCAACCCGGGCAATGTAGTGAAACTGTCTCTACAAAGGGTTTTTTTTTTTTTTTTTTTCTGAGATGAAGGTTCGCTCTTGTCCCTCAGGCTAGAGTGTGATGGCGCAATCTCAGCTCACTGCAACCTCTGCCTCCTGGGTTCAAGCGATTCTCCTGCCTCAGCCCCGAGTAGCTGGGATTACAGGCGCCTGCCACCACGCCCGGCTAATTTTCGTATTTTTAGTTGAGAAGGGGCTTCACCATGTTGGCCAGGCTGGTCTAGACCTCCTGACCTCAGGTGATCCACCCGCCTCGGCCTCCCAAAGTGCTGGGACTACAGGCATGAGCCACCGTGCCCAGCCAACAGGGTATTTTTAAAACTAGCCGGGCATGGTGGCGGGTGCCTGTGGGAGGCTGAGGTGGGAGGATCGCCTGAGCCCTGGCAACGCTGCAGTGAGCTGAGATGGCGCCACTGCACTCCAGCCTGGGTGACAAGGGCAAAACTCCGTCTCATAAATAATAAGTAAATAAGAAACCCAAAATGCGAATCTCTTATTCTGCCACTTTGGATTTACCTACCTGTATCAGTATTCAGCAAAACTCTGTCTCATAAATGAATAAATAAGGAACCCAAAATGCAAATTTCTATTCTGCCACTTTGGATTTACCTGTATCAGTATTCCGTGCTCCTGCACCGAAATGTCGCTGCTTCTCCCAAGCAAGTAAACTGAAAATCTTAGTTCTAATTTCCTAAGGACTACAACGTTAGGACTACATGTTAATATCAGAACATGAATGAATAAACAATAGAACATAACTGGTTACAGTCATAGCCTTGATTTTGTTTGCATAAGTTCCTAATACTATTTATAAACAAATCCCAGACATCAAGAATTTCTTCTTAATAAGAATTTCTTCAGATTTTGGGAAGATCTGAAGAAAAATAACTTCTGGATCTTCCTATCAACACATCCTTTATTGTGTCCCCCCGTCTCTTGCTTGTGATAGCTGTGGTGGGTTAAATATATTCCAGCACTAAGACCCTATCCTAGCCTTCATGTCAAGTGTTCACGATTCTTAAATTTTACTCTTCTAGTGCATACAACAGTTACTGGAAAATGCAGATTTAAATTATTTGAAACAATGACTAAACTCTGCTCCTGTGCTCCAAGGGGCTTTTAAGTTACCTTTTATTGGGTTAATAAAAATGGAAATAGTTTTCAATTGGTGCAGTTTCTAAACTTCTCAGCAAAAATCACTAATCCAGGCTAATGGGAAGAGAAGAGCAGCAGCAGGGTTTAGTTAGAACTGAACTTTAAGATATGCTGAAGGAAAAAAAAGTTCTAAAAGTGTTAACAAGGGGAGGTCCATGGAGACCTTAATAGCTAAAAACAGTTGTAATTTAAGGTATAGAAATAAGTACTCTAAACCATTTTAGGGTCCTTCTCAGGACTACCTCACTGTGTTTATACAGTTAATATGCACTAGCTAAGACTAAAGTATTTGTCCAATTCTTATTTAAATTTCCCCCTAGACTGGTAGGGTCTTAAAGTAATGATGTTTTAACTACAGTCGGTTTATTACAAGTGACCTAACGGTGCCTGTTGTGCCTTATAAAGGCCAAGACTTTCAATTATCCCTAATAAGTATACAATAGGAAACCCTTTGTTTCCAAGTGCTTTTAAATTCTTGACGCTGATGAGACATTTGCATCGTGACCAGCCACCGGTAAAATCTTTTAAGCCATACTTTTTCTGCTTTTCTTGGGCACTTTTTTTTTTTTTAATTGAGACGGAGTCTCACTCTGTTGCCCAGGCTGGAATGCACTGGTGGAATCTCAGCTTACTGCACCCTCCACCTCCTGGTTCATGCGATTCTCCCACCTCAGCCTCCTGAGTAGCTGGGACTACAGGCGTGCGCTATCACGCCCAGCTAATTTTTGTATTTTTAGCGGTATTGGTTGCGCCAGGTTGGCCAGGCTGGTCTCGAACACCTGACCTAAATTGTCCCGCCCGACTGGGCCTCCCAAAGTGCTGGGATTACAGGCGTGCGTGCTCGGCCTCGGGCACTCTTTATTGAGCAACTACAGGTTGGATAAACTAGTAGGGCTTCCAGTTTTTTGGTAAACCTACTGTTTAAGTCTGCCTGGTCATCAGATTCCAGTCGTCTTGTTTCTGCCTCAGATGATAAAACTCTAAAATTATGGGATGTGAGATCTGGAAAATGTTTGAAAACACTGAAGGGGCACAGTAATTATGTCTTTCGTTGTAACTTCAATAGCATGTATATTTTACACACTTTCATGACCATTAATCATCTCCTAAAACTGGGGGAGGCTCTCTAAAGCCTCCTTAAGAGTAACCGTATCCGTTACCCTATTCCACCAACCTCTTTGTCCTTTTCTGTTTCAAGCAACTTTGAGATCCCGACTTCTCTATGGAAGCTTAAGCCGTAGATGCTAAAACAAACGTTTGCTCGTTACTCCCAGCAGAGCACCGGCTTTTAAAGGACCCTAACAGACACGTTTCTTAACCTTTACGAAACTTTTACAGGGGAAACTTAAACCAAGAATTTTACAATCTGGCATAAATTCTGTCACCCGCCCCCTGTGACTCCATCGCCACACATGCCACCAGGCTCCACACCACAACAAACAGGAGAGAGCGGAACCCATGCAAAGCAGGAGCTTCCCCTGTTTCCGGCGTCTGGGTGGATCTACGTTAACTGCCGTTTAGGCAGCTTACGCGTCAAGTGTGGGCCTAAGCCTGCAGCTAAGGTAGGCATCAGCAAATGCAGTCCTTCTCTGTGACAATTTCCAAAAAGAAATGGTTTTTTGAAATAACGACCCACTGTTTCCCACACTATTCAGTCGGGTCTGGGACAGACCCTGTCCAGCTATTTCACTCACACAAGAAGGTAGTCGCTTTCGCATTTGAAGGGCGGGGCGAAAAAGACCGGAAATAAACGCTGGCGACTTTTTTGCGCAGGCGCAGACGGCCGTCTCCCATTGGTCATCTCCGCTCGGTAGTGGTAGGAGGGACTTCCTTTGCACATGCGCCAGGCTGCTTTTCCGGCTTTGTTGGAGATTGACGCCGCAGTGCACACCTGCTGGTACGTGCAAAAGTAGCCGACAGGCCAGAGTTTCCAGTTTCGGTGGCTTCGTAGGCTTTTAGCTTCTGAAATCCGCTAAAAGCGGCGGTTCATTCCTCTTCAAGTACCTAGCCTGACTGGTAGGGCTGCTCAGCATTCTGAAACATTTCGACCTGGGGAGGGGGGCGGCGGTGAAAAGAATACTTTCTGTAGAGAGTGCCCCTCGCGTCGCCCCTGCTTTGAAGGCTTTACATATTAACGGAATGCCGAACATCTGTGTCCCACTTGCTGACAGCGCACAGGATCCTTCTAACAGTATTTCTCAAGTGCTTAACAAAAAGATGAAAACCTGAAGTCCAAGCCGTGCTGCTGATTCCGTCTATTTCACAGTTTGAAGACTGTCCAGAAACTTTAAGCTTTCAAAACTGTACATTTTAAAATCCAGTGCGTTTATCTTCATTTTGCTGGGCAGAAAGCCACAGTACTGGACTGCCTGGTTCAGGGCTGAACGCCTAGTACACCTAACTTGGAGCTTCAGAGCCATGGCAACCAAGGAGTCAGGAGACGCCAAAGCACAGTTGGCCCTCTCCTCATCGGCCAATCAGAGCAAGGAAGTGCCTGAAAACCCAAACTATGCTCTCAAATGTACTCTCGTGGGACACACGGATGCAGTGTCATCAGTTAAGTTTAGTCCTAATGGAGAATGGCTAGCAAGTTCTTCTGCTGATAGGCTAATCATAATTTGGGGAGCATATGATGGAAAATATGAGAAAACACTCTATGGTCATAATTTGGAAATATCGGATGTTGCCTGGTCATCAGATTCCAGTCGTCTTGTTTCTGCCTCAGATGATAAAACTCTAAAATTATGGGATGTGAGATCTGGAAAATGTTTGAAAACACTGAAGGGGCACAGTAATTATGTCTTTTGTTGTAACTTCAATCCGCCATCCAACCTTATAATCTCGGGATCTTTTGATGAGACTGTGAAAATATGGGAGGTGAAAACAGGAAAGTGTCTCAAGACTTTGTCTGCTCATTCTGACCCAGTTTCTGCTGTTCATTTTAATTGTAATGGGTCCTTGATAGTGTCAGGTAGCTATGATGGCCTCTGTAGAATCTGGGATGCTGCATCAGGTCAGTGTTTAAAAACGCTCGTTGATGATGATAACCCTCCTGTCTCTTTTGTAAAATTTTCTCCAAATGGTAAATACATTCTCACTGCAACTTTGGACAACGCTCTTAAACTATGGGATTATAGCAGAGGCAGATGCCTGAAAACATACACTGGTCATAAGAATGAGAAATATTGCATATTTGCCAATTTTTCAGTTACTGGTGGAAAGTGGATTGTGTCTGGTTCCGAGGATAACCTGGTTTACATTTGGAACCTTCAGACTAAAGAGATTGTACAGAAATTACAAGGCCATACAGATGTCGTGATCTCAGCAGCTTGTCATCCTACAGAAAACCTCATCGCATCAGCAGCATTAGAAAATGACAAAACAATTAAACTGTGGATGAGTAACCACTAATCCCTTTGGAAATCAAGTGGTAGAGCCAAGTTGGCCAAAAAACTTAGATATTTAAAAAGATGGTTTAATTTTGGCAGTTTGGTATTTTTTAAATTGTCTATTGTTAAATTTTGAGATTCATACACTACATTTACAAAATGAGATAGGTGAAAAAGCACATCTAGAATTCAGAGCTTCTGACTACCAATGTTTTTGAGAAACTTTTTGTAATTTTTATAGATTTATGTCTATGTCACTTTTATTACAGGGATATATTGCATAGTGGTGAAATCTGGGCTTAGTATACCCTCACCCAAATAGTATACATTGTACCTAGTAAATACTTTCCCATCTGTCACCCCACTTCCATCTTTGAAGGCTCTAGTGTCTATGATTCTGCTCTCCATGTCCATGTGTACACATTGTTTATCTCCCACTTATGAGAACATGTGTTTTTTTTTTTTTTTTTTTGAGACGGAGTCTCGCTGTGTCACCCAGGCACCCAGGCTGGAGTGCAGTGGCGCGATCTCGGCTCACTGCAAGCTCCGCCTCCCGGAGTCACGCCATTCTCCTGCCTCAGCCTCTCCGAGTAGCTGGGACTACAGGCGCCTGCCACCATGCCTGGCTAATTTTTTTTGTATTTTTAGTAGAGACGGGGTTTCACCGTGGTCTCGATCTCCTGACCTCGTGATCCACCCGCCTCAGCCTCCCAAAGTGCTGGGATTACAAGCGTGAGCCACCACGCCTGGCATGAGAACATGTGGTTTTTGACTCTCTGTATCATTACTTCACTTAATGGCCTCCGGGTCCATCCATGTTGTTGCAAAAGACAAGATTTCATTCTTTTTTTATGGCTGAGTAGTAGTCCGTGGTGTGTATGTGTGTGTGTATGCATATATGTGTATGTATATGTATATAAGTATATACACCACATTTTCTTTATCCAGTCATCTCCTGATGGGCCCCTTAGATTGGTTCCATAACTTTGCTATTACGAATAGTGCTGCAATAAACAGCACTATTATGAATAGTGCTGCGATAAACAGTGCAGGTGATTTTAAAATATAATTTCCTTTGGGTAGATACCTACTAGTGGGATTGCTAGATCGAATGGTAGTTTTATTTTTAGTTGAAAAATCTCCATACTGTTTTCCATAGAGGTTGTACAAATGTACATTCCTCCCAACAGTGTATAAGCTGTGCCTTTACTCTGCATCTTTGCCATGACTCTTTTTGAGACAGAGTCTCACTCTGTTGCCCAGGCTGGAGTGCAGTGGCACAATCTTGGCTCACTGCAACCTCTGCCTCCCGGGTTCAAGCAATTCTCATGTCTCAACATCCCAGGTAGCTAGGATTACAGGCGTGCCACCATGCCTGGCTAATGTTTGTATTTTTAGTAGAGACAGGGTTTCACCATGTTCGAGGCTGGTCTTGAACTCCTGGCCTCAAGTGATCCACCTGCCTCGGCCTCCCAAAGTGCTGGGATTACAGGCATGAGCCACTGTACCCAGCCATTTTTTGACTTTTCAATAATAGCCATTCTAAGTGGTTTAAGAGAGTATCTTATTGTGGTTATATTTTGTATTCCTCTGATGATTAGTGATGTTGAGCATTTTTTGTGTGTGTTTGTTGGCCACTTGTATGTCTTCTTTGAAAACTGACTTCTAATCTTGAGGCCTATTATTAATTTCATTTGTCTATCACTGGACAATTTCCCATTCCTCTCAGTGACTATCCTAGAGGATCAGTGTATTTGAGAAATATTTAGAAGTAAAGTTGACAGGACAGGATGATTGATTAAAAGAGGGGAGCAAGGGAATTTGGAATAATTCCAGGGTTTCTGGTTTGGGAGATCAGATGAACAAGCGCATAAGCCTGGGATGGTGGTGGAGGATTGGAGAGACATGCCAGATGCTACCTGCACACTTTTGGTAACACTCTGTGTGATGGGATATGAAATGGTCCATAGAATAAAAACCGGAAAAATACGCCAAGGTTAGGTTCATTCTAAGAGTCTAAAAATTTTAAAAACCAAAACAACATTATAAATGGTGTTTCTCAAGGACCTTTCACTACCTTTTTAGATTGTGCTTGTGATTTTCAGGCAAGCTAAATGTCTGATGAAGACTGCTTTTCTTTGTTCTGTGTCTGACCTACTAATTCCTGCCCATGCTTCAAACTCAGTTCAGAAATCACTGATGGAACCATCCACTGCCGGCCTGCCTGCAACCACAGCTGACAGCTGAGTTAGGTTTTCCTGTCCCTATTATTTACCAGTTTGTACTGAAATGCTTTCATGGGCTGTGTTTCCAGATTATGAGTTCTGTGGAATCAGGAAGCATGTCTCTGTATTCTTGTATTCTTTGGCTTTTTTGTATAGTAAAGGGACTCAAGTAGTGTTTGACAGTGAAGGATACAACTTCATTCCTTGCCTGCTTTGATAAATTTTAGTAATAAATAATTCCCAAAACTATCATGTTGATTAAAAACAAAAAGTAACCATAACCTCACGTATTAACTTTATTCAAACAGCACTTAACAGGAATGTAAAGTAGAAAAAGATTTCTGCCCACTTTACCTATGGAGACATGATAAACATGCAAAAAAAATCTAGAAATTAAGCAAAAAATAGCACAATAATTTAACTGAAAGCAACAAGGGCAAAGCTGTCTTCTTTTGTAGTTTATGGTACCTTATAGTAGTGCTCATTAAATTTCGTTTGCTTGATAAATTCTGAGGAATATGAGATATCAGAGTTACTAGTAGGGTATGAGTGCTATAAGGGTATTGGGAGAAGTAGGATTAGTTAGGGGCAGATCTTGAATTCTGGCCAAGAAACTGATATTTAACCCATAAAGAGATAGTCACTATATGTTATCAAATGGGAGAATGACACAAATGAGAAATGACTGTTAATTCCTGATGCATAGTAACAGTTGTGAGCTTTAGTTTAATGTAATACTTGTAATAAAAACGTTTGGCCAGGCACCACGGCTCATGCCTGTAATTCCAGCACTTTGGGAGGCCGAGGGAGGCGGATCACCTGAGGTCAGGAGTTTGAGACCAGCCTGGCCAACATGGTGAAACCCCTCTTTATGAAAAATATAAAAATTAGCCAGGTGTGGTGGTGCACACCTATAATGCCAGTTACTGAGGAGGCTGAGGCACGAGAATTGCTTGAACCCGGGAGATGGAGATCTGTGGCACTTCTTACTTGTGCTTGAATGGATGAGCTGAGATCATGCCCTGCACTCTAGCCTGGGCGGCAGAGCAAGACTGTCTGGAAAAAAAAAAAAAAAAAAAAAGGTTTCATTAAACTTAAGCTCATAAATGTTACTACATTTATAATGTAAATCTCTAAGATACAACACATTTTTTGTTGTATTGCTCTATGAAGAGGATTACTTATTTTTAAAAAGTTCTGCATTAAAATTTATCCATATTTAAAACATTGGTGTAGGTGTCCCAAAATAAGAAAAACTAATCTTCAAAAATGTACAAGAAACTATGCTTTTTGAAAATAAATTTGCAAGTGATAACTTGATACCTACAAAGAAGCTAAGGCCAAATTAAAATAAAGTATATAGACAGACATCATAAACATCCTCAGATAGGTTATCAAGCTATAGGTAGTATGTTACATTTTACTGGGTATTTTATTTGGGAAGAAAGTGCCCAAACAGCTGCATGTATTTTTAATCTCTCTTATAGCTCTCTGAGAACCAGCATGTTGGCATGGCTGTATATAGTAGTCACCCCTTACCCTCTGGGGATATATTCCAAGACCCCCCAGTAGATGCCTGAAACTGTGATAGTACCCAACCCTGCATATACTATGTTTTTCATATACATACATACCTATGATACCGTTTGTTTTATAAATTAGGCACAGCACAATGCACTTTGAGGCAATTATTAAATAAGAGTTACCTGAACACTAGCACTGATTCCACAACAGCTGATCTGGTAACAGAGATGGCTAGCACATACAGTGTGAATACACCAGACAGAGGGATGATTCACATCCCAGGTGGATGGAACAGATCGACAAGAGATTTCATCATGCTACACTGAATGGTATGCAATCTATAACTTATGCATTGTTATAGGAATTTTCCATTTAATATTTTCAGACCTCAGGTAACTGAAACCACAGAAAGCAAAGCCGTGGATAAGAGGGGACTACTATAATGACTTGTCATCCATGAATAATTAAGAAGCATGTGAGAATCAATGTTTAAAATAGAAACCTGTATTCATACCTAAATATGAGACAACTCGATATCCCAAGGTCAAACTGTAAATGAGATATATATGAGGTGCAAATACTTCTCTTTTAACAGTAATACATGAGATTTTTGTAATTGAGAAATTTAGTTTCTTAGGTGGTAGGAAAACAGCCAGTTGAGAATTCCAAGGCATGAAGCTAAGAGGTGACTTGGGTTGACCCCAAGCAACTCCATGATGCTGGGATTTCTAAGTCCTTAGAAATTCCTGGCTGGACCTTGTCAGAATGTTTAAAAAACTGTTCTCCTAAAAGCCTCCATCTGCCAGCATGTTCAAAGATTATAGAATGTGGTCTGGCTTCTCAGGGCTCGCTCAATTAGGGGGCAGCCTCCCCACCAGTACACCAGGGCATTTGAGAAGACTGGCCCTCCAAGCTGCACCTGGGCCATATACTCAACTGGCCTTCCTTATCTCTTCAAAATGAGTTCACCTGTGGAGAGGTTACTTTGATAATGGGAAGAGAAGTAAGACATGGTACATGCTTCTCTAAAGAGTTGGTATTCAAGTTGAAATACATTGTTTCATTTTTCACCAAAAGGCTGAGAGGCTACACTTTACTTGGATCAAAACAATAAAACACAGTCATTATTTAAGAAAATTTATTTCTACTTCTACAGCAGAAATACGGAAATGGTACAGGTTTGGGCAAATCATACTTTATGAAATGGATCCTCATACCACATCCTTTTTAATACAGGCACGTTGTAACATAATTACTGCATTTTCAAAATCCAGCCAACACGGATACCTCTGCTACTCTGTTTTGGCCTTCATAGCTGCTTCCTCTCTCAGACGAGCTTTCTTTTCTAAGTTCAAGCTTGTTAAAGTCTCGTGTCTTTGGGCAGCCTAAAGGAAAACAGATTTGAACAGGTGATTTGTATGCTGGTCAGGGGAGGGTGTCTTTACCTTGCACTGATGACAGCAGGTTAACAGAGGCATGGAGGCATGGAGTCCTCTGCTGCTTGGACACTGAGCACAGCAGTCTCCTCGATGTGCTTCAACTTCCTCATAAGCTTCCGAGAACAGCAGCTCATCCATTCAAGCATAAGTAAGAAGTGCCACATCTCTCCTTTTTCTTCCCTTCTGGCTCCTTTCTTTCAGTCTTTATCCTCTCCTTTTCTCTTATACTTTCTTCTCATTCCTCCCCACTTCTCTTTTATACTAAATACCTTCTCATTGCCACTTCTATCCCGTTTTTCTTCTTTCACTTTTCTTTGTTGCTACCATTTCTCCTTCCCCAACTTATCTGCATACTCAGTTCCTTCTAGTTCCTCACTTCTCTTTTACCAAAAACATTCAGCTTTGGGAATCCCAGACTTTACCCAAATACAACCATTGATGATTTCCACGAGTATCTGTACTACAATTCCATCCTTTGAGTGGGGGAGGCAACTGTCCTCTTCCCTTGTTTCCCTCCATGTAAACGGTCAGATTTCTTTTTTTTTTTTTTTTTTTTTTTTGAGACGGAGTCTTTCTCTGTCCCCCAGGCTGGAGTGCAGTGGCGCGATCTTGGCTCACTGGAAGCTCTGCCTCCCGGGTTCACACCATTCTCCTGCCTCAGCCTCTCCAAGTAGCTGGGACTACAGGCGCCCGCCAACACGCCCGGCTAATTTTTTGTATTTTTAGTAGAGACGGGGTTTCACCGTGTTAGCCAGGATGGTCTCGATCTCCTGACCTTGTGATCCGTCCGCCTCGGCCTCCCAAAGTGCTGGGATTACAGGCTTGAGCCACCGCGCCCAGCCGTAAACGGTCAGATTTCTATGAAGCTTACTATACAGGCCAGTTTCAAAACTTTTATACCAAAAAGGTGAAACCAGCACCCTAAGCTGATATTTCCTTCTATCTGTGTAATTTCATATGTAAAAGAATTGGGTATGTGGGGGGAGAGGGGGAGAGAAAGGGAAGTTGATGGTGAGAGCAAAATATACAATGGCTAATTTTTCTCTTCCAAATCACATTAAGTTCAAAAGTTCTCCATTCCAGTAGCATTTATGGAAATAGAAATTCCATAAAACTAAAATGTTACAATTTCATGGTAAAGAACAGGAGAACAACTCTCTAAAATATACAGCATATACCCCTGGATGATGCTAGAAGAGATTCCAGGTGAATAATTTGCTTCTGGAGTATTTAAACTCAGCTAGTACAATCGAGTATACAAAAGCAATGCAAATTTCTCAGAATCCTAGAAGCTCACAGTCCTGTCCACATGTTTCTGCTGGTTTTAATCTGAGAACTATGCATGAGAGGTCAAAGAGGGAGACAAGAAAAAATGAAGTGGGGTGGGAACAGAGTTTTCAAGGGAACTTCACCCAGCTCAGCACATTTGCCCCTTCGTACTCCCATGAGGTCAGCCTAAAATGGTCAGTATTTCCATTTAAGTGCAAGACTGAAGACAGTCAAAAGTACATTTCCTTTTACTCTGGAATTACTGAGGATAAGAAAGTCAGTTAAGAGTGGGTGTGTAGAAGGACCTTTTTACTATCTTAAAGTAGTTGTAAGACATCACTTTCCACATGGAAACTGTGATATATAGAATTATACATGGTATTAAAAGAAGAATTTGACCAAAGCTGCTGAATATAAAAATAACTATAGCTTAATAGCAAGATAGTATAGTATGAGGTTTGGTAACCTGCAAACTTGGGTCTAAATTTTTATCTTGCCACTTGTTAGCTGTGTGAGTTTGGGAAAACTATTTACCTCTTACAGTTATGGGAGTGATTAAGTGAGCTTAACAGTGCCTGTTACATAATAAGCACTCAATAAATGGGAGCAATTTTCCTATTACCTGAATTGGGTCTAGGTTCCCATTGTGGCTCGTCATTAAGGAGATGTGTGGCCTTGGGCAAGTTACTAAAGCTTTCTAAGCTATAGTTTTCCTCATCTATAAATCAGGTCCTAATAATACTTATCTTACAGTGTTTTTGTGAGGTTCAGATGAGATACCAGCTAGAAAAGTACCTGGAATGCAGTCAGTGTTCAATTAGTGATAGCTATTAATTATAATCTGTGCTAAAGATTTCTGGACTTGCATTCCTATGTACTGCTTAGGAGCTGTGGTCCTTAGACACATGGCCCTGTTTGGCTGAGCTTCAAATAAAGAACCCCGCTAAGAAAGCTCACCATGATGAAGGCAGTTATGGTGAGGGTAAATATGCTTGGGTACCAAGAGCACTCTGGAAATATGCAATGGGTTATTAAATATGCCAGTGTCCTATTTCTTAATTTACATTATGACATCTGTCATCAGAAAAACTTTTTACATTGCACAAAATGAATTTAGTCCTTCTTCACCACGCCAAAGTTAGGATTTGCTATCTATCCTATCCCCAAGGATGATATTCCCCAGGCTTTTTCCCAATATGTCTTATTTTTCTGCTTATCTGTTCTCATGTAATGTAGAAAGTAGCCTCCTCTTCTCAGAGGGTAAATACAAGGGTCAATCCCTGATTTATTCTAGGTTCTTGGTGGAGAACATACACACTGGATAGAGAAGAAACCCCTTCTCACCTTCTTGCCCTCAATAACCATGAAGATGCATCCTACCACTGTCAGGGCAATCATTAGATAGCTGATCTTCACTCGGATCTTGTTCTTTGCAGCATCAAGCATCTCCAACCTAGTAATACAATGAGATCATGAGAGAAAGTTATTAACTTTTCCCTTTCTGAAGTTGTGCAGGATAAAAGGCTGTGTATAAATTCAAAATGTAGTAGTGTCTATAAATAGGGAGACCTAGAAATCTCTTTAAAAAGGGCCTAGAGATCTCATAGGACTTTGGGGAGGATGAGGCATTTTTCATAACTCATTTATATATAAAGTACAAGATAGCACACAATTAGGTACAAAAGTAAGAAGAAAACAAAAAGAGAAGTCAAGAACAAAGCAAAAAAAAAAATAGGCAAGGCATATTAATCTACACTTGCTATGGTGGACCCCAATTTTGGCTCTCAGGTTTCCAAGCAGCCTATAAATGCTAGAAGTGAAACAGTCATTTCTCCCTGAGGTTCTTAAGAAGACATTATGTGATCTAGTCATCATCTGAAAACATCTTGACAACAGATACTACAGTAAGCTTCATGTTTCAACACAAAGCACGATTCAGAAAGATCAAACATTGGAGAAAGTTAACCAATGTGCTCCATATACCCAGCTTTTTGCTCCCTGTCTTGAACCCAGAATAGATTTGAGAATATCTAAAATAGTAGGAAGATCCTTTAAGCAATGCTCCTTAATATTTATCTTTTTAAACAAATGTTTTGCTAAAATTGAGTGACAGTGAACTTGATATTGTGGTCTTTGGCAAGTGCCAAAGTGCAGCTCTTCTAACCTATCCACTGAATACAGACCCATGTGCCTTAAAAAAAAGTTGATGGTTGGTTCATCATTCTTGTGTGAAGGCTAAGAGGCTTAACATAGAAGAGTCTAAAGAGAAGGCCAATCTACCTTGGTGATTTTGCAAGTAGGCAGTGAGTCATGGTTCTATTTTTAATTTACTTTATTTAAAGAGATGGGGTCTCACCATGTTGCCCAGGCTGGACTCAAAATCTTAGACTGAAGCGATCCTCCTGCCTCAGCCTCCTGAGCAGCCAGGGCTATAGGCATGCATTGCCACACGTGGTGGTCACGATTCTGTTACCTCAGTGTCTGGCAGAACCTCAAGGCAGGGGATGTGGAGCCCTTATGGGGCCCAGGATTAACTTATGGCCTTCTCAGTAGATGTGTAAATAGGAAGTGATATCTCTAGATGATGGGATTGAAGTGCTTTCTTTCCCCTGAGATATTTAACATATATTACTTTTAAAATTGGGGAGGGGAGTACTTTAAAAATGCTTGGAAGGAGGCAAAGGGTCTGGGATGTTGCAGGTGGAAGGAGGAAGATGATGAAGGCATGTACAATGTGATGTAGGAGCTGGGACCTGTGAGGCAGCATGTGGACGGGGTTCTCCAGGCACTTAAGCTGGGCCTGCAGGCTGGCAGGAACCCAAGACAACTGCTAAGGACTGTCAAATTGGTCAGTTAGGAGCACCTGAGATTCCACTAACCACAAACTGAGTTTCCATGTTGACGGGATTTTATGGGATTTGAAGTGCCATGATCCTCATGAAAAGTAATCCATCCCATAGGGAGGAATAGGAACGGGCAAGTTAAGCAGTGCCTGTTCAGAACTACCAGCACAAGGATAAATGGCTGCCCAGGCCCAGAAAAGACCCTTCCAGAGTGATTCGTGAGGTAGTATTTTGGGCCTGAGGGGATCTTGGAACCAACTATTAGGCAGACTAAGGAAGGTGCTCTATAGCAAAGCCTATACAGCTTCTGTTAGGGCCATGGGTGTATACCAGCTTATTTTCTGCTGGTATAGGAAGAATTAGGACATAGGCAAGAACCTGATGTCATTGTTATTTCCAGTATTCTCTCATTTCCCAGAAGAATACATGACTTGAGCTAAGAGAAACCAGGGCTTTCCTGCTGAAATAATTCTGTTAAAGTAATGTGCTATCAATTTGACTGGCAGAAGCAGAAAAGCTCTATTAAAGCTGTTGTAAACAGAAAGTAATATTTCCCTGGGAAAGAAATCCTGAACGAGCTCAGATCTTTTTCAATCATGACTTGAAACCAGAGACCAGAAGATCCAGGCATAGTTTCTTGCTGACAGAGAACGTCCAGGAGCTTTGTCCAAAGTCCCTGTCCCTGAATAGGATGACACCTCACAGGGGAGATGACATCTATTTCTCAGAATCTCTTTTTAGCCAAGATGCCAGCCAGTCAGGCTCTTTAACATGAAGCTAGGGCACTGGTTCTCAACCAGGGGAGATTCCCACCCCCCTGGTGCCCCGTGGACATTTGGCAGTGTCTGGAGGCATTTCTGGTTGTCAGCACTGCGGCAATGCTATGGGCATCTAGGGGGCAGAAGCCAGCGATGCTGCCAAACATCTTCCAACAAATAGGATACCCCCCTGCCACAAAGCATTATCAAGCCCCAAATATCAATAGCTGAGTTGAGAAACTGGGTTGGAGGAACCTGCACTCATCATCTACAAACTCTGAAAAAGTTCCAAGATCCCAGCCAAGATCCCTTCCCTTGGGTTTAAGGAAGTTGGTGACAGGAAGCACTCTTTCCTGAATTCCAGAATATTGCAATTAAATACTTTTATGCCTAAGGTTGAGTACTTAAGTGGATTTGGGGGAATATAGTCATTGTCAATGGTACTTAATTTATATACCTAGATTAAAAACAAACTTTAAAAAAGTCACACTTCTGTAGCCAGGGGATGAAATCAAATAATCAATTGACTTCAGAGTACCTGACAGTTCTTCACTAGTCACTATGTAACATAACAATGATAAGACACAATTTTCTAGCATTGTTTATATTCCAAGTACTTACCAAAGATAAAACATTTGGAAAAGTGAAAAATGTTTTCAAATTTGGTTGAAAAGTTTTAAACAGTTGGAACTCAGAGGCATTGCTTTTCCCTTAGATCAGTGAGAAATGAAAGCTGCTTGTAATACTAAATTCAGCACTCACGAGACAGTCTCTGGGATTTCATCTTCCTTTTTGAAGCGACCTGACCATATGAGGATCTTTTTCTGCCAATCCGTAGGTTTGTGTAAAGGCACTCTGTTGTAAGTGCCTATGAGAAAAACCAGACAAGAAATTTTACGTGTTTGAGATTATAACTCTCAAATTTAACAACAGAAAAATGGTATTAATGCTTTTTAACTAGTCACTAAACAGGAACACTGAGAAACTTCAAGTTAATTAGAGCTTTATTTGAATGGAATTTCTTAGGATCCTTCATTTTCCAAATAAGATTATAAAATCCCATGAGGTAAAATAAAAGCATTATTTCCCAATATAAGCCTTATCTATTGAAAACTGAAAGAACACCAAGAACAAAAATATGAAGTAAGGATGAACTAAGAAGGAAACGGTGAGGAGCTTGTCTGACTTCAGTAGACTAAGAAAAAGTTTGTAAGGTACAATCAGATTTTACCAGATCTTGAATGTCAGGCTAAGGGGTTTAGACTTGATTGGGAACTACTGTACATTTTGAAACAAGGAAGAAACTAATGTTTTAGGAAGGCTTATTATCTGTACAATGGATGGAGAGAGAAAAGGGGGACAAGGTAGAGTGGGCAAAAAGTCCAAATGGCAGACTGTAATACAAGGGTGAGGGGATATTGTCTGAATCAGAGTTGTAGCAGTGGAAAGAGAGATGAAGTCAGTCTGAGGATGACTGAAAGAATGTGGAGACTGGTTAAGACAAAGAGGAAGGAGTCACGAAGAACCTCAAACTTGGATGACTAAGACAACAGCAGTATTGTAACTAAAAGAAGATGGGAAGACCCAGTTGGGGAAGGAAAGAGCATGAATACTACTTAAAGATTTGTTGAGTCTGAAGGGAATATATGCCATCTGAGTCATTTCATTAATAAGTTGGGAAGAGAGATAAAAATCAGTGCAAAGGGAGAGCCAGTGAGGATGTTAAGGAGAAGGCCCTGCTTATATTTTACCTAACGCATAATATCTTAATTTGGTTCATCTTTGGAGTTCTTTAAAACATAATTTCTGGACTACTATTTACTTTGGTGCATCCATTCTCCTACAGAAAGCTCCAGTCCAACCCTACAGGCAAGAAGATGAAAATGACAAATGCTGAAAATGAAGAAACCACTGTGCATGTGCCCATGACCAGTATTAGTACAACATGGGGAGGTCTGCTGTAGGAACATGGGCCTACGTATGAGTAAAACATGAGAAGTGTGATGTAGGAAGATGGGCCTGCATATGAGTAAAACATGGGAGGTATGATGTAGGAACATGGGCCTCCCACGTTGCATGATATAGGAACATGGGCCTCCATCAGGCCTCCCATGTTGTGCTCATATTGGTCATGTGCACATGCACAATGTGAACACAATGTGTTCTCTCTACATGGGAGGGTATGATATAGGAACCTCTTCTCTTTTGGGTTCTTTTGATTCCAAGTTTTCCTACTCTTTGGGAGCTACCTACTCCATAAATAGAGAAAATGAAAACTTACGGGATGGAGCTCTGGGACTTTCCTGTGGTTTCGTGCAAAATCCATTTATTCTCTTCAAATCAGAGCTTCTGTTAAGCCTTAGAGATGAGGAAACATCTCTTTCACATAACCTAAAACAGCTTCCTAAAATAGAGAGAAAAATGTTTCAAAGAAAGAAAGAAAGAAAATGTGATGTTTTCTCAAAATAAGAAATACCTGCAAGTTACGTTTCATTTATAAAAGTTAGTTCATTTAGGAAATGAATTTACTATATGTAAGATACACATACCATATTTAAAGTGCTATGCTTGATGCTGTTTTAAAATATAAATGTTTTATTGATTAGGAAATTAGGAATTTACAACATAAAAATGTTATCAGCGGTAAATTTTAAATAAGTACTTCCCACATGTGTCTTATCATAACAATGGCTCTGGTGGCAATATTATGTATTATGGCATCAGGGCTGTTTAGGTAAAGATTAGTAACCTCCCAAAAGTGATAAACTAGGTCACCAAGTTGCCAATACCATGCTGATAAACTGGTTAGGGGGCTGCAGTGGTCAGCAAGTGACTCTAGAAAGCCTTGCTCCTTGCAAGCCACAAGTCCTTAATTAGAAATCAATTTTAGATGTAGTTTTGAACTATATATAACTTTAAAACTATATGTATAAGAATATATGTAGTTTATTTTAAAAATTTAAACTCAAAGCACAGATAGTAGTATTACGAACCCCTATATACTCATCACCCATTTTCAACAATGATCGCTATATGGCTAATAAATACCATTTAACCTCTATAAAAACCCTGGAAGACAACCTAGGCAATACCATTCTGGACATAGGAATGGGCAAAGATTTCATGATGAAGATGCCAAAAGCAACTGCAACAAAAGCAAAAATGGACAAATGGGATCTAATAAATTTAACTTTTACTGTGCAGAAACTAAACAGATTCTGCACAGCAAAAGAAACTATTAACAGAGTAAACAGACAACTTACAGAATGAGACAAAATTTTTGCAAACTATGCATCTTACAAAGGTCTAATATCCAGCTCTATAAGGAACTTAAACAAATTATCAAGAAAAAAAACACCAGCCCATTAAAAGGTGGGCAAAGGACATGAGCAGACACTTTTCAAAAGAAGACATACGTGCAGCCAACAGGCATACGGAAAAAAAGTACTATCACCGATCACTAGAGAAATGCAAATCAAAACCACAATGCAATACCATCTCACAACCAGCCAGAATGGCTATTATTTATTTTTTTTAGATATATACTATTTTAATCAGACTATACTTCCAACATTTCACAGATGAAATTATAATCACCTGAGCTTTTAAAAAATAAAAATTAGGCACAAGTACACTTATTCATAATTGCACTGGCAAACAGTTCTTATACTTAAATCTTTGTGAAGAGATAGCCCCCTTCTTTTCTCATGTGCTCTTAAGTCAAGCCTGATCTCTGTCCCTGTCACCCATAAAATCTCACTTATGTTCCATTAACCAGGATTACATGAACTAACCTGAAAGAAAAGAACAGGAGTTCTCTGTCTATATAATAATGTTGCCAAAACAAATCGACATATGTTTAACAAAAGCACACAAAATAAGAGATACAATCAGGCGAATATTATAAGTCATTCTTTCATCATTAACATAAAATTGTAATTCTACTTTTGTAAATTTTATCAACAGACTCTCAAATGCCACACTTGATATATACATATAATAATAAGAAAAAATAAATGAAAAATGCATTTTCAGATATATTAAAGAAAATCACTGTTTTATGAAAAATAAGCAAAGCAGCATTACAGTTATTACTCAACTTTCAAAAAGTTACACAAGACTCTTGTTGGCAAATATTAGGATAAGACATTTTCATAGAAATATCTTAAGTATATATGGAAAGCAAAACATATTTAAGATATTAAGATATAAGATGTATTTATGATTTAAAATAATCTCTACATTATTATTCTGCACATCACGAGAATATTCAAGACTCTATTGAATTTCTCCCCAATGAACATCTCTATATAGTAACTATATTCTCAGTCTTTCTTTTTTTTTGTTTTGAGATGGAGTTTCGCTCTTGGTGCCCAGGCTGGAGTGCAGTGGCGCGATCTCGGCTCACCGCAACCTGTCTCCCAGGTTCAAGCGATTCTCCTGCCTCAGCCTCCCACGTAGCTGGGATTACAGGCGCCTGCCACCACGCCCAGCTAATTTTTTCGTATTTTTAGTAGAGACAGGGTTTCTCCATGTTGGTCAGGCTAGTCTCAAACTCCTGACCTCAGGTGATCCGCCTGCCTCAGCCTCCCAAAGTGCTGGGATTACAGGTGTGAGCCACCGTGCCTGGCCATTCTCAGTCTTTTTTATTTATTGATTAAGTTCTAGGATACATGTGCAGAACATGCAGGTTTGTTACATAGGTATACACATGCCATGGTGGTTTGCTGCACGCATCAACTCATCATCTACATTAGCTATTTCTCCCAGTGCTATCCCTCCCCTAAACCCCCATCCCCTGACAGGGGATGTGATGTTCCCCTCCCTGTGTCCATGTGTTCTCATTGTTCAACTCCCACTTATGAGTGAGAACATGCAGTGTTTGGTTTTCTGTTCCTGTGTTAGTTTGCTGAGAATGATGGTTTCCAGCTTCATCCATGTCCCTGCAAGGGACATGAACTCATCCTTTTTATGGCTGCATAGTATTCCATGGTGTATATGTGCCTCATTTTCTTTATCCACTCTATCACTGATGGGCATTTGGGTTGGTTCCAAGCCTTTGCTATTTAGTTTTGCTCTTGTTGCCCAGGCTGGAGTGCAATGGTGTGGTCTCAGCTCACTGCAACCTCCACCTCCCAGGTTCAAGCGACTCTCCTGCTTCAGCCTTCCGAGTAGCTGGAATTACAGGTGTCTGCCACCACACCCACCTAATTTCTGTATTTTTAGTAGAGACAGGGTTTTACCATGTTGGCCAGGCTGGTCTTTAACTCCTGACCTCAGGTGATCCACCTGCCTCAGCCTCCCCAAAGTGCTGGGATTACAGTCATGAGCCACCGCACCTGGGCAGAATGGCTATTAAAAAGTCAAAAAATAAGGGATGCTGTGGTGAGGTTTCAGAGAAAAAGGAACACTTATATGCTGTTGATGGGAGTATAAATTAGTTCAACCATTGTGGAAAGAAGTATGGCGATTCCTCAAAGACCTAAAAACAGAACTACCATTAGACCCAGCAATGACATTACTGGCTATATCTCCAAAGGAATATAAATGTTCTATCATAAAGACACATGAATGTGTATGTTCACTGCAGCACTATTCACAACAGTAAAGACATGAATCAACCTAAATGTCCATCAATGGCAGACTGGATAAAGAAAATGTGGTCTTTTCTTTAGGCTGGGCCCAGTGGTGCATGCCTGTAATCCCAGCTACTTGGGCAGCTGAGGCATGAGAATTGCTCACTTGAACCCTGGAGCCGAACGTTGCAGTGAGCCTAGATCATGACAGTGCACTCCAACCTGGGCAACAGAGTGAGACCCTGTCTCAAAAACCTAAATACATAAGAAAATGTGGTACATATACACCATGGAATACTACACAGCCATAAAAAAGAATGAGAGCATGTCCTCTGTAGGAACACAGATGGAGCTGGAGGTCATTCATTATCCTTAGCAAACTAACACAGGAACAGAAAACCAAATACTGCATGTTCTCATTATAAGTGGGAGCTAAATAATGAGAACACATGGACAAACGGAAGGGAACAACAAACACTGGGGCCTACCGGAGGGTTGTGGGTGGTAGGGAGGAGAGGATCAGAAAAAATAACTAATGGGTGCTAGGCTTAGTACCTGGGTGACAAAATAAACTGTACAGCAAACCTCTGTGACATAAGTTTATCTATATAACAAACCTGCACATGTACCCCTGAACTTAAAAAATTTTTAAAATATCGTTTAACCTAAACTCCATCTACTATCTACCCCTTACTAGATGTTTTAAAGCAAATTCCAAATATTAGTTCATCCACAAATACTTCAGTATGTATTTCAAAATCATATCTGAAATATTAATATAATTTAAAAATGTTCCTTATTATCAGTATATTATGATCAAATCCTATTAAGATGAAATTTCTGATAGGCTCATTTTTTTTTTTTTACAGTTGGCTTATTCAAAATAGGTGCACAAACTGCATATGGCTGATGCTTCCTGAGTTTCTTTAAATCTACAGGTCTCCCCTCTTATATTTTTTTAATCATTTATTTGTTAAATAAACCAGTCTTTAGTCCTGTAGTGTCCCTCAATTTTAGATTTTGCTTATCACACCCCCATGGTGTTGTCCAACATATTCTCCAAACTCCTCTATTCCTTGTAAACAGATTTTTGAGGCTTGAAAGATTTAGATCTTTTAGCAAGAATGTAGGTGGTATTGCGTATGTCTTATTATGCCACATCAATAGGCATATGCCAATTTTGTCTCTTTTCATATTAAGATTGATCAGTACATGCTATCAGTCTGATTCACCTTCTATAAAGTTCCCCATCAACCTTTCATTTAATTTTTTTTTTTTAGCAGACAATGGTGATGATTACCTAGATCCATTTATTTCATTAGGGATTGCAAAATGGTGGTATTCTCCCTTTTCACATTAACTATTTGGTTATCTTAAGGCATAAACCATGCAGAAAATGTGGAATAAATGCTGGATTCTTTCCCTTTATTTGCCAGTTTTAAAATGAACATATTGGTTTTCTTGCACTTCCTTAATGTTGCATTTTTACACATGTGATGTGCTCTAGACTATTTCAGTTGTTCCTTTTAATCCCATCTTTAGTCATTGGGAACCCTTCTAAATTGGCTCCGGAGTCCTTTCAACACAACCTCAGTGGTCATTGATAGCTTTCTTTCTGACAAGATATTACAGACTGATTTTAAATGTTTTCTGCCTGAGTTGGAATCACACATTACTCCCAATGGGCTCTGGTTCTTTTAAAGAAATGTTTTTAGAGACTCCTTAGTGGGGGCTCATTTTTTTTTCAGTTTGTCATTGTTTCTGCCTTTTCAGTGAACAAAGCTAGGAAATACCTTCATAAAATAAATACATTTAAGAAATTAGTTTTGATTAGCAATTCTTACCTTCAGCTTTAGCATGAATAATTTTAATTAATTAAAATCAGAAGCAGAGACAACCAGAAATAGTTTTGATTGGGTGGGAGAAAAGGAGAGTAATTCTGATCTGGGGATTGTGGTGCAGATGAAGCCAGGTCTGGTATAGGCTCCCGAGAATCAGAAGACACCTAAGAGCCCCTGAGTCCCTAGGATGTGGAGGAGTGGAACAGAAATGAAAGCTGGAAAGGCACCAGAGATAAATCTAACTAGGGCCTTGTCACTACATGATGCTCTAGATGACAGAAATGGAATACCCAAGACTTGTATTGAATGCAATAAGAGTGTGCCCTCAGACGTTTGCAGTTAAAAATCCATTTGCTAGTAGATAAAAAGACTGTGCCTTGGTTCCAAACTCCTACTTGGGTGTCTTGCAGCCTCAGAGTTTGGAGCAATAAGGGGAGGTGAGAGAGGCAGCAGCAGTAAAATATGGTTACAGAGGCGGTTTTCCCAATGATGGTGAAAAGCTTCATTTCCTCACTTTTCCCCCTTGCTGTTAAAAAAAAAATCTTTTGAACATAACAATTTAAAAGACACTACTGTGGACTTCTCATGAAAATATGTTCATGTTTGTTAAGATTTTTAAAATAATGCTTTTATTGATACATAATTCTCTACCATAAAACTCACTTTTAAAGTGTGAAATTCAGTGGTTTTCATATATTCACAAAGTTGTGTATTGATCACTACTATCTAATTCCAGAAGACATTCATTACCCCAGAAAGAAATCCTGAATACATTAGCAGTCATTCCCTATTTCCTCCTTCCCCCAACCCTAGAAAGTCACTAATTTACTTTCAGTCTCTATGGATTTGCATACTCTGGACATTTTATATAAATGGAATCATACAACATGTGGCCTTTTATGACTGTCTTCTTTTACTTATATTTTCAAGGTTCATCCATGTTGTAGCATTTGTCAATACTTGATTCCTTTTTATTGACAAATTTTATTCCACTATACCAGAGTTTGTTCACACATTAGTCAACTAATGGACATTTGGGTGGTTTTCACTTTTTGGCTATTATGAATAATGCTGTTATAAACATTTGTGTACAAGTTTTTGAGGAACATGTATTTTCATTTGTGGGGTATATACTAAGGGGGTGAAATAACTGGGTGATGTAACTCTCCATTTAATCATTTAAGGAATTACAAGACCATTTTCCAAGTGGCTGTAACATTTCACATTTCCATATATTAGGGTTCCAATTTCTTCACATCCATACCCACATTTGTTATTCTTTTTGATTACAACTGTCCCAGTAGGTATGAAGTGGTATCTCATTGTACTCTTAAGTTACATTTATCTAATGAGTAATAATGAGGATCTTTTCATGTACTAATTGCCCATTTGCATATCTTCTCTGGAGAAACATCGATTTAGTTCCTCTGCCTATTTTTTTTGAGTAGGGTTATGTCTTTTTATTTTTGAGTTGAAAGAGTTCTTTCCTTATCTGATACATAATTTGCAAATATAGTCTCCCATTCCATGAGTATCTTTTCACTATCTTGAGGATGTCCTTTGAAGTAAAAAAAATTTAGGTGAGGTCCAGTTTATCCATCTTTTCTTTTATTGCTTGAGCTTTTGGTGCCATATACGATGTCACAAAGATTTACTCCTATATTCTAAGAATTTTATAGTTTTTTCTCTAACATTTAGGTCTGTGATCCATTTTGAGTTATACTAGTATACTTTATGTGGAAAGGATCCAAATTCATTCTTTGGCATGTAAATATCCAGTTCTCCCAGCACCACTTGTTTAAGACTATTCTTTTCCGCACTGAGTTGTTTTAGCGCAATATAGAAAATCAATTGACTGTAAATATAAGAGTATATTTCTGGACTATCAATTCTATTCCACTGATCTAGATGTCTGTCCTTATGCCAGCACTACACTGTCTTAATTATTACAGCTTTGTAGTTAAGTTTTTAACTAGGAAGTATGAGTCATCCAACTTGGCTTTTCTTTTTAAAGATTAGTTTGCCTACTCAGGGTCCCTTAAATTTCTGTATGAATTTGAGATCAGCTTGTCAATCTCTGTGAAGACCCCAGCTGAGATTCTGTGGGGGACTGTGTTGAATCTGTAGATCAGTTTGAGGAATACTTCCATCTTAAAAATATTAAGTCTCTCAAACCATGAACCTGGGATGTCTTTCCATTTATTTGGGTCTTCTTTAATTTCTTTCAGTAGTGTTTGTGCAATTTCCAGAGAACGTTTTAAACTTTGTTATTCTTTTTGATGCTATCATAAATGGAATTTTTTCTTCATGTTTGCATTATTTACTGCCCATTTATCTTGCATACTGCAAAACTGTTCAACATTTAGTCTAATAGGGTATCTGTGTATGTATTCCTTAGGATTTTCTATATACATGATCATGTTATCTGGGAATACAGTTTTACTTCTTTTGCCACTTACTGCTTTTCCTGCCTAAATTCCCTAACAAGAACCTCCAGTAAGTACAGTGTTGAACAGAAATGTCTGTTGAAAATGGACATCCTTGTCATGTCATGGGGGAAATGCATTCAGCCTTTCACCATTAAGTCAGATGTTAGTTGTGGGTTTTTCATTTAATGCCCTTTATCAGGTTGAGGAAGTTCCTTTCTATTCATAGTTTCTGAGTGTTTTTATAACGAAGAGGAGTTGCATTTTGTCAAATACTTTTTCTGTGTTTACTGATGTGGTTATGTGTTTTTTTTCCTTTATTCTATTAACATTGTGAATGATGTTGAGTCAGGAGTCCTAACCTTACATTTTTAGCCTACATCCCACTTGATCACAGTCTGTAATTTTTCATGTCACTGGATTCATTTTGTAGCAGTTGAGGATTTCTGCATCAATATTCCTAAGGGATAAATATGGGTCTGTAGTTTTCTTGAGATTTTTTTGGGGGGTTTTGGTATGAGGATAATGGGGCCTCATCAAATGTATTGGAAAGTGATCCCTCCTCTTTTGTATTTTGGAAGAATTTGTGAAAGACTAATTCTACTTTTTTCTTTAAATGTTTGGTAGAATGCACAATTGAAGCCATTTGGGCCTGGACTTTTTCTCTGCAGGAAGTTTTAAAATCACTAGTTCAATCTCCTATTACAGGACTTTTCAGATTTTTTATTTTTTCTTGACTTAGTTTTGATAATTTTTGTTTTTCTAAAAGTGTGTCCATTTCATCTGGTTTATGTAATTTTTGGCATAGAGTTGTTCATAGTCTCTCCTTGTATCCTTTGTGTGTTTGGCCACAGAGGTCTGTTTGGTTATCTTAGTGGTCAGCTAGTAACTGGAGAGACTAATAAATGCCTTTAAGTTTATTAAGTGTTTGCCTATGGGCTGTGTGTGCATGTTGGGGCATGTCTTCTACCCTCAGGCAGGCAGTTTGCAACACTGCCTTAGCCTTCTGATATAGTTTGGATCTGTACCCCCACCCAAATCTCATGTTGAAATGTAATCCCCAGTGTTGGAGGTGTGGCATGGTGGGAAGTGAGTGGATCATGGGCGTGGATTTCTCGTGAATAGTTTAGCACCATCCTTCTTGGTGCTGTCCTCATGATAGTGAGTTCTTATGAGATCTGGTCGTTTAAGTGTGTGGCACCTCCCTGATCTCTCTTGCTCTTGCTCTGGACATGTGACATGCCAACTCCCCCTTCGCCTTCCACCATGATTGTAAGTTTCCTAAGGCCTCTCTAGAAACTGGACAAATGCCAGTATCATGTTTCCTGTACAGCCTGAAGAACTATGAGCCAATTAAACTGCTTTTCTTGGCCGGGCGCGGTGGCTCACGCCTGTAATCCCAGCACTTTGGGAGGCCGAGGCGGGCGGATCACGAGGTCAGGAGATCGAGACCATCCTGGCTAACACGGTGAAACCCTGTCTCTACTAAAAATACAAAAAATTAGCCGGGCGAGGTGGCGGGCGCCTGTAGTCCCAGCTACTCGGGAGGCTGAGGCAGGAGAATGGCGTGAACCCCCAGGGGGCGGAGCCTGCAGTGAGCCGAGATTGCGCCACTGCACTCCAGCCTGGGCGACAGCAAGACTCTGTCTCAAAAAAAAAAAAAAAAAGAAAAAAAAAGAAAGTAAACTGCTTTTCTTTATAAATTACCTAGTCGTAGGTATTTCTTTTTAGCAATGTGAGACTGGCCTAATACACCTTCTATTCTTGCTTGGACAGAGACTAAATGTGAGGTGAGAGCTTAGAGACCTCTCAGGTTTTTCCTGGAAAATGTGTCCAACCTTACACATATTACATTCTAGAAATATGTCAGAGCTTTCCAGATGTCACGATGGACATCTCATTCCCCAGCTTCTTGTTTGACCCAGCTGTTACCCACTCCATGTTACGTCAAACAAGTGCTGCTGATTATTTTCAACAAATGCACCAGGGAAAACACTGCAGTGAATAAACTCCAAGTCAGGTGAAAAAAGACAAGCCCTGTGAGTGGGGTTTCCAGCGAACTGTCAGACAAGTCAAATAGTAACACTTCTCTGCAGCTGGAAGTTTTGGAGAACTCTAAACCCATTCTGCCTTCTTCAGTGCCTGCAAGGCTGCTGGTTTTCAAAGCAACTGTGATTTGTGAGGCTGTTGGTTTTCAAGGCTATTGTGAAGCTGAAAGAAGACAGGAATAAAGCAAGTTAAAACTCCACAAGACTTGCTGTCCTACCATGATTTCAGTCTTTTTTTTTTTTTTTTTTTGGATAAATGCTCCTCAGATTGTCATAAATGCCTGGTAATTTTCCAGAGTTCTGGAAAAGTTGCTTCTGCCAACTTCTGGCAGTGTTATCATTGCTTTTAGGTAAAAATGGATTTTCAGAGGTCCTTACTCATGACACACCAGAAGTTGGAATCTCTATTTGTGGTTACCTGCCACATGGTCTTTTTCATAAAAGGCCTCATTTATTTCGTTTTCTAGGGCTATAAATCCCAGAAAGCTTTGCCTGGATCTGGTAAACACAACATCAGTGCCACCTAGTGGAAAGGAGATACATTAACTGCTTTTAGCTTGTTTCCTCATTTAAAATGTCGATAATGCAGTGTTTCTTGTACCAAAGTTGATTTGAGAGTTAAATGGAAAAGCAAATATGGGAACATCTGGTAAGATGCCTGAAACACAGCAGGCTCTCTTAACTGTTGTTTTTTTTTTTTTTTTGAGATATTATGTAAAACATTAACTTTGATAAAACACTTCTAGAGCACTTTTCAATTTTACCCCGAATGTGGTCAGGATTTCTGACAAAGGTAATTATGCAGTTATGAGGCCACGGGAAAAGTCTATGAAACTTTTCAATAGATTTTCATAGCACTCAGGATTAAGACACAATTATTAAATCCTGTGATCCTCAAATTTTAGTGTTTTAGTGTTTAGTGTGAATCTGAAGAATGCCTTGTTAAAACACAAATCATGAGGCTGCCTACCTCCAGTTTCTGCGTCCACAGTTCTGGAATGGAGGCTGGGAATTTGCATTTCTAACAAGTTCCTAGGTGATGCTGCTACTGCTGGTTCTGGACTATACTTTGAGAACCTAGAAGTTTCTCTCCCCTAAGACATGGTTAAATATACATAACATAAAATTTACCATTTTAATTAAGTGTACAATTCAGTGGCATTAAGTACATTTACACTGCCGTGCAACTATTACTACTATCCATCTCCAGGACTTTTTCATCTCCCCAGAGAACCACTGGTTTAATGTGACCTACAAGGCCCCATCTCACACAATGCTGTCCCATTCCTCCTTTGGCAGGTGCTTACAAAAGGAACAAGGTTAACTGGCAGCAAGCTAGAAGGACTCTACTCTTTAAACAGAAAAATAATCAATAATTATTTCCTAAGACAGCTGGACTTTCCCATCCCTCCTAATTAGAACAAAGGCAGTTTAGGAGAACGGAAGACAAACCGCCTCTCAGCTAGCTCAGTTTGAGAAATAATAATAAAGCAAAAAATGCTAACATGTATACCTACTATCAGTGACATCGATGTATGTTGGAGTAATTATGCAACAAAGTACTTCCTATGTGCCAGGCATTGTTTTAGGCAATATACAAAGAAGATAAAAATCTGTGCCAATAGAACTTGCATTCTACTGGGGAGAAAGTTATATATATGTTAGATACAAAGTGCCAGAGAGAAAAAAATAAACAATGGGGACATGAAGTATGTGTTTGGAATGGGCTGTGTATGAAATTTTATATAGTGTAGTTAGGAAGTCCTCTGTGAGAATGTCACTCTTGAAGGGAAGCAAGGGCTAGCTACGCAGCTATCTGGTGGAAGAATATTCCAAACAGAAAGAATTATAAATGCAAAGACCCTAAAAGATTCTAGAGCCCATAAAGAGGAGGCCAGTATGGCCAGAACAGAATGAATAACGGGAAGACAAGTAGAATTTGATGTGAGACAGGTACTGAGGTAGTCACGGAGGGTAGGGACTTGGAGACATGAGAGGTTCACCTAGATCAGACTGTATCTCCCAACTTTTTCTTACTACAACTTCATATTGTATGCTAATAACTTTTACCTCCCTACAGTATAAATGCTGATTAAAACATACACAAATATTATCTTATAGATATTAGAATAATAGACTAATGTACAAATAGTTTTTTAAAGATGAGGTCTTGCTTAAAAAATATTTTTTAAAATGTTATCACTACATAGTGAAATCCCATCTCTACAAAAAATACAAAAATTAGCTGGGCACAGTGGCATGTGCCTGTGGTCCCAGCTACTCGGGAGGCTGAGGCAGGAGGATGGCTTGAGCCCTGGCGGTGGAGGTTGCAGAGAACTGAGATCATGCCACTGCACTTCAGCCTGGGCGATAGAGCCAGACCTTCTCTCAAAAAAAAAATAAAATAAAATTTAAAATTTAAAAAAGTTATCACTAAAAAATGTCTGAAGTATTTGATGTGGTCTTGGTTTTTATTTTGCAATTATAACAACATGAAAGCATAAACAAGCTTTAATATCATTACTAAAACCTTTGTTTTCTCTCAAAGAGACAGAATATATTGACCAGACGTCCAAGCCAGAAATTTTCCATCCTCTGGTGGATCACGATTAAAAACATACAAACCAAAAGAAAACAGCCCTTTAACCCTCTAGCTGGACTTACAGCTTGTCTCTGGCTGACCAGTTCTGTGTCTCCAGGGCCCTAGCAGGAAGTTAAGATGAAGCCTCACAGCTGTCTCTAAGACTCTGGGTGGCAAACGGCTAATCTTAAGAGTAAAGGTTCTTAAACTTTTTTATCTATCGAAATCACCTGGGGGACCCGTGAAACAGATTACTGGACCCAACTGATACAGTAAGTATGGACAGAACCTGAGAATGTGCAGTTCTAACAATTGCCCAGGTAATGGTGAAACTTCTGCTATGGGGGACCCATAATCTGAAAACCAGTGCCTTAGAAATATTATTGCTAGCTGGAGGCTATAGTGGTCAGCCAGGGTGAGGCTGGTTGAAGTACCAGCTTCTCTCCTGATAGTCCCCTCCTTTCCATAAATATCCTTTCCAACCCCATGAAAGATTCTGAGAAAGAAAAAGGTAGGGATGCTTTTTCTTTCTCAGAATCTTTCAAGGTCCTCTTGGAGAAAACCATAGGTGATGTGACTGGAGATATGACAACTCTCTGGGAATCAGAGAATCAATATTACAACCCACTCCCCAGAGTGTCTATCTGAAACTCTAGGCCTTAGCTGTTGACCTGGGCTTTGTGACAGAAACAGACTCCCTATATCCGTTTTCTCATCCTTCCCTGCAGGCTTGGAGAAATACCAGTCTTCCTTCATTCTTAAGTAGTAATCCCTCTGCTGAGGGATGTCGTACCAAACTTATCCTTATTTTCCACTGCCTTTTTCCTGCCAAATGTTATCTCCCCCATCTTTAAAATCAATACTAAAAAACTTACTTTTTTTTTTTAGAGACAAGGTCTCACTTTGTCACCCAGGGTAAAGTGCAGTGGAGCGATCATAGCTCACTGTAACTTTGAACTCCTGGGCTCAAGCGATCCTCCTCTATCATCTTCTGGAGTAGGTGGGACCACAGGGAGATGCCACCATGTCTAGCTAATTAAAAAAATTTGTTTTGTAGAGATCGGGTCTCACTATGTAAAAACCTTTGTACCACCAAGTTGTTATACACCATGTTATTATGTAAAAAGCTTTTAGTAAAACAAACTTTAAATGATAAAAGTAACACTTGCTCATTACAGAAAATTTGGAAGTTAAAAAAAGATGTGAAGAAAAATAAAAGCACTCATGATCATACCACTTAGGGATAACAACTTGGTGCATTAATATTTCTTTTCAGAACTTTCCTATACTTACATACAACATATACATTTTTCATAATCAGATAATACTGTATCTTGCTATGTCACAAATACTTTCCAAGATATTAATACTTTTAATAGCTGTATAAAACCCAACACACAGCTATAACCTGAATGTAGTAATTCCCTACAACTTGATTTGTTTCCAATTTTTCAGTATTATAAGTGATGTTTGAATGAACAGTTCTCTACATACATCTTTGATGGTATTTCTGATTATTTTCTTAGAACAAAATCCTGGAAGTGAAGGGTAAAAGGTATGAACCCCTTTAAGTTTCCATCTACATATCTATCTATCCCATCCATCCATCCATCCATCCATCCATCCATCCATCCATCCATCCATCTGAACTACTTTCCAGAAAGGCTGACTACTTCTCCAGTAACTTCTACTAGTAGTTAATGAGAATTCTGTCTTATTACTCTACAGTAACACTGAAGGTCCACTATGTTGGACAAAGCATTCACTTGTTCTCAACAGGTCCTATTAATAAAATTCTTATTTTCTCTTTTTCATAGCTCAAATGATTGAATAAATGGCATATATTTACTCCTTCACTTCGCCACCTACACTTTATTTTGCTACAATGTTTCCTTCTCCAATCATTTTACTAAAATTACCAACATTAGTGACCTCTTTCTAGTCATATGAATACATTTTTATTTTTATTTTTTTTGAGACGGAGTCTTGCTCTGTTGCTCAGGCTGGAGGTGCAGTGGTGTGATCTCGGCTCACTGCAAGCTCCGCCTCCCGGGTTCATGCCATTCTCCTGCCTCAGCCTCCTGAGTAGCTGGGACTACAGGCGCCCAGCACCACGCCCGGCTAATTTTTTGTGTTTTTAGTAGAGACGGGGTTTCACCGTGTTAGCCAGGATGGTCTCGATCTCCTGACCTCGTGATCTGCCCACCTCAGCCTCCCAAAGTGCTGGGATTACAGGCTTGAGCCACCGCGCCCAGTCATGAATACATTTTTTTAGATTCTCATCATTAGCCCTTCTGACTCTACTCTTCCCATTTTTGTGGCCATTTGATTCTACTGATCTCATTTTTCTATAAGGATTCAACGCCTCCTTACATTGTACCACCATATTCTCTTACTTCATCTCCAACCTCTATGACCAATCTTCTTTAATGTCTTCTTCCCCAGTTCCTATTATTTATACCATGTCACACCACCAAGGCTTAGTCCTTGCTTCTATTCTGTGCTACTCTCTGGAAGGACTCCTCCATTCTGTTTTAAAAATCAACTCCAGACTAATTGCTCCCATATCTTTATCTCCATAACTTTACTCTTCCTTTGCCCTCAGGTCTTCAACCTCTCAAACCTATAACTCAGTGCCACCTAAACCTACTCAATAATGCACCATCTTCTCTGCCAAACTAACACAAATCTTTGATGGCATTTCTGATTATTTTTCCAACTTTCTTATTTCTGACAATGAGGCGATACTTCTGTAGTCCTCAACATTAAAGAACTTGTCTTTAACTCCTTCCTTACTCAGTATCTCCAAACTCATCCTTTCTTCAAGACACTTCCTAAATATATTCGTTATTTCCATCATCACCTCACACATCAGTTACTGTAATATCTTCATAGGTAGTAGCAATTCAACTGGTATGTAGTTGCTGTGTTAATTTTCCAGAAATGTTTCTTGTATTACTTCTCCTGCTAAAAGGTTTTTTTGGTCCAAATTCGTTTGGTTCAAACTTCTCCAAACACTACGCTTTATCTTCTATTACCTCCTGATCAAAATCCCTAAGGTAATCTTTCCTCTCTCATATCCTTTTTCAGACTCATTACTGCCCCTACATGTGCTCACATCACTCTCACACCCCTTCATTTCAATGGAGCCTTCAAGAATCTCAGAATTCTTGAAGCCAATGGTATATTATATATGTTTGTTTGTTCATTGCAATAAATCAGCCCTAGGAGTGGGGCAGTCCATTCATTTTAGAGCCTTCACAGTATACATACAGGGCATCCATTGTGTACTCAATAAATACTTGGTAAGATCTGGAAAGGAGCGATAAGCAAAGCCAAAGATGGGGGTAGTTAAAATGGGTATGTTCTCATTTAGGTTTGGTTAGCAAGAACAAACAAAAAGAACAACAAGGTGGCAGAATGTGGTAGAAATAAAATCAGAATGGGAGCCAGGGGATATTGGCTATGTCCCAGGTCTGTACCTGTGTGATCCTTGGCAAGCCGATTCCCTTCTTGGCCCTTAAGTTTCCTCATCTGTAAAAATTAGAGGACTAAATAACCTGACTTCTAAGGTACCTCTCTACTCTAATGCTCTGAGATGTGGGTTAAACTAAAAGGAAGGCAGCCCACAGTCCATTACATTGGTAACAATGACGGTAACAAATTCATTTTCAAATCTGACCAGTCAACAGAGTTTAGGGCAGCAAAATTTTCTTTCAAGAAGAAACAGTCTTGTAAGGTCATTCCATTCCTTTGAACTAATAATCATTCTGTGGAAAGATACAATATCCTAAAAGTTACATCTATTTTATTCTTTCAGGAGAAAACAGGTGTGAAAACTCACCTTATATTTGCAGCATGTTCCAAGATATTTCCTAGCATCCTTCATCCAAAAAATATGCATTGCCTGTCTACTATGAGCTGAACACCAATAAGTGGTAAGGACTGAGTAAAAACAAAACAGATCCAGTGTTTACCCTTATGAAACCCAGCGTAGTGTGGGTAAATGGCCATTTAGTTTCTAATCATCTGTATCGGTGCTTTTTAACTTAAAGAGCATGAACTGCTCTGAGTAGCAGATATAAAATATGGACCCTCTCTCTCAAAAATGGTATACAATCATAAAAATTTGAAAAGTTCACAGGACCTCTCAAATGTGGAGGTGTCCAGTACCACAGGTTAACAACCCTGATCTGTATCTACAACTACATCTACAAAACAACAAATTCGAGCTCATAAAAGCCTATATTTGCTATATTGTTTGCTAAGGGAGTATACCAAAGATTTCCAACAGAAACAAAAGTAAAGGTCCATCATTTATAAGGTTAAGTTTTGATCATCTGAAATTTCACTTACCTAGAGAATCTTATTCCAAATATTCTGGATAAGTAAGGTATGCCTAGATTATGCTTCTTTTCTTTTTTTTTTTTTCAGAGACAGCGTCTCACTCTGTTGTCCAGACCGGAATGTGGTAGCATGATCATATTATAGCTCAATGCAGCCTCAAACTTCTGGGCTCAAGTGATCCTCTTGCCTCAGCCTCCTGAGTAGCTGAGACTATGGGTTTGAGCCACCATGGCCAGCTAATTTTTAAAAGTTTTTTTTGTAGAGACAGGGTCTTGCTAAGTTAGCCAGGCTGGTCTCAAACAATCCTCCAGTATCAGCCTCCCAAAGTGCTGGGATAGCAGCTGTTAGCCACCGCACTGAGCCTACATTTCTATTTGATCTATCATTCCTTTGGCTGAGGCTGCTTATTAAAGCAGTCTTCTTTCTTGAAAAGCCATTTGCACATGAAGGTGTACTTTCATTTCAGAACTAAATCTGCATTTCATGACTCTTCCATTTCAGATTAATGAGATCCAATTAGTCATGACAAATTCACACATGCACAGCCCCTGAATGAACAGCTTGAACAACAGCAAAAAGCACAAAAATTCCAGAATTAAAGGGTACCCTCTCTTGGCTCTAACATTTTCTGGCAAAGGGATCCTGGACAAGTCATCTCTGACCTATGTTTCTTCATTTATAAAGTGTGGGAGGAATAAGACTTACCTGAGAGGGCTGCTATGAGAAATCCATCCAACAAAATAATGTACATGAAAGTGTTTAGCTATGAAGTGGGTGAAAGGCAGTAGGTTATTGTGGAGTCGCTCACAAAGCATCAGACATTCGTGGAAGATCATATGGAGAGAGCTGCTCATATAACACCCTTAGTGTGCTATTAAAAATTTTATATCTGAAGTAAAATAAATTGTTCTTAAATCACTCAAGGAATTCTGCTTTGGTTAAGTGGTCAATAGTGAAGTTTTTACACATCAGAAGTTTGCAGAGATGCAAAAATAAATTTATGCAAGATGCATAAATATATTCTCAAAGCAAGAAGATGAACTACTTACAATATACTCAGTATTAGTTTCAAGATGTCAAAGTAGTTCCAAGATGTCAAAGTTCTTTTCATGCAGTCCATTTTAACTTTTTTACAGAGCAATGATCCTTTTACTTGCCTTGTTGAAAAGCTTTATAATGTTAACAGGATGCACAGAAGATATTTTAGGTGAATTAGTTCAACAAAACTGACAACATCAATGAAATCAATCATAGTATTGAGGATTTTAGTGGAAGAAGTGTTTGCTTTTAAAGGAAGTAAATATAATAATACTCTCTAGTTTGAGAAATGTTTTCCAGTCCATTCTCCACTGCAACACCAGATAAGCTGTGTAAAGGATACTCTTGGGGTGGGGAAGGTTATGTATCAAACTTGTGAAACTATGCAACATTCACTCTTTTTTTTGCATGACTTCATTTACATTTACAATATACATTTATATTATTTGAATAGCCAAGTTTGGGGCTATTTTTCCTTTAAAAATTGAATTAACAACTTTTTAATAATGTAATGCCATTGAACAAAAGATCTCTGGTACCTAGAAAAGAGTCAAAATGCAAGCCCTCTGATTTCTCAACCCCTACTATGCCAAAGCTCTGCTGGTTCTCCCCCCCAAAAAAGAATTAAGCTTTCATTACCTAAGTCCAAAATAGTCATCACACAAATGTCTACCACCAAAACAAACTGCAGATCCTTCAATTACACACTTTCCTCCAAGAAATTCGAATCAATTAATTGTATAAGTGTTTAAAAGTAATGTATCCTCCATTTTAATCTGTAAGACCTAAATCCTTGGCCTAATCAGACATTTAATGAGTGGGGAAACTTCACGCTGGAGGTTTTCTGGCATGAACTCCAGAAAGGAAGGAGCAGGGGGAAGAGGGAAGACTCCAGTAGAGCAATAGATAGGGGAGGTTAGGGTGGAAAGCTGAATGCATGGGTAAAGGGGAGGTCTACGGATAGTAGGTGCTTTACAGACTGAGCTCAGGGGAGGCTGAGGACGGGGGTGGGGAGAAGGGTAGGCGCGTGGGCAGTTAAGTTGGTGGGAGCTGGGTGGATGAAGATGAGGGTAATTCACGGGCAGTCTCCAATGTCTATCGGCAGCTGCTCACCTAGTTCTCTCCCACATTGCCACTAAGTAGGTAGGATTCCAAGGAACCGAGAAAGTGCGTCATGAAATGGAGCCACTCCAGGGCCCAGGAAGGCTTCAGGATTCCCCCACCCGCAGCGGCCGGGCCAGCTCCTCTACCTCCCATATCGCGACCGACGTCTCACCTGCTGCCAGGCGCAGACTAGTGAGGCTCCCCATGGCCACTTACTACTCCGCCGACCAGCGCAGAACTTCACCGGGGACGGTGGCGCTGGTGAGCTCAATGTCACCCAGCGCTAGAGTGGGAAGGACGCAGGCGGCGCCGGGGGGCGGGGCGTGCGCGACGCAGTGAACAGGCCTGCGCCAGCGCAAGGCGTGCAGAACGTGCGCGACGCGCTGGAGACCGGCGGCGCCAGCCTAGTGCCCGTGACGCCGCGCCCTGAGCCAGTCTCGGAAATGGTCCTGTGGAGTGTGGCGCCGTGGGCCCTTGCCCTAGCGGATATGTATCCATGGGAGTACCTGTGTGAAATAGAAGGGAAATGTGCAACTTTCGTGAGCTGTAAACTCCCGAAATACACCAGTGTTCCAGTATGCCGCTCTTCCAGTGTTTTCAATGAACATGTTTTATCAGAAAACACATAATTGGACTCAGTGCTCAGTGGCCCTATCTCTTGTTGGAGCATCCCTCAGGCTAATCTGAGAAATTAACATGTATGTTTTCAATTTGTTTTCTATTTACCTATTTTCTAAAAACATTTGATCGTCTCCATCCTAAACACTTTACTCATACCCACCCACACTGCCAGAAATGCCGTTTTTTCTTGACGTTTCTTAGTGGTCCCAAATTCTTAACAAAGACCCCTCTGCTCCAGGGTCGGGGGAGGAGGTTAGGCACTGGAGTGAGAGGTATTAGAAAGGCCTAACTTGCCTAGATTTCCTTCAACGACCTGGTAGGGGAACCACAAGGAAATTGTTTCCCTTTTGTGAAAAGATGGGATTGGAGTAAACAGTCCCTTCAAGGTCTGACAATCTTTGATCCATGTATCTGGTCCAGTTCCAGGAGGACATGTTAAAGGGGTTAGGACAGCAGGGTGACAGGTTTCGAGGTGGATGCGGACCACGTTGAAGTCAAGCCTTGCGCTCAGCTTTCCTAAGGATTCCCCTCGTACTATATTTTTTTGTCAGGCGGCTCCGCGGTCACCTTTGCTCCGCGGTGATTGGCCTGCAGCGGGGTCCTCGTGTTTGTCCAATATGGCGGCGCCCAGTGGCGGTGTGAACTGTGAGGAGTTCGCCGAGTTCCAGGTGATGGGGTTTTCCTCGTGTGGCAGGCATGTCCCCCGTTTTGTCCCCAGACCCTATTCCCTGCTTTGCGAGGGAGTATGAACCAGCTTTGGAAAAAGCGGGCAATTCAAAGCTCTTTTCTCGAGCCATTGGAGGTCATGGGGGGCGCGGGTTTGGCCTTAGGGAGCGAGGCTGCTCTGTAGGAGGAGGGAGGAGGGGGGTCATAGTTCTCTCCGCGGCTCGCAGGCCTTGACTAGGAAGCTCTGGGTAATCCGCGGTGGTAAAGCTCGGGATCCGTGGATAAGGATTGTAACAATCTTGTAGCAATTCCCTGAACTCAGTTTCCAGCTTCTGCCATTCCTCTCCTACTTTTCTAAGTAGAGTTTTTGTGGGAGAGAAGAAGGTGAAGAAGAGCTATTTAGTTGATAAAACAAATACTTGGTACAATTTACCATTTTTGTGGGACAGGACATAGGGAAGCTTGGAGGGAGGATTAATTATAGTACCTGCTCTAGTGTCATTGCCCATTAGAGAAGATGTAATATTTAAAGGTTCTGCCTTTTTATGTTCAAATATCAGAGATCTAGGGCTAATTATTAACCCATGAATTCAAGAATAGGGATCTGGTTTTGACCAAGTTGCCATTAAAGTTATCTGTTCCAATTCAGTCATAAATGTGCTTCTGTTTAGTTACAAAGTTGAATTCCAAAATCATGATCTTAAATATGTATTGCATTATTAACTAACCCAAGATACTGAAAATTGACCTATCTGTAGTAAGCTTTGTACTTTGAACGGTTTGAAGGTAGTGGTATTCTTGAATACTGCCTCACCCTCCCTGTAGCTAGGACTACAGGCACGTGTCACCACGCCCGGGTAATTTTTTAAAAGAAATTTTGTAGAGACAGTGTTAATCCTCCTGCATCATCCTCCCTAAGTGTTGGGATTATAGGCGTGAGTCACCACTCCCGGCCTAAAGTGTTTAAAATTTTTGCAACTCTTATTTTTTCATTATAAAAATTAGATTTAGTACTTCTGGAAAATATTCTATTTCCAAATTGAAATAAAATCCAGAAAAGAATGTTTAAAATCGAGTGCCTAGAATCCCATTTTAGCATGCATTCAAGAATTTATTGGATACTGTATTAGTCTGCTAGGGCTGCCATAACAAAATACCGCAGACTAGGTGGCTTAAACAATAGAGATTTATTTTTCCACAGTTCTGGAGACTAGAAGTCCAAGATTAAGCTGCCATCAGTTTCTAGTCTATACAGTTTGATTTAAGAGGGGAAAAAGAGTGCCATCAGAATTAGTTATAGCAAGGCCTCTCTTCCTGGCTTGTCAATGGCTGCTTTCTCCCATGTCTTCTCTATGTCACTATCTCTTCTCTGTGCCTGCACATGGAAGGAGAAGGATCTCTAGTATCTCTTCCTCTTCTTTTTTTTTTTTTTTTTTTTTTGAGACAGAGTCTCGCTTTATCCCCCAGGCTGTAGTGCAGTGGCACAATCTTGGCTCACTCCAACTTCCACCTCCCGAGTTCAAGCGATTCTTCTCCTGAGTAGCTGGGATTACAGGCGCCCACCGCCATGCCCGGTTAATTTTTGTATTTTTCGTAGAGATGGGGTTTCACCATGTTGACCAGGCTGGTCCCGAACTCCAGACCTCAGGTGATCCGCACCCCTCTCAGCCTCCCAAAATGCTGGGATTACAGGCATGAGCCATGGCGCCCAGCCTATCTCTTCCTCTTCTTATAGGGACATCAGTTCTATCGGATTAGAGCCCCACCCTTATGACCTCTGTTTAACCTTTATTACATACCTCAAGGCCCTCTTTCCAGATACAGTCATGTTGGGGATTAGGAATTCATAAATTTTGGGGACACACAATTCAACCCGTAACAGATACCTACTAGTCTCCTGGCACTTGCGGAAACCCAGTGGATGGAGTATAAAACAAGGAGCGTAATCTAAGTAGGGCTATAAAATGTGGAAAATATTGAAAAAAAAAAAAGAATAAAATGCTAAAATAATTTAGAGAGAAACAAATCAAGAGATATGGTTGAGTTGGGCCTTAGGCAGGCAGGGACTAGGGGTATTCTAGGCAGAGGCAATAGGATAATAGACAAAAAAGTTTTATGTATTTAAGGGAAATAGAAAATCAGTATTGCTAGAACACATTATTTATACAGGGGCACATTGGGATTACACAAGGTTGCAACCAGATTTGTGGAAGGCCTTGTGTGTCAAGTGTGAGTTAGGGAGTCCTTTTTGGGCAGAGGGGTGAAATGATCAAAGAGGTGCTTTAGGAAGATTCATCACTACTGCCAGTGGCTTTGTTTAGGCCCCTATCATTTTTGGAACTAGCTTTGCAACAGGCCTTCCTATCTTCTGGCACTTTTTTTCTCTGCTAAATCCCCCCTTCAATCTAATCTCCATAATACTGTGGCATATGCTATTATATTCTGAATTTTATAATCTAAGCTATGCTTTTAAGTTTTAGGTTCATATGACTAGATCTAAACTTCTAAACATGGTATATAAGACCTTTTAAAATCCAACCCCAAAGTGCCTCTTGTCATGTCTCTTATCGTTGTCCTCATACATGTCTCTTTCTTCCTACCCACCCCCCAGCACTTCAACATGCATGTTTAAATATTAGTATTTCTATTAGGAATATTCATTGACACATAAGTGATTTTTTAATCACATTGTAATTAGGTACATGCTAAATAGGTTATTTTCTAGCATCAGTGATGGTTTCTTCTATGCTTACAGGGCTGCTTTCTATTCCTGTCCTTGGGGATGCTGGGTGTTAGAGGACTCTGGCAGTTGTAGACAAGTTTATGTTTCTGGTTTGGGGGAAGCACTGTGGGAGATTTGTTGTAAAAATAGAGTTTGAGGAACCAGATCTGTCTGAAAAGAGCATCATGTAAAAGGGACCTTGATGTCAAGTACCAATGGCATTACTTCTGGGTACCGTCAGGCAAAGGGAGAGGAGAGGAAAGGTTAAGGGAGTTCCATATCATTCTTTGGAGTACACTGTATTTTAGTTATATAATGGCTCCTTTCCTACTCTTCACCCCTATGTACCCTAAAAAATATGTAGAATTATAAAATAACTTTACCTGAGAATGAATCTTAGGAGTAGACTATAGTATAATTATAGGGGCAATAGAAAGTTTTCTCTACTCCTGCCCACTACGAAATATAGGCACTCCTTCAATACCTAAATTGCCTTCCAAGAGGATGAGATTTTTACCTCACCAATTAGAGAGAAGACATAAAATGCATGCCAAGAAAAACACCTGCATAATTTCAGAGTCAGCCTACAATGAGAGGTTCATGATATATCAGATCTCTTCTTGTTTTGAGGAGGATGAAAGATAGAAGAAGCTGGGGGTACTACATGCTATGATGTAATGTTTAGAAGCTCACGAGGGTTCTACACAAGATGCAGCCTTCAGAGAACCATTGAACTGTGTGTATTTCTGTGGACAGGTGTTGCAGTTTATTGTGTATGATGTCTGTTCTGTTGAGGGGTGTCTTTTATGTATTTTCTTGGTGAATTTCTGTGGACAGGAGTGTATGCCATTGGGGCTAGGCCTCAGGTAGGTAGTCAGTAATTCTTTATGGATGATCCACATAATTCAATGGCAGCATTTTTGTGCCTTCCTTCACCTTCGTTTGCTCACAGTGTGTGAGAACAGCCCGAACTTTTGCCTAGAACCTCTTGGAGTTGCCTTAACAGCTTTGGCACTTTTTTCCCTTTGAAGAAATGTGAGCCTAGTGAGGTGGTTTACACTTCTTTTCCTTCTCCCTTTTCAATTTTGAAAGAAATCACTTCCTGTCTCATTACACCACAAAAACACTTGAGGGGCCACTATGTTGGACAAAATATTCATTGTTCTCAACAGGTTCCTATAAACAAAATTTGAATCTCCTTCTTTTCATAGCTGAAATGATGGACTAAATGGCATGCCTCTACTACTTCATCACCCACACTTTATTTCACTACAATGTTTCCTTCCCCCAATCATTTTACCTCCCTTTTTTTCTTTCTCTTTAGCTTTTCGGGTATCTCTTCTGTGACATTTAAGAATGGCATACAGTTTTCAGCAATTCCTGAACAAGTACATTATCAGTTAAGGGGTTGTCATTATATTTTCTAGAATATAGCACTGTCCGGTAGGACTTTCTGTGATGGTGGAAATGTTCTGCATTTATGCTATCTCCATATGGTAGCCACTAGCAACAGGTGGCTCTTGAATACTTGAAATGTGACGAGTGCAATTAAGGAACTAAATATTAAATTGCATTTAATTTTAATTTAAATAATCTCACGTGGCTAATGTCTGCCATGTTAAAGGCAAGCTCTAGATCATATATTGATAATTCTCTAGTACACACAGAAAAATTGATACACAGTCATGCTCCATATAATGACGTTCCAGTCAGTGACTGACTACATATACAACGGTGGTCCCATGAGATTATAACACCATATTTTTACTGCACCTTTTCCATATGTAGATATATTTAGATACACAAGTATCACTGTGTTACAGTTGCCCACAGCATTCAGTACAGTAACCTGCTGTATAGGTTTGTAGCCTAAAAGCAGTCATCTATACGATATAGCCTAAGTGTGTAAGTAGGCCATACCATCTAGGTTTGTGTAAATACACTCTATGATGTTCACACAACAGAATAACTCAATGACACGTTTCTCAGAATGTTTCCTTGTCATTAAGCACTACATGACTATTTGATAATCCATAGGTTCCATTGGTAAGACAATAAAATTGATGGACTCATTACATAGTTAATGTGGATAGATTCCCATTGCTATGTAAGGAACTTAGTAGTATGTCCAAATTGTTTTATTGGAGATGAATCGGGCTAAAGTGTTCAAACTCAAAACTGGTTAAAGTTCAGAGTCAATAAAAATCCCAGGAAATGTGAAACGACGTAATCTTTCACCTGGATTGCTGCAGTCGTCTAACTGATCTTTTGACATCTACTCTAGTTCCTCTCCAGTCCACTTTAACCTAAGCAGTCATTTTAGAACACAGATCTGATCATGTAACCTTAATCACAACAGAAAACACATGTTTGGTTCCCTGTGGGTCTCAGACTAAAATCCTATCATATGACCTCTAATAATGGACCTCATGTTACACCATGTTTTATCTTTCTCTGTGTACTTAAGCCACATTACCTTTTCATTCCATTAAACACTCTATTTACATGGCTCTCTTTAAGGTCACCCATGATTTCCATCCTGCTAAGTTTAAAAGTTTAATTTCTGTTCATATAATCGTTTATTCATTTAAATTTTTTTGAGACATATTCACCAAGGCTGGAGGGCAGTAGCACATCATAGCTCACCGTAACCTTAAACTCCTGGGATCAAGTGATCCTTCTGCCCCAGCATCCCAAGTAGCTAGGACTGCAGGCACATGCCACCATGCTTGGCTAAATTTTTTTACTTTTGTGGAGACAGAGTCTTACTATGTTGCCCAGGCTGGTCTTGAACTCCTAGCCATAAGCAGTCCTCCCGCCTGAGCCTCCCAAAGAGCTGGGATTACAGATGTGAGCTACCGCACCCAGCCCCATATAATTCTTGAGTTAGTAACATTCAACACAAATGACCAATCCCTCTGTTAAACCAGAATTTTTCCTTTACTTTTAGATGGAAGAATTCCTTAATCATTGGCCCCCTTCGCTTTCTATAGTCTCCTCCAGTGATCTATTCTAGTTTCATGGTTTTAAAGAACATCAGTTTGTTAATATAACTCCACCCTGATCAGTGTCAGACTGGCATATTCTACTTTCTATTCCACTCTTCTACTCAGATATCTAATAGGCATCTCAGACGTAACAAGTCCAAAACAGAGCTTTGTTTTTTGTCTTTTGTTTTTTTTAATTTTTAAAATTTTAGATTTGGGGGTACATATACAGGTTTCTTTTTTGAGATGGAGTCTCACTTTGTCACCCAGGCTGGAGTACAGTGGCGCAATTATCAGCCCACTGCAACCTCTGCCTGCTGGGTTCAAGCAATTCTCCTGCCTTAGCCTCCCAAGTAGCTGAGACTACAGGTGTGTGCCACCATGCCTGGCTAATTTTTTGTATTTTTGGTAAAGACGGGGTTTTGCCATGGCCAAACTGGTCTCAAACTCCTGACCTCGTGATCCACCCACCTCAGCCTCCCAAAGTGCTGGGATTAGAGGCGTAAGCCACTACACCTGCCCGATAGCCTTCTAATTTACCCACCACACAAATTATGAACATTGTATCCAACAGCTAATTTTTCACCCCTCACCTTCCTCCTTACCCTTGCCCTTTGGAGTTCCCAATGTCTATTCGTTCCATCTTTATGTCTATATGTACCCATTGTTTAGCTACCACTTATAAGCAAGCACATTCGGTATTTGATTTTCTGTTTTGAGTTATTTCACTTAATGGACTCCAGCTCCATCCATGTTGCTGCAAAGGACATAATTTCATTATTTTTCTTCTTTTTCTGGAGACTTGGAGACAGAGTTTCGTTCTTGTTGCCCAGGCTGGAGTGCAATGGTGCGATCTTGGTTCACTACAACCTCCACCTCCCGGGTTCAAGCTATTCTCCTGCCTCAGCATCCAAAGTATTTGGGATTACAGGCACCTACCACCACACCCAGCTATTTTTTTGTATTTTTAGTAGAGATGGGGTTTCACCATGTTGTCCAAGCTGGTCTTGAACTCCTGAGCTCAGGTGATCCACCCGCCTCAGCCTCCCGAAGTGCTGGATTACAGATGTGAGCCACCATGCCTGGATGATTTCATTCTTTTCTGTGGCTGCATGGTATTCTATATATATGTGTGTATACATACACCACATTTTCTTTATCCAGTCAACTGTTGATGGACACTTAGCTTGCTGCTGTGAATAGTGCTGTGATTAACATATGAGTACAGGTGTCTTTTTTTTTTTTTTTTTTGAGACGGAGTCTCACCCTGTTGCCCAGGCGGGAATGCAGTGGCACGATCTCAGCTTACTGCAACCTCCGCCTCCCTCGTTCAAGTGATTTTCCTGCCTCAGCCTCCCAAGTAGCTGGGATTACAGGTGCGTGCCACCATGCCAGTCTAATTTTTGTATTTTTAGTATAGATGGGGTTTCACCATGTCGGTCAGGCTGATCTCGAACTCCTGATCTCACGATCCACCCGCCTCGGCCTCCCAAAGTGGCGTGAGTCACTGCGCCCATCCTCTAGGTGTGTTTTTTATGTAATGATTTATTTTCCTTTGGGTAAGTACCCAGTAGTGGGACTGCTGGGTCAAATGGTAGTTCTGTTGTTGGTTCTCTGAGAAATCTCCATATATTCAATAGAGGTTGTACTAATTTACATTTCCGTCAACAGTGTATAAGCCTTCCCTTTTCTCTGCATGCTTCCCAATATATGTTGCCACAACAAAACTTTAAAAAAAAGTTTTATTATACAAGATTTTAAACGTAACACAAAAGGAGAAGGCTGTACCACAAATACTCATGTACCCATCCCCCAACTCCAACAACTAATTCATGGCTAGTCTTGTTTCATCTGTTCACTACTACCACTTATCCCACCCTAATCCAATCATTTTGAGGTCATCCCAAATACCATATCATTTTTTTCTGTAAAATTTCTGTCTATATCTCCAAAAGATTACAACTTTCTAACACCATACTGTTACCACATACAGACAACGAACAGTAATCATCAGAGAGCCTGAGTCAGAATACAACTCTTGATGTTCCCACTCTTTCGAAGTCTCTTCCTTCCCCAGTCTCCCCCCACCATAAGTTAATGGCACTTCCATACAATTAGATGCTTAGGCCTCAAGCCTGAAAGTCATCCTGTTTTCTTTTCTCGTCCCTGACCACCAATTCAGCAATTTCTGTTAGCTCTGTCTTCAAAATATATCCTAAGTCCAACTACCTCTCCTTAATTCTACTGCTACCAGTTTTTTTGTTTGTTTGTTTGTTTTAGACGGAGTCTCGCTCTGTTGCCCAGGCTGGAGTGCAGTGGTGCAATCATGGCTCACCAGTGCCTCAACTTCCTGGGCTCAAGCAATCCTCCTACCTTGCCTCAGCCTCTCAAATTGCTGGGATTACAGGCATGAGCCACCACCCCCAGCCCAGATGTTACTATAGTTGGTTCAATCTCTATCTGAAGTAGCCCCCAAGCACCACTCAGTCACTCTTCATCTCATCACCTTAGTTTGTTTTCTTTTTCATAGTACTTTTTAGTATCTAAGATTATCTTATTTATAGGATACTTGTTTAATTTCTATCTCCCCCTTCAGGAATTTTGCTCTATAAGAACAAGGACCTCTTTTATTCGCTACTGTAGCCTTGATGTTTTGAATGGTGCCTGACACATGCTAGACATAGGACAGTTGGCCCTCCCATATCTGTGGGTTTTACATCCATGGATTTAACCAACCATGGATCGAGATAGTTGAAAAAAAAAGTTGCATCCATACTGAACATGTACAGACATTTTTCTTGTTATTATACCCCATACAATACAGTGTAACTAACACCTATTTACATAACATTTATATTGTATTAGATATAAGTAATCTAGAGATTATTTAAAGTATATGGAAGGATGTGCATAGGTTATATACAAATATTGTGCCATTTTATATCAGGGACTTGAGCATCCTTGGATTTTGGTAACCATAGGAGGACCTGGAACCAAACCCCCATGGATACTAAGGGATGACTGTAATTATATGAAGAATGAGTTAATAAATAATGAACTCTGTGATACTGTCTCTTACTGCTGCATTATTTAAAGACAAATATTGCTGCGGGCTTTCATAACCAAGAAAACCTCTATCCAAAAGGCACAACTTAACCCTTGGCCTCAGAAGATCAGTTCAGTTTAGATAGTGAAAAGGAAGGTTTTGAAAGAGAGTTTAAAGGGGCTTTTTTTGTTTGTTTGTTTTTTTAAATAGGCCAGTCATAGGAAGTAAAGTGGCAAGGTGGGTCCCTGTCTTCTACTTACCTATTTTTTTTTTTTTGGACTCCCCAAATAGTACTGCCATCATTTGTTTGGAATTTACCACTTAAGCACAATACATATATCCTTCACTATGTATGGTGGTTGCCCAATGAATACATTGAGATTATTCCTTAAGAATTCCAGTTTACAGAGAATACTATTAAAAAAATAGAAAGATACAGGACAAGATAATGAACTTGGTTTTAGACCTGATAGTTGCTGGTGTTTTATTAGTCTGAATTATGAGCCTTCTGCAAGCCGTTTCACTTCTAGATTGAGGTATAGAAAAGGCCATTAAATTCACTAACTAAAAATTAGTGGAATAATAGAACAGAATCTAGACTACAGACTTAGATTGAATGGACTAAATGGTTTATAATTGGAAACAACCTAAATGTTTGTTAATGAGAAAGTGGCCAAACGAGTTATGCTTGAACAGGATAGAATACTTATGCAACTATTTAAAATATCTTCAGGGCTGGGTGCGGTGGCTTTTGCCTGTAATCCCAGCACTTTGGGAGGCTGAGGCGGGCGCATCGCTTGAGTCCAGGAGTTCAAGACCAGCCTGGGCCATGTGGTGAAACCCTCTCTCTACAAAAATATACAAAAAATTTAGCAAGGTGTAATCCACATGCCTGTGGTCGCAGCTATTTGAGGGGCTGAGGTGGGAGGATCACCTGAGCCCAGGAGGCAGAGGTTGCAGTGAGCCAAGATCGCGCCACTGCACTCCAGCCTGAGCAACAGAGTGAGACCCTGTCTCAAAAAAAAAAAAAAAAACTTTCAAGACATTTCTAGCACATTGTATTATGCTCATAATATAATGTCTTAAAGCCAGATTTTAAAATGTTACATAGTACCTCAGTTGTATAAAAACATTAATAGGTATGTGTAGAAAAAAGACCAAAGGGACATATTAAAATGTTGATAGTGGTTAACTACGGATGATTTTTATTTAAAGTTTTTTTCTAACTTTTCTAAAATGAAAGTAATAATTTAATAATAATAATAATTTTTATTTTAACAAATGGATGAGGAAAGAAAGGAGTTGGTTTCAGGCGTGGATTTAAGTTTGGCAAAGGTAAGAAGTAGCATAGTATATTGAGGGAAAAAGAATCAAACGTTGCTTTTAATACATATTAATATTGAATGTTAACTTGGATGTTTTCAATAATAAGTATATTCCTGGTATTATATAATTCTGTTTTATTTTCATTTGTTCGTTCTTTTTTTAAGAGACAGGGTCTTACTATCGCTCAGGCAGGAGTACAGTGGTGTGATCATAACTCACTGCAGCCTTGAACTCCTGGGCTCAGTAATCTTCCTGCCCCAGCCTCCCAGGTAGCTAGGATTATAGGCATGAGTCACCATGCCCGGCTAATTTAAAAAAATTTTTTTTTGTAGAGACAGGGTCTCACTATGTCCGTCATTAAGGCTGGTCTCAAATTTCTGGGTTCAAGTGATACTCCTGCCTCAGCCTCCTAAAGTGTTGGGATTACAGGTGTGAGCCACCGTGCCCAGCCATTTTCTTGATGCTTTTTAAGTGGCTGTGTTTTGTTGTTGTTGTTGTTGTTCTTGTTCTTGTTAGGATATTTTGTAAATTTGAGAAACTAAAAAGAAAAAGATATACTGCCAGAAACTTCTCCCAGAGTTTAACTGAAGACGAGATGTAGCTGATGTCCAGCCTTTCTCTAGTGACAAGTGAAAAGAAGTACACTGATCACATGTGGGTAGGAGGGGTTGTGCTGTGTAGGTACTTACTACTGGTCTTTTTAAGTTCCCTGCCCTTTTGATATTATTTTTCTGTTGGTTTTTGTTTTTGAGAGTTGGAGGCTTTCTGAGGTAAGAGGGATCCTTGGAACATATGAGCTAGGGTTACTAAGAAAAGGTAAAAACTAGTAGTACACTTTACTGGCTGTATGCTGGAAGTGGAAGGAGCATACACTGTTTGCTAAACACCATGCCAGCAAATGGGATTTCAACATGAGTAAAACACTCTTAACCCTTAAGACAATCACATTTGATCCAAGGAGGCAGAGTTGGTGCCCACTGTTAGGATTACCATTACTTAACCTACCTATCATCCTTGAACATTTTCTTATGGTTGCATGTATTTGTCTTGGTTTCCTCACTCCTGACTTAAAGGACTTTAAAATACCCAAGAGCTTTATTTTTAACTGAAATACTTATTTTTTATTACTAACTTTCCATTTGGGTTATATTCTTGTATTTTAAATACATATAGGAATTACTCAAGGTGATGAGGACAATTGATGACAGAATAGTACATGAATTAAACACTACGGTTCCAACAGCTTCCTTTGCAGGGAAAATTGATGCCAGCCAAACCTGTAAACAACTTTATGAGTCTGTAAGTATATCTTTTGAGTCTTTTGCTTCTTTCATGCCTTTCTTTGCAGGCTGAATAAGAAATCAGTTATCTTGTAACTTGACTGTGACTAAAGGAATGACATCTTTTCTTTGCCTATACCTGATGGTGTATATAAGTTTTGATCTGGTTACTACACATTAAAGAAAATGTGTGAACTTACGCTTGTGAAATCTTACCAAACCTGGGAAGAAATGGTTCTAAAGAATGGGAGCAGTTGTTTTGTCACCTTTAACTTAAGGAGACCTTATGTACAAAGGAATGAAAGGAGGAGAGTGAAACAGTGAAGTAAAACAGTAACAAGAGCAAGGACTGTGAGCACATCAGTCCTAAAAAGCTAGGCAGCTGGTATAAGGAAGAATTAAAACCCCTCACACCTTTAAATCTTCTTTTTCTCACTCGTCAGGAAGGGGAATAGAAGCATTTGGCAACTGGGAGAGAAGGAAAGCCAGTGGATCAGTTGTCCTTTCCTGAGGTTTTGGTTTCTCAAGTATATTTTTTTCATTGCCTCCCTTTATTTCTCTTTTTTAATCTCCAAAAGCAGAAGGAAATAATGCAGCAAAATCTTTTTTATAGTTTATTTACCTATATTCTTTCATTAATTTGGAAGCTGTAGTTCAAATGACACTTGCTATTTTAAGCTCTACCAGAAGGTTACTGTTTGGATTCATAGTCATAAAGAAGGCATCCTTAAAACCTAAACTGCCTTTCTCAGATCAGTTTTGGACAAGCTTATCCATGTCAGTTAAATTCAGAGCACTAATTACTGATATTTTTGTTCTGTGTTAAAGTATGTTATTTTAAATGAGCAGGTAAGTCTTGTGGCTTGAGAAAATCTTAAGGTTGTGGACTTTAATGAGTAGAATTCAGTATTGGGAGTCGATAGGATGGGACCTAGTCCTAATTGGCTATGAGGTTGTTTGACAGTTCACTTTCTTTGGGTACCTCAGTCTGAAGAACTAGAATTTATGGTCACTTTGGTGATACTCCCGCTCTCACCTCACTACTCATATAATCTCCGTAATCTATAAAATTGTTTCCATTTACCATCTTCCTATTAACCTAGACGTTTATAGTGTAGTGATTAACAATATGGACTCTAGATCTAGATTAATCTCACATCTGCTACCTCCTAGCTGGATAACCTTGATTATGTCACATAACCTCTGCCTCAGTTTTTTTTTTTTTCTTTTTTGAGACAGTGTCTCACTTTGTCACCCAGGCTGGAGTACAGTGGCAGGATCTCAGCTCAGTGCAGCCTCCACCTCCTGGGTTCAAATGATTCTTGCACCTCAGCCTCGCAAGTAGCTGGGACTACAGGCACACACTACCACACCTGGCTAATTTTTTTTGTATTTTTTGGTAGAGATAGAGTTTTCACCATGTTGTCCAGTCTGGTCTCGAACTCCTGACCTCGAGTGATCCACCTGCCTCGGCCTCCCAAAGTGCTGGGATTACAGGTGTGAGCCAACATGCCCGGCTGTCTGCCTCACTTTTAATATTTGTAAAATAGTATAATAATAGTACCTAGTTCATAGAGTTGTCGGCGCATTGAATTATAAAGTGCTTACAGTACTGTTTTGTATACAAATATTGCTGGCCAGGTGCGGTGGCTCACGCCTGTAATCCCAATACTTTGGGAGGCTGAGGTGAGAGGATCACTTGAGTCCAGGAGTTCAAGACAAGCCTGGGTGACATGGCGAAACCATATCTCCATAAAAAATACAAAAATTAACTGGGTGTGGTGGTGTGCGCCTACAGTCCCAGCTACTTGGGAGGCTAAGGCAGGAGGATTGCTTGAGCCCAGAAGGCAGAGGTTGCAGTGAGCCAAGATCACACCACCGCAGTCCAGCCTGAGTGACAGAGCAAGACCCTGTCTCAAAAAAATGTTTGCTGCTACTGCTGTCATTTTTTTTTTTTTAACAGGCCCTTTGAGAATCACAAGTTGTTATTTTTTATCTCCTTGTTGAGTCAGGATAAGCTTGCATACTAAGTTTAGAACTCTTCTGTTTTGGAAATCCTGTGTGTGTGTTTGGGTTTTTCTCTGTATCTATATCCTGGAAGGATTCAGCAACATGTATGTCAAGTAAAGCTTAATTTTTCAAGTAGCTTTGTGCCAGGGATCGAGCCTGCAGCAGAGTGCCCATACCAATAAGTACCACTGAGTTCCCTTAAGTATTATGTCAGTCAAGAAGCAGAACTCTATGAAATGTCCAAGTTGCTTATATTCACCCTGACTTTTATCCCTGACCTAGCTTCCTTCTGTAGCTGAAGAAGGGAAATTTGTCTTTTCAAATAACACTCCTTCCTAGGAGATGATCAGTAAGGTTATTATGAAGCACTCGTTTTAGAAATTTCAAATCTCAAAAGTATACTCAAGGTAAAACTTATAAATTTCAATGAGATCTTATTAGAGCATATTACCTTCAATCTATGACATTTTTCTAGCTTTACATTGTTTATTCCCATGGTAAACATAAAAATCAATACTGAACAATAAAGTCTATGAACTTGAAACAATGCTTTACAAATGCAGATTTTGAGGTATTATCAAAATGTGGCTGTGATTATGGAAGTATGTTTGAAACATGACCATGATACTTTAGAATCAAGATGGGAAATAAATGAGAACTGTTTTTATTAATTTGTTGCATTAAGATGGAGGTTATCAAAGAGTTGTTCTGTCAGACATCCTTAGTTTCTTTTTTTTTTTTTTTTTTGACGGAGTCTTGCTCTGTCCCCCAGGCTGGAGTGCAGTGGCACAATTTTGGCTCACTGCAAGCTCCGCCTCCCAGGTTCACGCCATTCTCCTGCCTCAGCCTCCCGAGTAACTGGGACTACAGGCGCCCGCCATCACGCCCGGCTAATTTTTTGTATTTTTAGTAGAGACGGGGTTTCACTGTGTTAGCCAGGATGGTCTCGATCTCCTGACCTCGTGATCCGCCCGCCTCGGCCTCCCAAAGTGCTGGGATTACAGGCTTGAGCCACCGCGCCCGGCAGACATCCTTAATTTCAATCAGCACACACAATTGATGCAACCACTAATCTGTGCTTCATTTATAAGTTTTCCTTATCAATATTTATATTTTATAATCTTGAAAAGGGCTCTGTCTTGCGTAGGTAAAGGTAGCATTCTTTGTTATTTATTGTAATGAAATCTTCTATACATGACTTAGTTTATAATTTCTTTCACTTGTTGACAATTTGAGACAGAAAAAAATATGAAAGGACAAAGAGTGGAAGAATAGCCGTTTAAGTGGCCAGGTGTGTGCGGGTGGTTGTATAATAGAGGAACACATGAATGGAATCACGGGGAAAGTCAGTGGTGTAGGGTAGAGGAAACTGAAGTGAAAAGCCCAGCTTGGGGAATGCAGGAGGAAAGCCGAAGTCAATACTGGGAGCATATTGAGGAGGAGGACAGCCCCAGACCTCATACCTTCCACCCTCAGAGATGCTGCCAGTTATGTTTTTAGATGAGGTGGCTGATTCAACACAATCTTCTCTTTCATGGTTTCAGTCATCAGAAATTGTTTTAGAAAGTATTGAATTTCTATACTCTCAGGGATTTTTTTGAAAAACACTAAAATGTGATAAATTTATGCAGGTTTTGTTTTCTCCTTTCATTCCTTTGTTCTTTTAGTTGATGGCAGCTCATGCCAGTAGAGACAGAGTCATAAAAAATTGTATAGCCCAGACTTCAGCAGTAGTAAAAAACCTCCGAGAAGAGAGAGAAAAGAATTTGGACGATTTAACGTTATTAAAGCAACTTAGAAAAGAGCAGACAAAGGTAAGTTGAACAGAATTAACATTTCTCAGGCAAAGTTTTTCCAACTGTAGCCTTCAAAGTAAAATTTTTAATATGAAAATTTTGGCATATGATATGGCAATTACTTAAAAAAATGACCAAGAGATTAGTGCTTCATTTTTAGTGGGCTTTATTTTATTATGTTTAGTTATTAATTGGTAAATGTGCACTTCTTGAACAAATGCAGCATAGCAGCTTTGTCTAAAATAAGCACAGTCATAATTTATTTTCATTTCTTTGTTTCTTTCCCACTATTAAAGACAAGGGATCACTGCAGGTGAAGTACCACATCAGAAATTCTGGGGAAATCACATCTGTACAGTATCTGCCTTTTGAGACATAACTTGAGAAAAACATCTCTAATATATTTTGAAAATAACTCCAGTTTCATTCTGTAGAAATCTGCTGAAATGTAATATAGACTATTTAACTTCCGGATATTATCCTCTTTAGCCATAAAAATATAGTATGATTTAAATATAACCAGATGCACTTGTACCTCGTTATAATTTATTTCCCTACTGTGTAAAAGTTGCTAGGGATCTTTGGCTTTTTCTTGGACATGCCTTTTTCCCATTTCCTCCCCATCCCTGCGGTGTTTTTACTTTTAAGAAAACAGCAAATGCCTACCTAGGGATGTGTCAGAGGACGCCTTATTTTCCCAAATCAACTATAATGTAGATAGGGTGTAGACTTCAGAATACAGTTAATGCAGCAGAACTGTTTCTTTACAGCCATTGTATGCGACGTGTCAAGGAAACAGTAGAAAAATACAGCATATTTTATTATGTGGGATTTATTGCTGTCTTTCTTTTGAGGGGACTCTTGGGGGTAACTTTTTATCTTGTATAATTTCAAACTTACAGAAAGTTGTAAGAATAGCATAAGGAACTCCCATGTGCCCTTTACCTATATTCACTTATTGTTTATATGTTGCCCCACCTGCTTTACAGTTCATTCTCTTCACCCTCCCTCTCTCCTTCTCTTCATCCTTTCCTGCCTTCCTCCCTCTCCGTCTCCCCACACACCTGTATGCATAAATACAGTTTTTCCATGAACCATTTTGAGACTGTGTTATACACATTGTACCACTTTACCCTTAAACTCATTAGTTATTTCTAAGAATAGGGACTTTTCCTACAGGACCAGTGTACAATGATCAAAATCATGTTTTTTTTTTTTGTTTTTTTTGAGATGGGGTCTCACTCTGTAACCTAGGCTGGAGTGCAATGTTGCAATCTCAGCTTACTGCAACCTCTGCTTCTGGGGCTCAAGCAATCCTGCCTTAGCCTCCCCAGTAGCTGGGACTATGGGCGCGAACCACCACACCCAGCTCATTTTTCGTATTTTGGGTAGAGATGGAGTCTCGCCATGTCACCCAGGTTTATCTCAAACTCCTGAGCTCAAAGTGATCCGCCTTCCTCAGCCTCCCAAAGTGCTAGGATTATAGGTGTGAGCCATCACACCTGACTTCATGTTTGTACTTTAAGATGGCATAATAGGTGACTTACGGATCCTTGTGGGATTGAGTCATGCTTTTCATACTGCACAGTCATAAAGTTTGCCCTTTGTTTAGTAGATGTAGCTGAACTTTGAAAAGGGGACTTCGCCATCTATTGAAAACTATTAGTAGAAAAGAAAAGAAACCTCTTTCCTTGTAGCTGGCTGCACACAAGGTGAGTAGGCCAGGCTGCTGCACTTTTTCGATCATTCCGCCAATTCAGGATGTCTCACTGGATCCAGGACTCAGCCACTGTCTTTGCTGCTCTCTTTGTTCATGACTACTGCGTCAGGTCTGTATTCCATACCTGCTCATGCAACAGGCACTGGTGGATCCCTTGGACAGTGACCTTATGCAGTGATGTTGATCTTACTCCCCTTGCTGTTCATGAAGGCATATAGATTATTTATTTATTTATTTATTTATTTTTGAGATGGAGTCTCGCACTATCGCCTGGGCTGGAGTGCAGTGGTGCAATCTTGGCTCACTGAAATCTCTGCCTCCCAGGTTCAAGAGATTCTCCTGCCTCAGCCTCCCTAGTAGCTGGGGTTACAGGTGCCTGCCACCATGTCCAGCTAATTTTTTTTTGTATTTTTTAGTAGAGACAGGGTTTCACCATGTTGGCCAGACTGGTCTCGAACTCCTGACCTTGTGATCCGCCCATCTTGGCTTCCCAAAGTGCTGGGATTACAGGCATGAGCCACCGTGCCCAGCCGGCATATAGATAATTTATATAAAACTGGTGAAAGTCTAGTAATTTTGGAGTTTGTATTTCAACGCTCTTGAAGGTGTTGACAAAGGAAACTGCAGGGCAAAGGCTGTTAAATTGGAAACTGAAAAGTCACTTTACAGATCAAGTCAAACAATAGAGTGACTTGTTATTGGAGAGCAAAGTTCAAAACTCTACTGAGTGTTTGGGAATGATTGTGACACACAATTTGCTCAGCCTTGAGATCTGCCCTTGTGTCTTTAGGGCCCAGATAGGATCACCAGGATGACCACTGCAAGGAGAGTTTTAGAAACCAATCAGTGAGTTGCATGAGGTTTGCTTTCTAGCTTGATAACATATAGGGCTGGGGGTAACCATGGGGTAGTACATAAGCAAATAAGGAAACGTGAATTTTTTTTTTTTTTAATTTTCAAGTTTGCTATGAAGATTATGGAATCAGAGAGAGCTCTTGGAGATGGTACAGCTCTACCTCTTCATTTTCTATCTGAGGAAAAAGACTCAGAGATACTTGAGATACTAACTGACACCCCCAAAGCCACAAGCTAGTAAGTGGTAGAACTGGGACTTTAACCCATCTCTTCTGACCCTGCATTCAGTCAGTTTCTTTAAGTTGTGACTAATAGTCAAATACTTTAGTGAGTATATTTTATTTATAGACAGATGCCAGTCAAAAAATCCCCACTACTTTACCTGAATATTTAACTCAAAAAAAGCACCTTCCTTGCTGGACCTCTATAACTGCTGTCACATATTAGTGGCCTTAAGTTTGCCTGTTGAAGACCTACAGTCTCAAAGACAACTGTCTCAAAGGTGACAGTTTGTTGGTAGCACTGATAAAATTGCATTAGAAGTTGGCTGTAATATCTGCAATGTTGTAGAATTTTAAAAAATAATCCAAAGGCAGACAGCTCTGAGGAAATAAATCCCACCTACCTTGGTGGCTTTGTAACCTTGTGTATTAATTGTTCTGAAAAGTCTGATTTTGAATCTGTAAAATGGAGTTGATACCTAATAACTTCTTATTTTTGAGGAGCGTGTGCCAGGAGGATTCAAGGATGTAAGTAAGAGCTAGCATATTGGCTGCTACAAAGTAGCAGTTTCTTTCCTTTATGAGTCTCTGGGACTCCATATTTGTTGCATTAATCCTCTTTGTCATATCACCAACCAGTGGTTTCTAGCTTTTGTTTCACTACTGCTTAAGGGCGGGGTGTTGTGACAGGAGAGGATTCCCTGTCTCAGTGTCAGTGTATTCTCTTTTGGACAGTTCTAATTGTTCGAAGATTTTCATATTGTGAAATTCTGCTCCCATAATATGTAAGTACTGCTTCTTAATCTTCTCTCTGGAGTTACCCAGGATGATTCTGAACCCTCTTCTGCGTAGTATCCCTTTAAATATTTGAGAGCAGTTTTGAAGACTATCTTAGTGACTTTCACACTGTTCTTCAACTGAAATTATTTCTTTGGCAGTCAGTCCAGGCTTTGTCAGAGAAGTGGAGCTTTAATGATTTTGGTCTGTATGGCTGATTAAAATGGGAACTTAGGTTGCATTGGTGGGCTTCTTCAGCCTTGTTACTACTGCACACAGCACAGGACTAATTGTCAGAATGCAGTCCTTCTCCTTGTTCCACAGTTCTAGCCATATGTACAGGCCTACACTTTGACACCAGTTCTGAATCTAAGAAGGGAGTTTGCAAGGAGCCATTGGATCTGTCCCAAGTTCCATTCTTATCATTGTTGCCACAAATTTCTCAAACCTCCTGCCTGAACTGCGCTCCTAGTTGGCCAGGGTCTTTGGCCTGGGTGTCAGATTCATGCTTGCCCAGATCTTGTTGAGCTTTCTGCATTTTATTCCCAAATCTGGTCTGGGTTCTTCACTTTGGCCTGAGGAAATCATCCTGGTGTTAACCTCTTAGTTGGCATCAACCTATAGTTCATGCTTTTTTCTCCTCATTTTCCTGAATATTTTCAAGCCTTCTGCCTGGAACTAGCCAGCTTTTTCCCCTTCAAGTCCTCTAACAAAATGCTACTGGGAGTATGGTGAGTCCTGCTCTCAGGGCCTGGCAATGGAATTGGCTACTTTTCTGTCGGAGTAGTTAAGTTGGCAGTTAATATAGAAAGCTAAAAAGGCTTGGCATTTTTAGCCTGAGACCTCTGACTGTATGGTTAAGGTGTGAGGAAACGCATGCCTTTCTAGATCACTTCCATGTATATTCTCTTTCCTCCCTGAGGGTTTTTTTTTCTTAATTCTCTATTCAGATCAGGTTTGCACTTCCTTGTCCTTTTTTTCCTCTGTGCTATCTTTGCAAGTCTGTAGTTGTATGAACAATCTCTAGAACTGGAATCACTGAGTTCAAGGACATGAGAATGTACATTTCCTATGAGTCTTGCCAAATTGCCCTCCATAGAAGTTGTAACAATTTATACTCTTACTAAGAATATATATGAGTATATCTTTTCACATACCTTCACTAATGTTAGGTTTTATCAGACTTATTCATTCTGTCATATTATGGCTTAATTTGCATTTCTTTATACATGAGTAAGATTGGCATTTTGTTATGTTTATTGGCCTTTTGTATGTCTTCTGTGAACTGACTGGCCTTGGGATTTTTTTTTAAAGCTCTCAAGGTGATTAGAATATGCAGCAAAGTTTGAGATTAGCAATTGATTAGATATGGGGAAAGCTGATTGTGTCAAAGAAGCTTCCAAACTGCCATTAACAGACAAAAATACTAGAGCAGTAGCAGGTTTTGTTGGGTAAACATGAGTGTGGTTTTAGCTCTTTAAATTTTATAACTTCAATTTTTTTCTTGCTCTTTAAATTTTATAACTTCAGTTTTTTTTCTTGCAGTTGAAATGGATGCAGTCAGAACTGAATGTTGAAGAAGTGGTAAATGACAGGAGCTGGAAGGTATAAAATAACGTTGGTGTTTGGAAAGAAGTAGGATGGAAACTCAACTAGCAAAGGGAAACCAAGGGAGGAGGAGTAAAGAGTGCCGTGAGGCTGTAAGGAGAGTAGAGATCACTTGTTTACATTTACAGTTGAGGGCTGTAACCTTTTGGGGTGGGGGGGGGTGGGGACAGCAGGATGCAGTTAGCATCTAATTAGAGCCATTTTATAATAATTAGCTTTACAGGGCCAGGCGAGGTGGCTCACACCTGTAATCTCAACACTTTGGGAGGCCAAGGCGGGTGGGTCACCTGAGGTCAGGAGTTCAAGACCAGCCTGGCCTGGCCAACATGGTGAAACCCTGTGTCTACTACAAATACAAAAATTAGCGTGGTGGCATGAGCCTGTAATCCCAGCTACTCGGGAGGCTGAGGCAGAAGAATCGCTCGAACTCGGAAGGCAGAGGTTGGAGTGAGCTGAGATCAAGCCATTGCACTCCAGCCTGGGCGACAGAATGAGACTCCATCTCCAAAAAAAAAAAACCAAAACAAAATTAGCTTTATAAGCATATGATAGAACTGAAAGAGCTGCCATCATAATGGCATTAGAGACATTCTCTATGTCTCCTAACACTAATTACAGGCATGGTTGATACTTAGAGTTACTACTCAGAACCTTCAAGGAGGCTATTTGTTAAAATTAGCCTTTTTGAGCTCAGTTACTTTCCGTAAGTTTTCCTATCATTAGGTAACCTGTACAGTTGCTTGTCTTCTAACTTATCTGATCATAAAACTTGTTGTTATATGTAGTTTTACTGGTATCTAATAATACGGCTTTTTATTGCTCATAGATTTACAAGCTCATTATTATTATTGCATAGTTCTTGTTAGGAACTAGATTAGGGGACCAGATCCCAGAAACTTACATATAGTCAAAATTCATGAAACTCTGACTTTAGTTTTCTGAAAAAGTATATCCATTTACCCCTCTCTAAAACTCTAAAAGATTTACAAAGGGCAAAAATCTATTAAATCTGAGAAAATGTACTGAAAATTCTGTTTTATCATTTGAACTTAACTAGTGGAATGTTGTTAAACTGTATGCTTATAAGAGAGGTTAGCTGAACCAAAACCAGAATGTACCAGCTTGCTGAGACATGAACACATTGCAAAATACAAATTGGCTTTCTTTGCTTTATCACATTTCTCTATCTTATCCTCTTTGCCAGGGTTTCCTATTCCTGCCCTTTCCACCAACATGATAAGGTGTCTGTCACTTGAGAGGATTTGGCAATATTTTCCCATTTGTATTCTCTGGAGAAATAATATTTACTCTTGGGATTAGATGGGGAAGGGGTACAATGAAACATCTGGCTTGAAAAAACAAGTGCAGAAGTTTATGATATATGTAAAATGTAGTGGGAAGAGTGAACTATTTTGGATTTAATATTAGTTTTAAAGAAAATATGGTCTATCCACTCCACAGAAGATGAGGCCCCTACTTGTTTTAAAAAGAAGAAAATGTAGCCATGGTGCTCTGGTGCAGTGGGACAGCAGAAGTGGATAGGAAATCATTTGGGAAAAGGATTTGGAGAGGCTCAGCCAAGTTGTATATATCACCCCAACCAGTGTGTCAAGGCCACTAAACCGAAGCCTCCCTCTTGTCTGATTGGGAATTTCAGGGAAATGTCAGGTCTGGAAATGGGTGAGATGAATTGTAAGACAAAAGGGCTAGAAAGAGTCTATATAATTTCTACATATTTTCTTTTAATTGTGAGATGCATATGCCAAAGATTATGTGACATGTAGAATTTAATGAATATTAATAAAATGAATATTCATGTAACTACCACTCAGCTTAAGAAATTGAATAATAGGCCAGGTGCAGTGGCTCATGCCTGTAGTCTCAGCACTTTGGGAGGCCGAGGTGAGTGGATCTCTTGAGGTGAGGAGTTCGATACCAGCCTGACCAACAGGGTGAAACCCCATCTCTACTAAAAATACAAAAAATTAGCTGGGTGTGGTGGCAGGTGCCTGTAGTCCCAGCTACTCGGGAGGCTGAGGCGGGAGAATTGCTTGAACCCAGGAGGTGGAGGTTGCAGTGAGCCGAGATCACGCCATTGCACTCCAGCCTGGGCGACAAGAGCAAAACTCCGTCTCAAAAAAATAAATAAGTAAAAAGAAATAGAGTAACAGTACCTCACAACCTCTGTGTTTAGATTTTTCTTTTATTTTTATAATAGTCAATGGCAGCCAACATAGGTAGTTTTTTTTTTTTTTTTTTTTAACCTGAAAAGTGATTTGTTCTTTACATTAATGATGCATGGGGGTAAATTCTGAGAAGAAATTCTTTTTCAATTTCAGAATTGTTATAATTGGACACTTAAAATTTTTGACATGTGATTTAAGTTTTTTTAATATTAAAAATATTAAAAAAAATTTTTAAGAGTAGTAATATACAGTAAAAATTTTGCCTTCTGTCCCTCTCCTTCAGCTACCTCCTACTTTCCCTTCCTTCTGAAAGATGGTATATGCTTTCAGATACTCACACCTTTTCTAATTTTATGTGTGTGTATTTTTCTACCTTTGTTACACAAGTGAGAGTGTACTATTCAGACTTTGTTTTTTTCCCTTAATAATCTTGGAGATCTTTTTAAGTCAGAACATAAATTATTTTTAACCTTGCATGTATTCCATTGAATAATCGTATTAAATTTTTATTTAACACAGTTCCATGTGGACATTTAGTTATTGAGCATTCTTTATTTAAACTTGTTTTAGATATTTTTGTGTTGTTGTTTAAAAAATGTCCAGAATATGAAATTGAAATGTTTGCTAGTAACTAAATTACCTGGCTCTCGATGATTTTTTCCCGAAGTAACTTAAATTTTATTAAAATATTAGAATTGTCTTGCAAATGGATGTTAAGGCCTTCTGTGCATTCAGCACCTCATAAGTCAGTTTGAACTGCTGAGGAAACTCTTCTGTTTCCTCAGTCTGTTGACTTAGGACAAAAATGGTAATAGCCTTTTGAAGCATACTAAATTGAATTTAGTTCCAGGCCTGATTTATACAGGATAATTCAATGACTTTTGTTTCTGTTTCAATATTTTAGGTGTTTAATGAACGCTGCCGAATTCACTTCAAGCCTCCAAAGAATGAATAAAGAGAGATTCTTTTTTTTTTTTTTTTTTTTAAGGACTGGGTCATCTCATAAGAGCTAAGCATGACAGATATCAACAGGGCGGGCTTTCTAGGATGATTTCTGAGCCAACAGTCCAAGACCTTTTGTTGATTTCAGCCCCACTTAGCCAAGACCTCAAGTATAAATAATTCTGATAATTATGGAGAAATCAACTGCTATTTTATACTGATTCTGTAAAAAAAAAAAAAAAAAAAGTTTTGTAACTATTAAAATAATTTTCTGACTCAGTGTACATATTTATTTGATTGTTTTCTATGTTGAGGCAGTTCTCTTTTTATTTATTGAATTTTTAGTTTTTATTTTTTTAATATCCTGTCAGGTTGTAAGACAGTTCTCATAAGAGAATTTGCATGCACTTGCAATATCTGATTTGTATTGTACTTTTTAATTTTTATAAATTTATTGGCATGGATGTGGACCCTTTTGGTTATTGATAAGTTTATTCCTTGATTTATCTTTGTGGGTTGATTATAAAAGGGCAGTATTATAAGCTGGACACTGTCCAAAGAAGTTTTCTTTTAGTACCTTAACTGATCTTATTTTCAGATGTAAAAACTAATTTTTGGTGGAATTCTTTCTTGGACAGTATTTCCATGGTCATGGAAAAGGAAAGAAATTCAGGAAAGGGAAAAGCAGGGAAGAGCTTGCATGACAGCAAATAAGTTAGTAACAAACCTGCTGTAATTGCAGGATTTGGTCCTTGCAAAAAACCACTTTCTAGTATGGAATGGTTATGTTGTTAGTTTTCTATTGCTGCTTAACAGATTACCACAAACAGTATCTTACAGTTCTGTAGGCCAGATGAGCAGATTTGACTGGACTTTTTTTTTTGTTCAGGGTCTCAAAGCTGAAATCAAGCTGAGTGCTAGGCTGGGCTTTGGTCTGGAGTCTAGGGGAAGAGTCTGCTGCTAAGCTCACTGAGTTGCCAGATTGTTGCATCGTGGGCCTGAGGTCCCCATTTCCTTGCTGACTGTCAGGTACCACTCAGCTCCAGGAAGCTACCCACATTTCTTGACACATGGCTTCTTCCATCTTTGAGCTGGCTGTGGTGCATTCATTTCTTCTCATACTTGGAATCTGACTTCCCTTTCTGCTACAAACCAGACAAAATGATTTTAAAGGGCTTGTGTGATTAGGCCTACCACATCTTTTTGCTTAACTCAAAGTCAACTGATGAGAATCATAATTACATCTGCAAATCTCTTGCCAGATTATGTAATAACCACAGACACCAAGTTTCATGGTCTGAGGGATATCTTGGGGAGCCAATTTAGGACTCTGCCCACCACAGTGATTTAAACAAGCCACCTGGCTCTGGCCCAGTTAGATTAGCCAGCTAGGTCCCTGGTAGGCCAATGTGTACTGGTAGGTCAATGTGTACACTGACCACCATCAGATTATGCATTTGGAAATGAGTGATAAAGATACAAAGTGCCCACCATTCTTTCAACAAAACTTTGAGCACTTACTGTAGGTCAGACACTTTTTGTGGAGATTATAATCTAGTCTCAACAAAAATTTCCTAGAGGTCCGCAGTAAAAAATGCCTTTATATATAAAGTTGAGTAAGTAATTTTTGGGTAGATAAGTGAGTTGAAAGGATGGATGCAAGAATAGAAAGACGGAGATCTCCCTGATTCTGCTGCTCAGGAGGGAATTCAGATCCTTGGAAAGGATTCATTTACAGTCTTTCCAGAATTTCAGGTCTGCCAAAATACCATCTAGCTAATCCAATTATGTTAGTAGAGTGCCTGAATCATTCCAGTGTAACATATGAAAAATGTGCAATGATGGCAGCGTGGAGTGACAGTATAAATGGATAGGTTTAGTGTGATGAATGGCATTTAAAGCCTCAACTAATGAAGGAAGATGGATGACACTGCTTTTGAAAGTTGATTTGCCTGCCGAAAAAGTGTCCTGTGTGTAATTACTGCCTTAGAACAATTTGTTGATTTGCTTTTGTTGCCTGAAAGATAGGATTCAGAAACACACACACAAAAGAAGTAGAAGGTGCGAAAATTCACAGGTGAGTTTGGCCCTTCCTTGGCAGAACAGAAGGCAGCCATATGAAGAAACACCTATGATGATACATTTGCAAATTCTTTTAACAAATATTTAAATGCCTTCCTGGGCACTATTAACCACTATTGTTACATCACTCAGGAAAACAAAAATACCTGCTTTTAAAGAGCTTATATTTGGTGAAGGAAGATAGTAGTAAGTTGTATGCTAAAATGTGATAAAGTTCTATGAAAAAAATAGAGAAGGAAATCAGGAATGGGATGGAGAGTGGGTTGCAAATGACTGTTTTCAGCTGACTGGAAAATATAATGCCCTTGTCTTTGAAAAGTTGCTTTAACTTAAGGTTGAAATGTACCAAGTAAGTGCAGTAATAAAAAGGGTGTTTTCTAATATGTCATTCTTTTATAAGTTGTGCTCCGAACTACGTGTGTTGGCTCATGTCTGCAATCCCAGTACTTTGGGAGGCTGAGTCGGAAGGATCAAGAGCCCAGGAGTTCAAGACCAGCCCAGGCAACATAGTGAGACCCAGTCTCTTAAAAAAAAATTTTAAATGGTGCTTGTCTGTAGTCCCAGCTACTCATGAGGCTGAGACAGGAAGATCTCTTGAACTCAGGAGGTTGAGGCTCCAGTGAACTATGATTGTGCCACTGCCTTCTAGCCTTGGTGGCAGAGCAAGATCCTGTTTTAATAATAAGTTGTACACTGAAGATACCAGTTTGGAAAATGTAGTGATAATGTACCCAGTGCTGCTATAGTAGTCCCTGCTAATGTGCCAGTGTCCAGGAGGGATAAACTTGTAATCTTGTAAACTGGGAGATTAATCAAATGTGTGAACCCTTTTTAAATCCAGAAAAATGAACATTCTATCTAGAGTTAGGTGATCTAATCAAACATATTAGAGATTACTTAGGTTACTCATGATTTCTGTGTGTATTTAGCTTTGTAGAATACCCTTAATGAATTTGATTGACCCTTAAAAAAGAATCTTTATTATTGAGCATAAACATTGAAGAATAAAGAAGATAGAAAGTGATCACTCCTGATTGGGGTAGCATTTCCAGGACAAGCCTAATTTTATCCCACAGAATTACGTTGGGAAGGAAATTCAAAACATTAATAAGAGGTTTAGACAAACATGGCTTCCAGCTTCTGAATGCAATGGCCAGCTGGGGGCACCCCTGTCCAAGGGAAGAGGACTTGGGGAGGTGCATTTGTGTATCTCCTGGTGCATTAAGAAGAGCTAGGTAATCTACTGGCACTTAAAGATAATTGCTGTGATTGAATAATTTTCCCACTCCAGTTTTAAAAACCAGCAAGCAAAATTTCTCCTGCTTAAAAGCCCTCAATGGCTGGCCGGGCACAGTGGCTCACGCCTGTAATCCCAGCGCTTTGGGAGGCTGAGGTGGGCAGATCACTTGAGGTCAGGAGTTCAAGACCAGTCTGGCCAACATGGTGAAACCCTGTCTCTACTAAAAATACAAAAATTAGCTGGGTGTGGTGGCGGGCGCCTGTAATCCAAGCTACTCGGGAGGCTGAGGCAGGAGAATCGCTTAAACCCAGAAGGTGGAGGTTGCAGTGAGCTGAGACCGTGCCACTGCACTCCAGCCTGGGCAACAGATTTTTGACAGATTTGAGACTGTCTCAAAAAAAAAAGCAAAAAAAAAAAAGCACCACCAGTGGCTTCTCAGTGCCTTGAAGACAGTTACAAATTCCTTAAAGTGGCTTAGGAAGTCCATGCTCTGTCTCCTGCTCACCTCCAACCTCACTGCTTGCTATGGTGCATGCACTCTGTTCCCCACTAAACTTCTTTGTGCTCCAAGAAAAGACCCAGTCTCACCTCTGAACATCTGTGCATTCTCTCTCTTCCCTGGCCAAATCCTACCCATGCTTCAGGTCTCAGCTATCATTTCCTTCAGCAAGGCTTTCCTGACCTCTCAAATACAAGTTCGATAACACCTCTATCATGATCTTTATCACACTTAGAATTCCTCGCTTATCTCTTCCTCCACCTGTTTTTGAGGGCTGGCACTGTGCTTCTCAGTGTCTAAGCTGGATGAGACACTGCTGGTTTCCTACCCTATATCCGTTTTTCTCTTCCTTACCAATAGAATCCTGGTTTTGTTTAGGGTAGCATTGTGCCCAGCTTCCCCTGCAGCTCCAAGTGTCAGCCAGACAATCCTGGCCAATGAGATAGGCTAGGGCGTTTTTGAAAAACGTTTACCGTGCGAAGAGAACTGTCCCTTCCTCCTCTTTTCCTCCTTCTTTCTACCTGGAATGTGGTTAGGGTGGCTAGAAGTGACAAGGATTAGGGCTATTTGCCTATGTGGTGACAAAGACGAAAGACGAAGATGAAAACCATGTTGAGCATGGCTGAACAGAAAGAAGGAGAAGGAATTGTGTGTTGTCATTCCAGCCCTGGGCTACCTGCCTTCAAACTTATTATATGAAGGTGGTGAGATATTATGTGAGATGTTATTATCTGTTCATTTGGGGATGTAACAGGAGTGGTTACCCTATTTGGTTAAAACTCTATATTTGGGATTCTATTACATGCAGCCAAATATAGCCAATAAGTGATACGCTGCTCAAATATTTGCTCAATTAATGAAGATTGTAATAATAATCGCTCATTTGCCAAGTGCTTACTACAAATTAGGCTCCATTCTAAGTACTTTATGGCAGATTCTAATAGGAAAATTCTGGAGAATACTAAGCCCTACATGAAGAAATAGGCAGAATTGTGTGGAAGAATTTGGGAGAAATCTTATTTCTCTAAAAGGAAACTTAGCATTAATAGCTAGCCCAACCAGGGCCTGCCCATTACTTGGTTCCTAAGGGTGGGGATCAGATCTCTTTAACATATTGCAACATGTTGGCTGGGTGTGGTGGCTCACACCTATATCTCAACACTTTGGGAGGCCAAGGCAGGCAGGTTGCTTGAGCTCAGGAGTTTAAGGCCAGCCTGGGCAACATGGTGAAACCCCATCTCTGTCAACAATACAAAAAAATTAGCCAGGTGTGGTGGTGTGTGCCTGTGGTCCCAGCTACTCTGGAGGCTGAGGTGGGAGGATCGCTTGAGCCCAGGAGGCGGAGGTTGCAGTGAGGCGCGATCACACCACTGAACTCTAGCCCGGGCAAAAGAGTGAGACTCCATCTCAAAATAATAATAATTAAAATAAAATAAAATATTTCAACATGTGAATGCCATTCCCGCCTTGCTTAATTGTTCAGCCCACAATCTCTCCCTACTTCTCTAAGGACAAATATGCTGGTCAGTCTATTTATCTAAGTATCTCTGTCTGTCTAACTCTATTTATCTATCTGTCTCTCTCTCTCTCTCTGTCTATACCTTTCTGCTTTTTATCTACCTATCCATCCATTCATCCATTTGTCATGTGGATCAGATGCCTGCCACATCAGAGCCCTTTCTAAGGAAGACTGACCCACAGCTCCTACTGAAAGAGCGCCCCCAGATGACCCATTCTGCATTAGGTTGATCAGACTAAGGTTGGGCAGCTCGCCCAAGAACTGCCAAACCTTAAGTTGGCCAGTGTCCTATGACATGACTTGGGGCAAAAAGAGGATCTAGGCAATCGAATTTTTCACAGCTTTGAACTGGGAAATACTGAGAGAATTATGTAGTGAGCGGTGGGAAGTAAGGCCTGAAGGAGAGGGGTGATGAGGCACAACAGAGGCCATGGAAGCTCAATATTCTGAGAAAGCAGAAGCTGTAAGGATGTACACCATGAGGCAAAGAAGAGTTATATAGAGTAGAAGAAAGAACGCCAGTGGGAGCTGGCAGAAAAGTAGACACAAAGAGAAGTACAGACAGCTGCTTGGGGAACAGCTGAGACCCATTAATGATGGAGCCCTACAACAAAAACCAATTACCACAGTTCTTCAGGTTTTTAGAGCTGCCTGGATTCTGATTCTGGCTATGAGACCCAGTTCTGTGTGGGCCCCTTTCCTCTATGAAGGCTGGCTATTTGGCATTTTGTAGATTTCTAAGCAAACGCATCTTTATAAAGAATCCCTGTTACATAAAATAAATTCTCTTGAACCAAAAGAGCCTATCTAAAGCATTCCCAGTGAGCCAGTGTCCAAGCAGTATCTCCCTGTTTAAATAATCCACTGACATTAGCACATTATTTTCCTCATGAAATACTTCTCATATTGTTTAGAGCAGCAGGGATGGGCTTGGGTAGCTCCTTGGGTGAAACTCGTCACTGCGTCTGAACTTCAAGTCCAACAAGGTAAGCCTCTGAGCCTCCAGGGCCCAGGATGAGTCTCTGGAACTCTCCAAATGAGAAATAGACAGATAATGATTGATTCTCTCCCTCAGGTAGGGGAGGAAATCTGTTTCCCAGAGAGAACAGAATAAGCCCTGCCCACAGCCCTGGGCATGGTCATACCCTCTGAATCTTCACTTGGCCCGATACCAGTGGCCACACACTGTGCCAAAAACACAGTCTGTGGCAGAAAATTCTAGGAGTGTCTGCCAGAGTACGGGTTGAGTCTCTCACCCCTGCAAGGCAAGAGTACATTCTCTGTCTCTCCCTTTGGGGTCAGGCAAAATAATATTTGCAATAGAGTACAAATTCTTGCTTCCAGATTCCATTTCAAATTTGGTGGGGAAAATATTTCAGAGATGCAATTTTTCCTTTGGTTGCAAGAGTACTGCTGAGGGAAGATCGGTCTTTTTTGAGGGGAAACTTGTTCCTTTAACAGCTGTTAATGACCAAGAAACTTCCAAACACTCTCTCCATCAGCAGTTTATCCAGTTGCAGGTCTGTCTTTTTCACATTACTCTGAGAATACCAACAATTCTTGGAGAATAAGTCTAATTCAAACACCACTTCCTAACCCTTTAAAATACGCTTAAAAAAAATAGTCATCTTCTGCAATAAAGTTGTTTTTAAATTATTCCAATTTTTCACTTTTTAACCAATTTGTAATTCGTTATGGTATATATGAAATTTGTATCCAAATTTTTGATTATTTTCCAAAATAAAATGCAGTATTTCAACAGCATTTAGTAAATAAAAAAAATTTTTACATTGCTTTTATTCCATCTGGCTTAAATTTGGCTGACATTTTTTTTCCTTTGGGGGAAAAGCCTTGCTCTGTCGCCCAGGTTGGAGTGCAGTGGCAGAATCTCAGCTCACTGCAACCTCTGCCTTCCAGGTTCAGAGGAGGTTCCTGCCTCAGCCTACTGAGTAGCTGGGATTACAGGCATGCACCACCACACCCATCTAATTTTTGTACTTTTAGTAGGATGGGGTTTCACCATGTTATCCAGGCTGGTCTCTAACTCCTGACCTCAAGTGATCTGCCCACCTCGGCCTCCCAAAGTGCTGGGATTACAGGTGTGAGCCATCATGCCTGGCCTGGCTCAGTGGAATATTTTGTAATACATTTTATACTTTAAGATATATTTTTAATTCCATTAGAACTAGTATTTCCACTACACCTTTTCCCTTTATATCACAGTAGCACTCAACCCTTGCTGACATCAGAATCACCTGGACTATTTTCCAGAGATTCTTTTTTAATCCATCGGCAGTGGTACCCTACCTTGGAAGTTTTGGTGTTAATTGGTAAGTTAAGAGAGTCTAATATGCAGGCAAGATCAAGAATCCCTGCACACATTACTTGATATTTTTTCCTATTTATTTTTATTTATTGTTATGTTCTCTTTAACATGAAGTGTACCTAACCAGCAACAGGATATATTTATCTATTTGTTCAAGTATTTTATTTTGGACAGTGAATTGTTGTAGAGTCACATGTTACTGAACAATGGGGACACATTCTGAGAAATATGCCATTAAACAATTTTGTCATTGTGCAAACATCATAGACTATACTTACACAAACCTAGATATTTGTACAGACTACTATACACCTAGGCTATATGGTATAGCCTATTGCTCCTAGGCTACTAACCTGTATAGCCTGTTACCATACTGAATACAGTGCAGTAGGCAATCATAACACAATGGTGAGTATTTGTATCTATGTAAACACAGAACAGGCACTCTGGGATACCAAGGCAGGAGGATCACTGGAGCCCAGGAGTTTGAGAACAGCCTGGGCAATATAGCGAGACCCTGTCTCTACCAAAAAAAAGAAAAAAAGAAAGAAAGAAATTGGCCGGGCGTGGTGGCTCACGCCTGTAATCCCAGCCCTTTGGGAGGCCAAGGCGGGTGGATCATGAGGTCAGGAGATAGAGACCATCCTGGCTAAAACGGTGAAACCCCGTCTCTATTAGAAAACACAAAAAATTAGCTGGGTATGGTGGCGGGTGCCTGTAGTCCCAGCTACTCGGGAGGCTGAGGCAGGAGAATGGCATGAACCTGGGCAGCGGAGCTTGCAGTGAGCTGAGACCCACTGCGCTCCAGCCCTGGCGACAAAGCAAGCCTCCGTCTCAAAAAAAAAAACAAAAAAGGAAAGAAAAGGAAAAAATCAGCCAGGCATGGTGGCATGCGCCTGTAGTCCAAGGTACTTGGAAGGCTGAAGGAGAAGGATCTCTTGAGTCCAGGAGTTTGAGGTTGCAGTGAGCTATGATCATGCCACTGTACTCCAGCCTGAGTATTAAAGTGAGACTCTGTCTCCTAAAATAAGAAAAAAAAAAAAAAAAAGAAAGAAAACAAAAAACAAACAAAAACACATAGAAAGTTACAGTAAAAATCAGTATAAAAAAATTTTAAATGGTGTAATAAACAGAGCTTGCAGGACTGGAAGCTGCTCTGGGTGAGTCAGCGAGTGAGTGGTGAGTGAATGTGAAGGCCTGAGACTGTGAGCTCCTGTAGACTTTATAAACACTGTACACTTAGGCTACACTACATTTATTTTAAAATTTTTCTTTCTTCAACAATAAATTAGCCTTAACTTACTGTAAAATTTTACTTCATAAGCTTTTAAAATTTTTTGGCTCTTGTAATAACAACACTTAAAAGAGAAACATTGCACAGCTGTACAAAAATATTTTTCTTTTATATCCTTATTCTAGAAGCTTTTTTCTATATTTAATTTTTTTACTTTTTAAGATTTTTATTAAAAATGAAGACACAAACACAGCGATTAGCCTAGGCCTACACAGGGTCAGGATGATCAATATTACTATTTTCTTTCTTTCTTTGTTTTTTTTTTTGAGACAGAGTTTTGCTCTTGTTGCCCAGGCTGGAGTGCAGTGGTGCGATCTCAGCTCACGTCAGCCTCCTGGGTTCAAGTGATTCTCCTGCCTCAGCCTCCCGAGTAGCTGGGATTACAGGCATGTGCCACGATGCCTGGCTAATTTTGTATTTTCAGTACAGATGGGGTTTCTCCATGTTGGTCAGGCTGGTCTCAAACTCCCGACCTCAGGTGATCCGCCCGCCTCGGCCTCCCAAAGTGTTGGGATTACAGGTGTGAACCACCATGCCTGGCCGAATATTACTATTTTCAACCTCCACATCTTATTCCACTGGAAGGTCTTCAGAGACAATAACACACATAGAGTTATCTCCTACGATAACAATGCCTTCTTCTAGAATACCCCCTGAAGCATTTGCCAGAGGCTGTTTTACAGTTAACTTAAAAAAAAAAGTACAAGGAGTACATTATAAAATAATGATAAAAAGTGTAGTACAGTAAATACATAAGCCAATAACATAGTTGTTTATTATCATTATCAAGTGTTATGTACTGTACACAATTGTATGCACTATACTTTTATATGACTGGTGGCAAGGTAGGTTTGTTTACACCAGCATCACCAAAAACATGTGAGTAATGCATTGCATTAAGTTTTTACTATGGCTACGATGTCACTAGGTGATAGGAATTTTTCAGCTGCATTATAATTTTATGGGACCCCGTTGTATATGTGGTCTGTCATTGACGAAAACATCATTATGGCAGTGCATGAATGTCATTCTCTTTGCATAGGTTTTGTATGTCCCTTATAAGATTAATTTTTAAACGTGTGATGTATTTAGACTTCTCACCCCAAAATCAGGTCAAAGTAAAGCTAATCATCCTAATTATGGAGTTTCGTATATCTTTGATCAACTGCTCTGTGTATACAGCTACCGGTGTGTGTGTCTATGTTTTTGCATTGCTCAGAAAAGAATTCGTATTACTGGGCCAGTAGAGTTGTCTCTAGTTGTTCTTGTTACCTAAGAGCTCCAGAGTACTAATGCTAGTCAGCCAGCGGAGATCTTTTAGTTCACTTATTGACTGTTTATGTGCTAGGAGCTGAAGGCAGATGAATAGGATAGCTTCTCCATTCTGAGGCATTAAGAGTTAGTAATGGTTATTTAAAAACAACCAGTGTTTCAACTCTCCCTTATGTATCTGCTTCAAGGGGTCAGAATAGCGGAGGGAAGGAATTCTGAGCATATGGTAGTACAGTGTAGGGGTTAAGAGCATTGGCCCTGGAGGCAGACAGCCTAGGATCACATCCTCACTTCTCTACTAACTAGTCAGGCGGCCTTGCACAAGTAATTTCACCTCTCTACACTCAGTCTTCTGTAAAGAGGGGATAGCAATAATATTTACCTCATGAGATTGTTATAAAAGTTAAATAAGTTTTATTTGTAAAGTCTTTGGAACACTACCTAGACTATGGTAAGCATTTAATATATATTAGCTATTATTATTATTTGGGACAGAGGATTGGCAAGTGGCATTAATGGGGTGATGAGCAGAGTGCAGAGCCCAGAGGGAGACTTTAGAGCAGCGGTGTCCAATCTTTTGGCTTCCCTGGCCATATTGGTAGAAGAATTGTCTTGGGCCCCACATAAATACACTAACTCTAATGATAGCTGATGAGCTAAAAAAAAACCTCATAATATTTTAAGAAAGTTTACGAATTTGTGTTGGGCTGCATTCAAAGCTGTCCTGGGTGCCTGTGGGTTGCAGGTTGGACAAGCTTGCTTTAGAACATCTTTTTTTTTTTCGTAAGAGACAGGATCTTGCTCTCTCACTCAGGCTGGAGTGCAGTGGTGCAATCATAGCTCACAGCAACCTTGAAATCCTGTGCTCAAGCAGTCCTCCTGCCTCAGCCTCACAAGTAGCTACAGGTGCACACCACCACACCAGGCTCGAGCAATTTTTTTTTTTTTTTGGGATAGAGTCTTGCTCTGTAGCCAGGCTGGAGTGCAGTGGTGTGATCTCGGCTCACTGCAACCTCTGCCTCCCGGGTTCAAGCGATTCTTCTGCCTCAGCCTCCCGAGTAACGGGACTATAGGCGCAAGCTACGACGTCCAGCTAATTTTTGGAGTTTTAGTAGAGACAGGGTTTCACCATGTTGCCATGATGGTCTCTATTTCTTGACCTCGTGATCTGCCCACCTCAGCCTCCCAAAGTACTGGGATTACAGGCGTGAGCGACTACACCTGGCCCCGGCTAGAGCATGTTTTAGACAAGTTTTCTCTTCACTTTGCCTCTCTCATTCTCTCCTTTTCCTTTACTCTCCCCTCCACTTCCTTTTCCTTTCTCCTTCCCTAACAATTCAGCCCCAAATCCATTAAGTAGGGCCAAGGAGAGCAGATATTGGTTTTGGATGGTCTGAAACTAGATGTTGGAGTTGGCTTCTCCATGGGTAGGTGCCCACCCACCATGGTGGAGCATAGCTGGCATGGAAAGGGCAGGTACTTACGTAGAGGGATAGTGGCAATGGTCCAGGACAGGATGTAAGAGACTGAGCATTGGGGGGCAGATGATGGGGTGGGGAGGGTGGAGGTGGGAGTCACAAGGGTGGGGGACAGGAGCAAGGATGGAAGACTTTACAAATACGTAGAAATTAAACAACACACTCCTAAATAATCAATGGGTCAAAGAAGAAATCAAGAAAGAAATCAAGAAAAAATCAAAAGGAAAGTTAGAAAGTACTTTGACATGAATGAAAATAAACAACATACCAAAACGTATGGAATGCAGCTAAAGCAATGCTTAGAAGGAAATTTATAGCTGTCAACACTTATGCCAAAAAATATAATATCAAATCAATAACCTAACTTTTACCTTAAGACACAGAAAATAGAAGATCAAAGTCAACCCAAAGCAAGCAGAGGGAAAGAAATAATAAAGATTAGAGTAGAAATTAATAAAATAGAGAATAGAAAAACACTGCAGAATATCATTGAAACAAAAGTTGTTTTTTTGAAAAGATGAACAAAGTTGACAAACCTACAGGTAGACTAAGAGCAAAAAGAGAATACTCAAATTACTAGAATCAGAAATGAAAGGGGAGACATAATACTGTCGTTACAGAAATGAAAGGATTATGAAGGAATACTATGAACAATTGTATGCCAATAACAGATAACATAGATAAAATGAACAATTCCTAGAATAACACATACTACCAAAACTGACCCAAGAAGAAACAGTCAACCTAAATAGACCTATAATAAGTTTGGATATTGAATTAGTAATAAAAAAAAACATCCCACAGAGAAAAGCCCGGGCCCAGATGGCTTTATTGCTGAATTCTACTAAAGGTTTAAAGAAGGCTGGGCACAGTGGCTCACGCCTGTAATACTAGTGTTTTGGGAGGCCAAGGTGGGTGGATCACTTGAGGTCAGGAGTTTGAGACCAGACTGGCCAACATGGTGAAACACTGTCTCTACTGAAAAAATATAAAAATTAGCCCAGAGTGGTAGTGGGCGCCTGTAATCCCAGCTACTTAAGAGGTTGAGGCAGGAAAATCACTTGAACCCAGAAGACGGAGGTTGCAGTGAGCTGAGACTGGCCACTGCACTCCAGCCTGGGCAACAGAGTGAGACCATTTCTCAAAAAAAAAAAAAAAGGTTTAAAGAAGAATTAATACCAATTCACTAATTCTACCAAAACAAGACAAAGGTGTCACAAGAAAACTATAGACAGGCTGGACAAAGTGGCTCATGCCTGTAATCCCAATGCTTTGGGAGGCAAAGGAGGGTGGATCACCTTTGGTCAGGAATTCAAGACCAGGCTGGCCAAGATGGTGAAACCCTGTCTCTACTAAAATACAAAAATTAGCCGGGCGTGGTGGTGCATGACTGTAGTCCCAACTCCCAACTACTCAGGAGGTTAAGGCAGGAGAATCGCTTGAACCTGAGAGGCAGAGGTTGCAGTGAGCCAAGATTGTGCCACTGCACTCCAGCCTGGGTGACAGAGCGAAACTCTGTCTCAACAACAACAACAACAACAACAACAAGAAAACTGTAGACCAATATTTCTTATGAATATAAATGCAAAAATCCTCAACAAAATTCTAGCAAACTGTATGTAGCACATCTAAAAATAATTATATATCATGACCACATGGGATTTATTCCAGAAACGCAAAGTTGGTTTCATATCAAAAAATCAATATAATATACTGTATCGATAGAATAAAAAACAAAACCACATCACTGTTTCAACAGATGCAGAAGGAGCATTTAATAAAATCCAATGTCCTTTCATAATAAAAATGAACTAGAAGGAAACTTTCTTTTTTTGAAACAGGGTCTCACTTTGTCACTGGAGTGCAGTGGCATAATCTTGGCTCACTGCAGCCTCAACCTCCGGGTTCAAGTGATTCTCTGGCCTCAGCTCCCCAAGTAGCTGAGACTACAGGCGTGTATTACCATGCCCAGATAATTTTTGTATTTTTTGTAGAGACAGGATTTCACCATGTTATCCAGGCTGGTCTCTAACTCCTGAGCTCAAGTGATCTACCCGCCTCAGCCTCCCAAAGTGCTAGGGTTACAGGTGTGAGCCACCATGCCCAGCCTTGAAGTAAACTTTCTTAACTTAATAAAAGGCATCTGTGAAAACTCCACAGCTAACTTTATACTAAAGGATAAAAAAATTATATGTTTTCCCCCTAAGATCAGAAACAAGACAAGGATGCCTGCTCTCATCACTTCTATTCAATTTTATATTGAAGTTTCTCAGCAGTGCGATTAGACAAGAAAAAAAAGTATCCAGGTTAGAAAAGGGGAAATAAAACTGCCTCTATTTGCAATGATATGATCTTGTATATAGAAAATTTTAAAGAATCCACCAATACACAAGTTCATCAAGGTTAAAAAATATAAGATCAATGTACAAAAATCAATTGTATTTCTATAAACTTGCAATACATAAGCCAAAAAGTCTCATTTATAGTAGCATCAACAAGAACAAAATATTTGGGAATGAATTTAACAAAAAAAGTACAAAATATATACTCTGAAAACTAAAAATAATTGTTGAAAGAAATACAGATAGAAATAATTGGGAAAACATCTTATGTTCATGGATCAGAGGCTTAATATTGTTAAGATGGCAGTATTGCCCAAACTTATCTACAGATTCAACATAATCTCTATGAAAATCCTAGCTCATGGCCGGGCGCGGTGGCTCAAGCCTGTAATCCTAGCACTTTGGGAGGCCGAGGTGGGCGAATCACGATGTCAGGAGTTCGAGACCATCCTGGCCAACATAGCGAAACCCTGCCTCTACTAAAAATACAAAAAATTAGCAGTGGGCGCCTGTAGTCCCAGCTACTCGGGAGGCTGAGGCAGGAGAATGGCGTGAACCCAGGAGGCGGAGCTTGCAGTGAGCCGAGATGGTGCCACTGCACTCCAGCCTGGGGGACAGAGCCAGACTCTGTCTCCAAAAAAAAAAAAAGAAAAAAAAGAAAATCCTAGCTCACTTCTTTGTAGAAATTTATAAGCTGATTCTAAAATTCATGTGGAAGTTCAAAGAATTTGGAAGAGCCAAAAAACTCTTGAAAAGGAAGAACAAACCTGGAGGACTCACACTTCACAATTGTAAAAGTTATTGCAAGGCAACAGTAATCAAAAAAGTGTAGTACTGACAAAAGGATAGATATATAGATTAATGGAATAAAATTGAGAGTCGAAAAATGAACTCATGTGCCTGTGATCAACTGATTTTCAACAAGGGTGCCAAGATCATTCGATGGGGTAAAAAAAAGTCTTTTCAACCAATGGTTCTGAGATAACTAGAGAGCCACATGCAAAAGAATGAAGTTGGACCCCTACCTCACACCATATACAAAAATTAACTCAAAAGGGATAAAAGACCTAAATGTAAGAGCTAAAGCTACATAACACTTAGAAGAAAACAGAGGAGTAAATCATTATGAGTTTGGATTTGGCAAAGGATCCTTAGTTATTATACCAACAGCATGAGGAGCAAAAGGATAAATAGATAATTTGGACTTCATTAAAATTAAAAACTTCGGTGCTTCAGAGAATGCCATCAAGAGATTGAAAAGATAACCACAAAATGAGAAGAAAATATTTGCAAATCATATATCAGATAAGGGGCCTGTATTCAGAATATATGCTGTGGTTTGAATATTTGACTCCTTCAAAACTGATGTTGAAACTTAATCCCCAATGTGGTACTATTGAGAGGTGGGGCCCTTAAAAGATGTTTGAGTAATAAGGGCTCTACCCTCATGAATGGCTTAATCCATTCATGGATTAATGGATTAATGGGTTATCATGGGAGTGGGGCGGGTAGCTTTGTAAGAAGAGGAAGAGACCTGATCTATCATGCTCAGCCCCCTCATGATGCTATGTGCTGCCTCAGGACAGGATTCTGCAGAGAGTTGCCACCTGCAAGAAGGCTCTCACCAGATGTAGTCCCTCAACTTTGCACTTCTTTTTTTTTGAGACAGGGTTTCACACTTTTTGCCCAGGCTGGAGTGCAATGGCACGATCTCGGCTCACTGCAACCTCTGCCTCCCTGGTTCAAGTGATTCTCCTGCCTCAGCCTCCCAAGTAGCTGGGATTACAGGCATGTGCCACCACTCCTGGCTAATTTTTTGTATTTAGTAGAGGCGGGGTTTCACCATGTTAGTCAGGCTGGTCTCAAACTCCTGACCTCAGGTGATCCACCTGCCTCGGCCTCCTAAAGTGCTTGGATTACAGGCATGTGCCACTGCGCCCGGCCCTCAACTTTGGACTTCTCAGCCTCCATAACTGTAATAAATAAATTCATTTTCTTTATAAATTACCCAGTTTCAGATATTCTGTTATAAACAACAGAAAATGGACTAAGACAGGTAATTGTAGTTTTTGTTTATTTTTAAATGGCAAAAACTACACTAACTTTTGCACCAACCTAATACAAATCATCTGATCATCTCATGAAACGATGTTCAATAGCATTAGTCATCAGTGAAATACAAATCCAAACCACAATGAGCTATTATTTCACATCCACCAGAATGGCTAACCTTAAAAAAATCAGATAATAACAAGTGTGGGTGAGGATATGGAGAAAATGGAACTCTCATCCACTGTTGGTGGGAATGTAAAATGGTGTGGCCACTTCAGAAAACAGTCTGTAAGTTTCTCAAACAATTAAACATAGAGTTAGTTACCATATGAACCAGCAATTCTACTCCTAGGTATATACCCAAGAGAAATGAAAACATATGTACACACAAAACCTTGTACACAGATATTTATAGTAGCAGTGTTCCTGATAGTCAAAAAGTGAAAGCAACTTAAATATCTATCAACTGATTAGTTAATAAACAACGTGTGATATATTGATAAAATGGAATATTTGTCCATAAAAAGGAATAAAATACTGAGACATGCTACAACATTGATGAATTTTGAAAACTATGCTAAGTGAAGGAAGCCAGTTACAAAAGACCACATATTATGTAATTCCACATATATGAATGTCCAGACCAGGCAAATCTAGACAGTAAATTAGTTGTTGCCTTAGGGGTTGAGGTATGTGTGGAGGAGGCTGGGGAAGTGATAGCTAACAGGTATGAGACTTCTTTTTGAGGTGATGAAAATGTTCTAAAATTGTGTGAGGTTTGCACGCATTTGTGAATGTGGTATAAAACCACTCACTTGTGCACTTTAAATGGGTAAGTTGTATGTTTCAATTTATGTCTCTTTATTGAGTACTAAATAAGAGGAAAATGGCAATTAAATGGAACACATGATTTTGGATTGGATCTTTTTTTTGAGATGGGATCTTGCTATGTTGCCCAGGCTGGCATGCAGTGGCTACTCACAGGCATGAACATTGTAGACCATAGTCTTGAACTCCTGGCCTCTAGAGGTCCTCCTGCCTCTGCCACCTGAGTAGCTAGGACTACAGGTGCTTGCCACCTCACCTGGCTTGGATCTTTTTGTAATAAACGACATTATTAGGACAATTGGGGTAGTCTGAATGGTGTCTGGGGATTAGATGCTACCAGTGTATCAGTGTTAATTTCTTAATTGTTTAATTTTATTTTTAATTTTTATTTTTTTAGAGACACGGTCTCTCTCTGTCACCCAGGCTGGAGTGCGGTGGCATGAGTACAGCTCACTGTAGCCTCGAATTCCTGAGCTCAAGCCATCCTCCCACATCAGCCTCCCAAGTAGCTAGGACTACAGATGCATACCACCATGCCCAGCTAATTTCTAATTTCTTTTTGTAGAGACATGGTCTCGCTGTGTTGCCCAGGTTTGTCTTAAATTCCTGTCCTCAAGCAATCCTGCTGCCTTGGCCTACCAAAGTGCTGGGATTACAGGCGTGAGCCACTGTGACCTGGCAATTTCCTGATTTTGATGGTTGTATTTCAGTTTTGCAGGAGAATATCCTTGTTTGTAGGAAATGCACACTGAAGTATTTGTTGATGATGGGGCATCATGGTAAGTAACTTAGTCTCAAATGTCCAGGAAAAAGAGTGGGTTTTTTTTTTTTTGCTACTTTTCTCTATGTTTAAGTTTGTTTCAGAATAAAAATATAGGCTGGGCACAGTGGCTCACACCTGTAATCCCAGCAGTTTGGGAGGCCAAGGCAGGCAGATCACCTAGGGTCAGGAGTTTGAAACCAGCCTGGCCAACGTGGCAAAACCTTGTCTCTACTAAAAATACAAAAATTAGCTAGGCGTGGTGGTGGGTGCCTGTAATCCCAGCTACTTGGGAGGCTGAGACAGGAGAATCGCTTAAACCTGGCAGGCGGAGGTTGCAGTGAGCCGAGATCGCGCCATTGCACTCCAGCCTGGGTGACAGAATGAGACTCTGTCTCAAAAAAAAAAGAAAATACATATATATATATATATATACACACACACACACATATACACACACACACACACACACACACACACACTTTGTAAAATACTTGATTTAATTTTAAAGTATGAGGGTAGAGATGGAATGTTGGGTTATCAGCAGCCACAGGGAACAAGGAGGCTGGTGAACTGATAGTCCATGAACCGGCCTGCCTATGGTGGGGGTGAGGGTGGTACTATCCTTTAGCCAGTTGCATTAGGCTTGACTAGTATTTATAAGATTTCCAATTGCCATCAATTTATATGGAGTTTATACTCTAAAGCAATAACACTGATTTTGAGAAAGAAAAGGTAATTTCTGTTTAATACAATAAATGAGAAATAATTGAAGAAATAATTACTTTGGAAAAGAATGCTTCTTTATTGATGGTTATATTTATCAGCAAAGATCATGACTCAGTAGCCAGTGGAAGGAATCAGAACACTTTGGGAACATGCTGCTAAAAGCCTGTCAGCTCATCGTCCTTGTTTCTGTCAGCCTGGTATCCAGAAAGTACCAAGTCTTCATTTTGTCCGGGAAGACTTTTGAATACTTTCAAGTGCATATAATTATTATCACCTGCTCGTACCTGAAAAATATTAAAAAAAGAGAAAGCAAAAGGAGATTCATTCAAATGGGTCTACATCAAGTGAGAGAGCTCTATAAAGACTTCTGTCCAAAAAGCTGCTGAGGAACAGCATTGCTAGACCTAGTCCACCATTCTTAGACTCTTTGTATTCATAAATCCACCACCTTATTTTAGGAGAGAAAGAGCAGACTAGGCTGGGCGCCGTGGCTCCCACCTGTAATCCTAGCACTTTGGGATGCTGAGGCAGGTGGATCACGAGGTCAGGAGTTCGAGACCAGCTTGGCCAGCATAGTGAAACCCCGTCTCTACTAAAAATACAAAAAATTAGCCGGGCGTGGTGGTGCATGCCTGTAATCCCAGCTACTCTGGAGGCTGAGGCAGGAGAATCACTTGAACCCAGGAGGAGAAGTTTGCAGTGAGCCGAGATCACGCCGCTGTACTCCAGCCTGGGCGATAGAGCAAGACTCTGTCTCAAAAAAAAAAAAAAAAAAAAAAAATTGTAGACTAATGGCATGGCAAGAGGCATAGGTCCTAGAATTATTTTGTTATTTTTTTTTTAGTATAATCTGAGCACAAAGGACAGCATTTTATTTTCAAAGATGCATGGAGCAAGAAAGCAAGTGACAGCCTATATGTTTGGTGATGCTGTTTTCTGACTCCCAACTTGGGACACTTTGTTTGCCATACAGTCTGATAAGGGAGAAGAAAATCAGAATTGCCCTAGAAAATTTGGGACGCAGGGTTCCCATACCTATATCAGAACCTACTTTATAAACACTCACTGGTAGGATTGAGCAGAGCCCAGGGGGCAGACACCCTCCCTTCTAAAGTGAAGGGGTCAGCTGGGCACTGTGGCTCACGCCTATAACCCAGCACTTTGGGAGGCTGAGGTGGAGTTTGAGACAAACCTGGCCAACATGGTGAAACCTGGTCTCTACTAAAAATATAAAATTAGCTGGGTGTGGTGGTGCACATCTGTAATCCCAGCTACTTGGGAGGCTGAAGCAGGAGAATCGCTTGAATCCGGGAGGTGGAGGTTGCAGAGAGCCGAGACTGTGCCACTGCACTCCAGCCTGAGTGACAGAGTGAAACTCCGTCTCAAAAAAGAAAAGAAAAAAGAAAAAAAAAAAAAAGCTAAGGGGTTTTGCTAGGAAGTCATTGGTATGAAGGTTGAAGCAGAAGCAGTAGTTTGGACATGAATCTGAGACCTGGAAAATTATGGTAAGAATTTTTACTTTGGTTCTTGCTTGAGACAATAAATGCTTTGTCTTATAAAAATCTTTATTGTGCTTCTGATGTCACTTCCTATCCTAATTTTAACAAATGCCACATATCAAATGTTTACTGTGAGCCAGACACTATGATGAACACTTTATATAAATGATTATATTAACTTATATTATAGGCCTGAAGAAAAGTGGAGCAGTGAAATTTTTACAGATGTGGAAGCAGAGTAGGAGAGATTAAGTGATTTTCCATAAATCTCTCAGCTGGTAAGTGGCACAGCCAATATTCAAACCCAGATCTGTTAGCCTCTAGCATCTACATTCTTTTCACTCTACAGTGTAACATTTTTGGGGGGTGCTGATCGGGGAATGAGGCCTGGCTCTGTTGCCTGGACTGTAGTGCAGTGGTGCGATCACAGCTCACTGCAACCTCAAACTCCTTGGCTCAAGCGATCCTCCTACCTCAGCTTCCCAAATAGCTAGGACTACTGGTGTGCATCACCATGCCTAGGTAATTAAAACATTTTCTTGATAGAGACAGGGTCTTGCTATGTTGCCTGGGCTGATCTCAAACTCCTGGCTTCAAGCTATCCTCCCATCTTGGCCTCCCAAAGTGTTGGGATTACAGGTATGAGCCACCACACCAGGCCAGTGTAACGTTTTAAAAGCTCTTATTTTGTGCTTTGTATTAGAGGCAACACAGCCAGTAGTTAAGCTCAGTCTTTCTAGGTTCAAATCCTGACTCTGCTCTGATAGTTGTGTGATCTTTTTAGTTTCTTCACCCTGGAGCTCAATTTTTTCATCGGTAATCCAAGAGAAGTGATTGTACTTATCTCATAGATTTGTTGTGAGGATTAAATGAGATAATACAAGCCTTGTTCTTAGAATAGTGCATCGTGAATTGTTAAGTGCTGAATAAATTTCCAGCTTATTTATTCCTCACAACACCCTGCGAAGTAGATTATTACCGTCATTGTGCAGATAAGGGAATGAAGGCTCAGAGAGGAGGAGAAGCTTCCCATAGAACAAATTGAACAAGGGTTCAAACCCAGGACACTCTGACACCTAAGCTTGTGGTCCTACCATTCTACGACCTACCTCTTGATAGATACTTGAAATACATAGAGAAGGTCACGTCACTGGCAAGGCCTTAAATCTAGAGTGGCTCAGAGCAAAGGGATCAACAGCCAGACTACCAGGAAGTAAAAGGTAACTGGGATCGGTGGCTGAGATGCAGTAGGAAAAATTTGATAGCAGAAGGAAGAAAAGATGAGAGAGAGAGAGAGAGAGAGAGAGAGGAGACTGATTAAGAGAGGGCAAAGGGGTGGTCAAGGGAACAAATTTTCAAGCAGAAATTTTCAAGATAGTTATCTGATGAACTGTTGAAGAAACATGTGAGTTAGTAATATGTGAAATGTATGCATTTGAATTAATCATAAATTATTAAAATAAATACCTTAATGTTGATGGAATGTTTCCTATCTTTGCACATAATCATTTTTAACTGGAAAACTTTCTTTTCCAGCCATGAAGAAAGCAGATTGAGAATGGAGGAAATGGTGCCATTGTTTTCTGAGGATGCAGCAGGGTCCTCTTTCACATGTGTCTCCCTGGGACCTGGTCTTTACTAGGAGCTCATATTTGGCAGAACAGGGCTGATCCATGTACATAGCTCGGTAGTGAAACTTTCTTATGCTGAGCTGACTAGCTCCACTTACTTATTATTTTTTTTTTTTGCTGAAAAAATCTTTTAAAATGTTTATATTTTAATTGAATTTTTTGTTAAAGAGAAATAAGCCACACTGTGCCCTGGTCAAATAGTTAAGTAAAGATTAAGTAAATATACTTGAATATTTGTTTTTATTTTTAGAATCAGCATTATCATCTTCTTAATACATTAGGACAAACATGGCTCTTAAATATTCATGGCTGACTTGTTCAATTGGTTTCCTCTTGATAACTTCAATTAGAACTCGATCAATGCATTGTGTAATTTTTTGACAGAGCTATAAAATTAACTTTTAAACTGTTTTAAATACTCGACTGTTTTAAACTATACCTAGAGTGCCACAAGTTAAATCTACTAATTTGAGTTATAAAATAGTATTTACATTATATTAATCAAAGGGCAAAAAAGGTTTAAATTATTTTCCCAGCTAATGATTTGAGTCGTTACTTTATTTAATTTAGACATAGAGAATCATACAGCTTTGAGGTGGAATCAGCTTCAAGATACCATGTTGTCCAGCCCCACACCTTCAGGCAGATGAGACGTGATCCTCCCTCCTTACCTAAGCAGCAGCACAGCCACAAATCCAGCATGCCCTGAACTGTTATGAAATCTTTTTCTATACAATTTCCAGAATTCAAGAATCAATGTAATAAAGCTTTCTGAATTCACAAGAAAAAAAATGGTATCACATCATCTACCAAATTTGAGAGTCCACCACTTCGAAGGAATCATGCTGGGCATCTTAATTTAGGACAACCATAAGGAAGGAATTATGTGGTAGGGAAATCAGGAAACATTTTACAGAAAATGAGAAATACATCTTTTGGCACTAAAGTAGGTGCTGAACTCTAACCTTAATGTAGTAATTTGTTCCAGCAACGACTTGGGTTTTATACTCCACGGCTTCCAATTTTTCGTAAGTCTCATTTGTTTTTTCTTCAAGCTGTGGTTTAACCTAAAGAAAAGAAAAGAGGAAACAAATAATCAAAGCTATATTAGACTCCATCTATGCGATGTACACATCTGGGAATCTCATCCTCCTAAAAGTCTTCAAAGATGGTAATGAAATCTATGAACTATTTTTATTATTTCAATAGAAAACACCTGTTATAATACAATTACATAGGTTAAAACGTCAAATTTTGTTGCTTTAGGCTGAATTCACATCAACTCAGTGTGGTAATGCAACATAGGAGCGTTTTGACTGCTAAAACTCTAAGAGTTATATATATCTTTGATTAATAAAAATCAGTAGAGCAATAATTACTACTTGATTAAAACATTATTTTAAAATAATTTCAGACTTAAAAGTTGTAAAATTAGTATAATGAATTCTCTTATATCATTTACAGTTCCCTTAATTTTGCCATTTTACATAACATAGTATAATCACCAAAATCAGGAAATTAACATGGTATAATACTATTAAGTAGTCTCTAAACCTTATCAGAATTTTGCCAGTTTTCCTGAAGATGTCTCTTTTCTGCTCCAGGATCTCATGCAGGATCCGACACTGCATTTAGTTGTCATTTCTCCTCAGTCTCCTACAATCTGGGTTCATTCCTTTTTGTTCATGACCTTGGTGTTTTTGAAGAATACTGGCCTGTTAAGTGGTAGAATGTCCCTCAATTTAGGTTTGTGTGATCTCCTCTTATGTTAGTATTATACATTTTTGTAAGGATAGCACAAACGTGATGATGCGCTTAAGTGCATCCTATCAGGAGCTATGTTTCATTACTGGTGATGTTAATTTTGATTACTTAGTTAGGATGTCTGCCAGGTTTCTCCACTGTAAGGTCACCATTTTTTTCCCCTTTGTAATTAGTAAGTGTCTTGTGAGGACTCTTGTTTCTCGCCATACTTTCATTCATGAATTTTAGCATCCATTGATGGTTCTTGCCTACAACAATGATTAATTGTGGTGTTGGCCAAATGGCAATTAAAAAATCATTTCTTGTGCATTTATTATTTGGAATTCTACTGTAAGGAAGAGCTGTTCCCTCTCTCCTCTTTATGTAGTAAATTACTTATTTTATATTAATATGACTCATGGATATTTCTTCTATTCTGTGGATTACAATTCATTACTCTTTATTTTGTTACTCAAATGCCCTAGATTTGGCCATTGGGAGCTCCTTCACCTGATGCCTGTGTCCTTTCAACATGCCTCCACCGTTTTATAAGCACTTCCTTACTTTCTGACTCTACAAAAGTAGAGTCGGGTGTTCCAGGTTTATCTTGAAGTTTCCTTGCCTCCTCACTGGAATCAACTATTTCTCCAAGGAGTCCCTGCTCCTTTTATGGGAGAATGGTATTTAAGAACCAAGATTTGGGTGCTGTGTCTCTTGTTACTAAATGACATTGCTTCTAGACCCACTCAGTGGAAAGGGCTACAAAATAATATGTGTACTCACACACACATGCACACATCGTTATCTACCCATTTGTGAATGTGTGTGCATATATACACACATTTATGTGTTTGTCATTATATATATATACACTATATACATGTGTGTACAGGGGTGTGTGTGTGTGTGTGTGTGTGTGTGTGTGTGTGTATATTCCTCTGATTAAAATCAAATACCATGGCTGGGTGCTGTGGCTCATGCCTGTAATCCTAGCACTTTGGGAGGCCAAGGGGGGTGGATCACTTGAGGTCAGGAGTTTGAGACCAGCGTGACCAATATGATGAAACTCTGTCTCTACTAAAAATGCAAAAATTAGCTGGACTTAATGGTAGGTGTCCATAATTCCAGCTACTCAGGAGGCTGAGGCAGGAGAATTGCTTGAACCTGGGAGACGGAGGTTGCAGTGAGCCAAGATCACGCCATTGCACTCCAGCCTGGGAAACAAGAGTGAAACTCTGCCTCAAAATATATAAATAAATAAATAAATAAATAAATCAAATAAATCAAATACCACGGGACTCATTTAGCTTTTCCCCTTTCCTTATTATAACTCCTTTCTCAAACACTGAGGAAGAATCCTGGTTCTTATTATTTGCAACGTATTTGCCTATTTGCTCAGTTCTAGAGTATACATAAAATAATTTCAGAATTGTTGACCTATACCCCTGTGGAAAACAATATACTAACTAGAGTGCAGTATTTGGGTATGATTCTTATAAAGACCCTGTGATTGCATGGGCTTACCTGGATAATCCAGGATAACCTCTCCATCTCCAGATCCTTACCTTAATCACACCTGCAAAGTCTCTTTTGCTGTGTAGAGGAACCTAGTCACAGGTTCCAGGGATTAGGACATGGACATCTTTGGAGGGCCATCATTCTGTCTACCATGGAGGGATATGGGTTGGGTTTAAATGTCAGCATTCCCGAACCCAGCATGAGAAGGGAGACAGTCCCAAATTTAATATGTAAACTTTTACTGAAAAGTAAAAAGCTGAACCCATCAGCTTTCTGTACAGTGCTTCATTCCCACTCTCAGCTGGGCCTGATATGCAAAAGTCTACTATGAGCTCTTGACTCAATTCCTGCTAAGTGTAAAGCTCGTCTTCTGCCGGGGTGGAGGATAGTGAGGGAGAAGGAACTTGAGGAGGTCTCACTGTCCCTCATACAGATTAGTCCTCTTACTTTTGGTCTCAGACCTTACTCCTGGCGATGAGTTTTTGGTGTTGCTCATGCCTGCGCCACTGTGATGTTCTGCAGTGTGAATCTGCTTGCTTCTGGCTTAGACTTTCCCCTCTATGGGCTTAGCTTCTGTTTAGACTGCTCAGCATTTTCCATTGTTCATCTGTTTTCCAACTTCCAAAACTTTACTGGTATTTCTGAGGTGGTACTTGCCTATCTCCTGTTGTCTTTATATCTGTGGATTTGTCCTTCAACCCCAATTATTTTCTGTCTTTTGGAGGAAAAAGGATATAACTCTCTGTGTTGAATGTACCTTGTTTACTGAGAACCTGCCTTTATGCCCTTCATGAAAGCATTTCATGTCCATACAACTTCGATCAGGCCTCCAGTGCATCTAGGATTCTCCCAAGGCAGTCCTTCCCATCAGTGGGCAGGTTTTTTTTGTTTTTGTTTTTGTTTTTTTTTTTTTTTAATTTAAGAGACAAGATCTCCCCCTCACGCAGGCTGGAGTGCAGTGGTGTGATCATAGTTCACTGCAGCCTCAAACTCCTGGACTCAAACAATCTTCCCTGGGCAGAGGTTTTGAACCCTTACTACTGATGCCTCAGTTTGAGTACCAGAACTGTTTTCAAAGATGTAGACATATGCAAACTGTGAGTTCTGAGACCACTTCTGAAAGGCCAAACACTCCACAGACCACCACTCAGTTCTCCTGTAACCTTGAGAGTAGATGGGAAAAATGTGATTGTTCTGTTGAGATGGAAATGAAATTTCAAAGTGGAGAAAGGGAGAAGACAAATAGTGAGGACAAACCAGAAGTGGGAAGAGCTAGCGGCAGGAGAGTGGAGAAAGGGTGCACAGAGAAGCAGAGTAAGGAAACGTGTTATTGTCTTAGGGCCCCTTTCCAAAGCCTTTCGAGATTCCAAAGGAGAGGTGGCCAGCACTTGGCACCAGTCAAGTTAGGAGCTGAGTTTGAAAGCATTAATCTCTACACTAACCCCCAAAGTATCCATTTAAACCTTATTTTATGAATGGGGAATCTGAGGCTATGAGTTGAGCATGACTGCTTAAAGTTGAAAAATTATTAATCATAGTTATTTTAAAGTCCTTGCCTGATAACTTATATATCTGATCTGTGTTCCTTCTGCTTTTCAGTCATGTTTCTTTTTAAGCACGTATCCTAAGCCAGCCAGCCTTTCTTTCTCTCTTTCTCTTTCTCTCTCTTTCTTCTCTTTCTTTCTTTCTTTCTTTTTCTTTCTTTCTTCTTTCTTTCTTTTCTTTCTTCCTTCCTTCCTTTCCTTTTCCTTCCTTCCTTCCTTCCTTCCTTCCTTCCTTCCTTCCTTCCTTCCTTCCTTCCTTCCTTCTTCCTTCCTTCCTTCCTTCCTTCCTTCCTTCCTTCCTTCCTTCCTTCTTTCCTCTCTCTCTCTTTCTTCTTTCTTTCTTTCTTCCTTTCTTGCTCTTTCTTTCTTTCTTTCTTTCTTCCTTTCTTTCTTCTTTCTTTCTTTCTTTCTTTCTTTCTTTCTTTCTTTCTTTCTTCTTTCTTTCTTTCTTCTTTCTTTCTTTCTTTCCTTCTTTCTTTCTTTCTTTCTCTTTCTTTCTTCCTTTCCTTCTTTTTTTCTTTCTTCTCTCTCTCTTTCATGGAGTCTTGCTCTGTCACCTAGGCTGGAGTGTAGTGGCACAATCTCAGCTCACTACAACCTCTCCCTCCTGGGTTTAAGCAATTCTCCTGCCTCAGCCTCCTGAGTAGCTGGGACTACAGGCATCCTCCACCACTCCCAGCTAATTTTTTGTATTTTTGGAGAGATGGAGTTTCACCATGTTTGCAAGGCTGGTCTCGAACTCCTGGCCTCAGGTGATCCACCCGCCTTGGCATCCCAAAGTGCTGGGATTACAGGGGTGAGCCACCATGCCTGGCCCTAAGTTTTTATTTCTATCTGTCCTAGAAATATATCCAAATCTTTAACCTTTCCATCATATCTGTGTAATCCACAAATGAGGAATTTTCTGAGAGACAGGGGATTTAAAAGATCTGGTTTGTTTCTTGAAGTGTTCTGGCACCTGTCAGACTGTGGACTTTGATTTCTGGTTCACTCTACTTGTAACTTGCAGCCTCCCTCCCTCTTCCCAGTGAAATAGATTTGCATGGTTTAATGTTAGATGACATAGACCTGAGTGATGAGATTTGAGCTGAGGAGCAGGGAAAGGGGCAGAGTAGGGGAGCTTGTCAGTGAAAGCTTAAGTCTCAGAAGGTAGCTTGGTGCTGAAAGACTCCCCAGGATGGGCACTAGGAGGATGCAGGCCAGCTGGGAACGGTGGTGGGAGACTGGTGGTGAACGGACACATCTCCTGCTGAATGCAGTTGGCCTTCACCTTTCTCAGTCTGCCATGCGTGATGGTGACAGGAGCTGAAGGAATACAGTGGAGGTTTGTTGCTTGGTCTCCAGCCAGGGGAGGAGGCTACCAGGGAGAAGCACCTGGTATAATGCATTTACCCCAGAGTTCTTCAAGCATTTCTCATTGCTACCGAGCATGAATTTTGGTGAGGTGTTTATTCTCTGAGATCCGAGGATTTGAGCCATGAGGCACCCAACACCCAGGCTTTTCTCCTAATCTGTAGTCATTCTACAGAAACAATAGGACTGTGCCTAATTTAGGAGAAAATGGATAGAAAGATACTGGTGGCAAAGTGGATAAATTACATTTGGGGGAGTTTTAGAGAGTAAGGAAGGAGAGTTTGAATAGTAACATGAAAGGACAGTAGGGCCAGTAAGATGTGACTTGTGGACATTTATTGTCCAAGTATGTTTTGAAGGAAGAAGGAAGTATGGGACAAGGCATTAAGGATGCAAGAAATGAAGTCACCTGGCTAAGAGAGGAAGGACTGGCTGAAGAGAGGAGAACAGAGTCTAGGGAGGAATGAGATCCAGCAAGAGATAGGGTCAGCTGGGGCATTTTCTTACCAGAGACCTGCAATCTCCTAACAGAGATGTTCCCAACCCCTGGGCTGCAGACCAGTACCCATCCATGGCCTGTTAGGAATCAGGCTGCACAGCAGGAGGGGAGCAGTGGGCCAGTGAGCATTATGGCCTGAGCTCCACCTCCTGTCAGATTAGCGGCGGCATTAGATTCTCATAGGAGTAGGAACCCTATTGTGAACTGCACGCAAGGGATCAAGGTTTCATGCTCCTTATGAGAAAATAATGCCTGATGATCTGAGGTGGAACAGCTTCATCCCAAAACTATCCCCTCCACCCTGTCTGTGGAAAAATTGCCTTCCATGAAGGTGCCAAAAAGGCTGGGGACAGCTGGCCTGAGAAGAGTAGGAACTGAGACATCCTGCTGGAGGGACCATGGGGGTGGGAGGCATTGAGCAACTAAAGAGAGATTTACATCTGTGGGGTTTCTAGAAAAAGACCAATAAATATGACTGAAAGGATGTTCTGGCAGCCCTGGGTCCTGTCCGGGTTGTTAAGCATTAATCCACAGGTTTGTAATGGGTGAGTTTTCTGTGGTTCTGCACCTTGCTTTGGCAAAGTTCTTTGATTCTGGAACAATAGTAGCTGCACAGAAAGTGGTGGCAGTGGGTGTGAACTTTAATTGAGAATTAGAATGCCAGGAGCTCCCAGGGTCAAGGAAATCATCATGAGTGGAGGAGTGTTTGAAGCTATCCTCCTGTCATGGTGTCCAGGCTGGATGAGATACTAAGTGGGCCTGGGTGTGTTCTCATGAAGATGGGAAGGTAGGTGCCTGAAGGATTCTGGTGTGGCTGAATGGCAGGTTCTTTGGGTGTGGGACAGTGGGAGAGGCGACAAATAAGGAGGCTGTGGTCAGAGAGGGGAATGCAAATTTGTGGATGGGGTGAGAGCCATGACATGCTAAGTTCCCGGGTGTGCCCAGGATGGTATGCAGATGAGGTGTTTGTGCGGTGTCCTGACTGACAAAAATCATATTCTGTGTGTTGGCCAGGAACAGTATTCAGCAATGAGGTTTATGACTAAGGGGAGTGTGTGTGTGTGTGTGTGTGTGTGTGTGTGTGTTGTGTGCATGCACATTGCATGTATAGTAGCTCTTGCTTCTAAAAACAGTTAAATAACATTTCTTTCCTTCTCATAAATATGCTCAGAATTCTCATCAAAACGCTTATTAACATATTATGTAAGATAATGGATCAGCAATAATGATCTGGAGGCTTTTGCTGTTGGGCCATTCATTTATCTGGTTCTGCATTATACAGATTGTGGATTTTCATGAATGGGGGCTGTGTATGGCTCTGTCTTTCTGGATGTGTCCCTCTTAGCTCCATTCTATTTTATTAATTTCCACAAGGCCAGGCACTATTTTATGTCCCTGCTGCCCCCATAGCAATTCACAGTTTTGTCTACCTAATTAATGTTTTCTGAATGAAAAGACCACAGTTGTTTTTCATCCTGACAACTTGTCTCCCCAAATAGGAAAGATGAGTATAGCAATGACCTCAGCTAATACGGAGAATCTTGGAAGAGGGTTTTCTTCCAAGTGTACTTTAGTACATGATGCTACAATGACATGTTCAGTCTCTGTTATCTTCAGAATGGGAAAACTCATTTCTCCTGTCTTCAAAAACATTCAAGTTTTCTCAATTGCCATCCCCTTTGTTTGCCTTTCTTTTCTTTCTGCCCTCATCCAATATTCCTCTTTCACTGTGATATCAAATTCCTTGGTCATGCAGTTATTGTTTGTCTTTGACACTCTTCCCTTTTCTATGTGATGATCTTTTTCTTCCTTCTTTCTCTCCTTCTAATGGGGTTCTTCAGTTGACCTTCCACTAAAAAGCTCTCTGAGAAGGCCAAGGAAAGCTGATAAACTTCAGCTCCTCTGAGAATACTTCCACTTTAACAGGTGATTTTAAAAAACAGAAATACATTCAAAAATAAAAAAAAATAAAACTAGCAAGTAAGTGACAGGTAGTGGAGATTGTCCCTAAATTACTAGCACCTATCCATTTTCCCTATTCCTGCATGGGGACCTAACTGTAATTTTGGAGAAGGAATTGACTCAAGTTTCTCACCTATAAAGCGGTTATAATAATACCTGCCTCTTGGGTTGTTGGTAGGGGCATAAATGATATAATTGACGTGAAAGTGCTTCCTAAACTATAAAGAGTTTTCCAACTCTTCCTCTACCTTCTAACACTGAACTGGGAATTGTGCCCTAAGGGTCACTCCTGTAAGAGAGGGTAGATAAGTGATAATTGGGGCTTTAACACCGGAGGAGCTGAACTGCCTCACAGTAATTATTCACCTCAAAGGAAGGAGGTTTGACCAGCAATCTCTAACATCTTTTCTGGTCCAAAACCTATGATTATAAAAAAGCACTTAATTGGATATTGTTTTATATTATGTTACAGATATCTCGATTTTCCCAACTACCCTGTAAACTCCTAGAGGCCAGGGGCCATACCTTATAGACCTTATGTAGCTTCTATAATAATTAGCATAATGCTAGACACCTAGGAGATACACAAGAAATGCACCTACCATGAAATGATTCATTGATATTCATTTCCTATATTTATTTATTTTTTGAAACAGAGTCTCGCTTTGTTGGCCAGGCTGGAGTGCAGTGGCATGATCATGGCTCACTGCATCCTCAACTTCCTGAGTGCAAGTGATCCTCTCACCTAAGCCTCCCAAGTAGCTGGGACTACAGGTGTGTACCACCTGGCTATTTTTTTGTATTTTGGAGGGGGTAGAGACAGAGTTTTGTCATGATGCCCTTGAACCACCCAGATCAAGCAATCTGCCCGCCTCTGCCTCCTAAACTGCTGAGATTACAGCCGTGAGCCACTGCACCAGTCCCTCTAAGGAGTAAAAAATTTTATTTTGGCTGGGCACGGTGGCTCACGCCTGTAATTCCAGCACTTTGGGAGGCCGATGCGGGTGGATCATGAGGTCAGGAGATCGAGATCATCCTGGCTAACACGGTGAAACCCCTTCTCTTCTAAAAAATACAAAAAATTAGCCAGGCATGGTGGCGGGTGCCTGTAGTCCCAGCTACTCGGGGGGCTGAGGCAGGAGAATGGCGTGAACCCGGGAGGTGGAGCTTGCAGTGAGCCGAGACCACACCACCGCACTCTAGCCTGGGCGACAGAGCGAGATTATGTCAAAATAAATAAATAAATAAATTTTAAATTTTTAAATTTTTTCGCTCTGTCGTCCAGGCTGGAGTGCAGTGGCACGATCTCGGCTCACTCCAACCTCCGCCTCCTGGGCTCAAGCGATTCTCCTCCCTCAGCCTCCTGAGCAGCTGGGACTACAGGCGCCCGTCACCACGCCCAGCTAATTTTTCTAGTTTTAGTAGAAAACTAGACAGTAGAAAGCTATGTTGGCCAGGCTGGTCTCGAACTCCTGACCTCAGGTGATCCGCCTACCTTGGCCTCCTATACGGACTTAACTGTGAGACTGGTGCTTCCACTGAGAAGGCAAACTTACCACACTCTCTCCATTCAGTATATTTCCCTTTCCTAACAAAGCTCCTCTGTGTTCTGCCACTGTGTGGTGGAGAGGGCAGGCAGTCAAACACTGGGGGTGAGCTAACTTCTTAACTAGGTTACTCTTTTTTTTTTTTTTTTTTGAGACGGAGTCTTGTTCTGTGGCCCAGGCTGTAGTGCAATGTCGTGATCTTGGCTCACTGCAGCCTCCGCCTCCCGGGTTCAAGTGATTCTCCTGCCTCAGCCTCCGGGTAGCTGGGATTACAGGTGCCTGCCACCGTGCGGGGCTAATTTTTGTATTTTTAGTAGAGACGGGGTTTCACCATGTTGGCCAGGCTGGTCTCGAACTGCTGACCTTGCGATCCACCCGCCTCAGCCTCCCAAAGTGCTGGGATTACAGGCATGAGCCACTGAGCCCAGCCTGCACCCTGACTTTTAAAGCCCCATCTCTCACTGGCCTTGTAGGATGCCATATATCTCTGGTCCTGCAGGCAAGCGAGGCTATGGGTGGCAGCAGCAGCAGCACTTGGGAGTCTGGTAGAAATGCAGAATCTCCGACCTACCCCAGGCCCCCTGAATCAGAATCTAAGGTTTATCAAGACCTGCAGGTGATTCATGTGCACATTCAAGTTTGAGAACATTGATCTGATCTGGGGATTCACATGAAGACATTACTGACTTAATATCATTTCCCAGGAAAAAAGCTCCAAGATATTTATTTAAAAAAAGAACTCTTGAAAGAGAAATAATTAGTCCCCAAGAATGAGTGATGGGATTCTAGGCATCTGGCCCCTTAGAGAGCTTTCTAGTTCCCAGAATATAAAGGATCCCAACTCTTATAATCACACAAAAAGCTGATCTTGTTTTCCAAGCTGCCATAGAATGATGTTTCAGAGAGAAAAAATAAGAAGGAATAATATAAGAAAATAAGGCAACAAACTGAAAACCTAAAATAGTAATTTGTACATGTTTTCCTTTCATAAAATATGCAAATAAATGTTTACTACATAGCTAGATGATAGCTAATCACACAACACTTAGAAAAATATATCAGGGACGGGTGTGGTGGCTCACGCCTATAATCCCAATACTTTGGGAAGCCTAGGTGAGTGGATGGCTTGAGCCCAGGAATTCAAGACAAGTCTTGCAACAGAATGAAATGCCATCTCTAAAAACAAAACAAAAGAAAACCCCCCAAATCAGCCAGGCGTGGTGGCATGTGTCTGTAATCCCAGCTACTCAGGAGCCTGAGTGGGGAGGATCGCTTGAGCTCAAAAAGTTGAGGCTACAGTGAGCGGTGATCACATCATTGCACTCCAGCCTGGGTGACAGAGTGAGACCCCGTCTCTTAAAAACAAAACAAAACAAAACAAAACAAAAAAGAAGAAGAGAAAAACACATCAATCTGCTAACAACATTGAGTTCTATTTTTCCATATATAATTTGGTGGCCTATGACGTTTTGGAGTCACTATAGACTGTCACTTCTGTTCTCTATTAGTTGAATTACGCTTTAACTACGAAAAGACTAAAACACTGTCTTTTTGGGCAAAAGTGTATGAAGTTTGTAAGTAGATTGCCTTTACAATATTATTCTTTATTCAATCTATTTAAAAAAATTTTCCCTGCAGTGCATTCCAAGACTACTTCATCAAATTGTTAACAACCTTAGACTTCAATTACACGTTGGCTTCACTTGGTGAGATTAGAAAAGTTCCATCAGAAACTGAATTAGTAATCCTAGAATCATATCTTGTAAGAGCTTTAGAGAAGATGCAATACAAATTCTTTTACCCATGGAGAAAATGAAGCTCAGAGAAGAAATGTGATTTGCTCAAAGTCACACTCACAGTTTGGGGATTATTCGAGGTTTCATCTGAAAAGCTCTTATTTCATCTTAGTTGTAAAGAAACCTGAACAAAGCCACAAACATCCTAAACTTCTGGTTTTCATGTTCAACCACAGCCTTTCCACAGGGACAACTTATGAATCAAGATTTTGGCTCAGACTTTTTCCTGAATGGCATCAACTCACCTTATCAACAATCTCCTGGATTTCTGGAGTGGCGGGTTTGGCCTCAGATAAGCCTCCAGGTACCATTTTGGCTGATTGCTTCTTTGCTGGACAGGATGCTGGAACCGAAGTGAACAGGGAAGTGTGGAGACTTGTGTTTTAAAAGAGGCGTTCACTAGCTCCGCCTATAGAATGCTTTATTTTCCACAAATAGCAAAGAGGCATGGGGAAAATGAGTATGCCTCCAAGCAAGTCTTCTTGTTTCCTGGACAGAATATGCTATATGGAATTTGAAGAAAGAGGGGTTGGAGGATGAAGCAAGTACAGGAGTCATGTCCTAACAAGCATCAAACGTCCCCACATTCTCTTTAGCGGTTCCATCTTGTTGCATCATCTGAATTATGAAATCTGAAGCCACAACTAGAATTTCCAAATGTTTTAAAACTTCTAACACAAAATTTTATTTTTTTTTAAAGCAAAACTTACTAATAATGTCAAGGTTAGTTTAGAATTTACTTGACTTTAGAAAGAAAGCAAAAGGATCTATCTGGAGGACCTTGGCTGGATGTGTCTTCTTTACTCTTATTTAAATATCTGGAAATGTTTAACATACAGTAAAACACAAAGAATCAAATAGTGAACATCTATATTTCTATCACTCAGAATTAAGACTTTTAACCTTTTGTCATATTTGCTTGCTGTCTTTTATTTTGGTAGTTATTTTTAAGAAATAAAATATTACAGATATGGAGGAAGCCTCACACCCCATGCAAGCACTCCACGCCTTCCAGAAGGCAAAGCACATTGTGAATTGATATCCTTCCAGGGCATTTCTATATGTTTACTTGGTGTGTCTTTAAAATTTCATCTAAATTGTATGCTAAATATATTCTATGTTATGCTCCTTTTTCTATTCAACATGTTTTTGAGCCTTTCTATGTTGATATACACATAGATCAATCCACAGATAGATCAATTCTGTTCATTTCCTTTAACTGTGATATGCTATTTTATGCTAGACCTATCTATTTAGTCTACCTATCTAACTGCTATATACTAGTTCATATTTTACATACTCATTTCTCTATTGATGACGATTTTGGTTGTTTCTAGTGTTGCATTCTTACAAACAACATTGCATTTTTTTCCCCCTTTTTACATGAGTCAGGGCTTCTGCAGACAACTTATCTAGAAGCAAAATGGCCATGTTGTGTGAATATTTGTGTATATTATTTCATTCAATTTTGGGAATATATAATACATACACAGGATAAAAATGTTTGGAAGGAACCACGCTTTACAATATAAGGAATTATTCGCTCACTTAATTCCTCAGACACCCTTCTACTCTCCAGAGACAACTATTGGCACCAACTTCTTCTGTATCCTTCAGAGACATTCTTTACACATACAAATATGAAAATAATTGGAGGCCAGGTGCGGTGGCTCACGCCTGTAATCTCAGCACTTTGGGAGGCCGAGGTGGGTGGATCACAAGGTCAAGAGATTGAGACCATCCTGGCCAACATGGTGAAACCCCATCTCTACTAAAATTACAAAAATTAGCTGGGTGTGGTCGCGTGCACCTGTAGTCCCAGCTGCTCAGGAGGCTGAGGCAGGAGAATCGCTTGAACCTGGGAGGCGGAGGTTGCAGTGAGCCAAGATCGTGCCACTGCACTCCAGCCTGGCGACAGAGCAATACTGTGTCTCAAAAAAATAATAATAATAATTGGCTACACACACACGCACACACACACATAGATACATATTCATCTATATAGGTTTTCTTTTATAAAAATGGTATTCTACATGAATTATTATACTTTTTGTTTTATTCCTAACAATATATTTTGGAGATTGTACTATATCACGATACAGGGAGGTGTTTCTTTCTTTATAATGATGTTTGGTGGGTGCTTGGCAAATTCTTGGAGCTAGGTGAGTGTCTTACAGGCTAAACTAAGGGGCGCTACACAAGTATCTCTCCATAGAATGCCTTTACCCTGTGGATTAAGAAGAACAGCGAATGTGGATGACAACGTGCTCCCTCAAGAGGCCACAGGTCGTCTGAAGACTTTGGCTTAGCTTTCATAGGCCACTGGTTCTACTCATCTTCATGTGACCTCCCCAAGTCAAGTCCTTTCATATTCAGGCCCCCGACGTTTTTCCAAGCCTGAAGCCCATTTTTAGTTGTCCGCTTACATTCTAGTCCAGGCCATCCTTATTGAATCTCCCCAGTGGTAAGGGATATGGTAAACGGCAAGTCTACTCTTCTCTTTCTAGGGTCTATGCCCTGTACTTTCAGCTTTTTCCTATTGATTCTCAATAATTTATTTTAGAAGTAAAAACTTCCCCAAAGCAAATATTGCTTTTGTCTTTTGTATTCCTCCTATAACAATCCTAGTTCTTCTCAAGGGTAGTATGTATGCCTCTGATTGACAGGGGAAGAGTCGCACACAAGGAAGTGCAAAAAAAAAAGCACAATTCATATCTCTGTATTAATTGTTTACTTAAGTTAAACATACAGTTGATTAAATACACATTTATTTTAAAGGTACCTTTAAGATTGCTTTTTGGATTTTTTGGTATGAATTATGCAGACTGTGTTTCTGGAGTTAGATATCCTCATATGTTTCATATTTCTTGTCTGTGGGCTCATCTGCCACAGGAGTTATCTTTTATATGAGTTTTCTCTTCTGTGGGCTGATTTGTGGGGCTTCCCTGTGGGGTGGTTTCCTCTACCAGGCCCTAGGAGGTGCACAAGCCCCAGCCCAGTTCTTACTTTACTGTTGGCTTAGAGCTCTTGAACCAAAAAGATACTGAGAATTTGGGCTTGTCTCCAGCTTTAGTTACAGGCCTGGGGCTCTGAACTTCCCCAGCTAATTGCGCTTCTACCCATTGCCAGGAGTGGATGTACGGATGCATTCACTTACCATGCAACCCACCATTCCCACTGCTAGCTATTTACCCAGGAGAAATGAAATATGTCTGCCCAAAGACTGGCATACAAATGCTAACAGCTGCATTATTCATGATGATTCAAAACCGAAGAAAACCCCATGTCTATCAACTGGTGAATGGTAAGAATAGTTGTGGTAGAGCCACAGTATAGAATACTACTCAACAATAAAAAGGAACAAAATAGTAATACATTAAATCACATAGGTAAACCTCAAAAACAAGTCAACGTAAGAAGTAAAAGAAAGCAAACACAGAAGACCATGGACTATATTATTTCATTTAGATGAGACCTTAGAAAAGGCAAAATTATAGTGACAAAAAGAAGATCAGAGGCTGCTTGAGGCTGAGGTGAGGGATGGAATGGACCGTAAAGGGGTGCAAGAAAACGTCTTAGGGAGATGGAATTGTTTTATACATGGATTGCGATAGTGGCTACACAACAGTACATGATTACCAAACTTCATCAGATTGTGCACTTAAAGTGGGTGGACTTGTTTCCGCACCAAAAAAATAAAAAATAAAAAAGTGGGTGGACTTTATCATATGTAAGTTACACCCCTAAAAAGCTAGACTATAAAAGCACTGCCTTTTGAATGCCTTCTTTATGTGTCTCTTGGTCTTGCTGTTATACTTCTTCCTCTAATGTTTTTCATTAGAGTCTTAACTACTACTGCACCAATATAGTGATTTAAAAATGTCTGTGAAGGCCCTATTTGAAGTGTGTGTTCAAGGGAGGACGTAGTTATTCCTCCTGGCTATCCTTGTGGTGAAGAGGGAAAGCAGGAGGCAGGGTTGACTGAGGACAGGTCATGAAAAACAGGTGAAAGATCTTACACTTTAGTTGTTAGGTAATGGAGGTCACTGAAAAGTCTGAGCTATAGAGAAGCCATTTGTGCTTTAGGAAGATAAAACTGGAGGCAGTGTGTAGACTGGTATATTAGGAAAACACAAACTAACTGTCTATCTTCTACTATACCCTCAACACTCAACACGCTCTGGCCATCATAGTGCATGGAAGCTGAACCCCTGTACCCCCAGTGTTGTCTGGCTTCCTGGCTTGAGAAAAGCAGAGTTTCTGTTCCATATTGAGGAGGGGAGAGACGGTGCAGCCAGCGGGATGGCAGGAGAGCAGCCCATACTCCATGACAAGACCCCTGCTGCGACGCCAAGCCTGCAAAAAACTGACTGGACTTGCTAAAAGCTTGGAGTGAAGGTATTTATTTTTTTCAGGGTCAAGGAAGAGCACGCTAAGTTCATGCCTGAATCACTGTGGAGCAAAACAGAGTGATCAGAAGAGAATCAAGAGAGCCAGCTCTTAGAGCTCAGCCAAACTCTTGGGGAGGCCTAAGGTTTCCCTTCTCCAAACCGGAGGATGAGGTAATTCTACCTACATCTTTGTGGCTGGGGAGTTCCCTGTTCTTATTTGAGTTACACATATTTTAGGATTCCAGGTGGAATTTCTTTTCCTTTTTGAAAACTGAAGCATAATTTATGCATAGTAAAATGCA